>NC_134412.1:17467084-17837084 GCF_038048845.1 Mixophyes fleayi | reverse complement strand
AACTTAAGTACAGGACAATGTACAGTATGTTCCCTTTTGTGTTTCAAAAGTGGACTCAAACTAATTTCAAGTGGTGTTCCAAATGTATCACCTACTTGTTAATCAGCATTACCACTGTAAATGTGAGGTGTTACATTGGTCAAATAAGCCAGAATCAATGTGGACAATATAAAATAATTTTACTAACCTACAAGGCCATCAACAAAGCTGCACCAACATACATCTCCTCTCTTGTCTCAAAATATCTCCCAACTCGCCAACTCCGTTCTGGACAAGATCTGCATCTCTCATCCACCCTCATTACATCCTCCCATTCCCAGTTACAGGACTTTTTTCGGGCTGCACCCACTCTATGGAATTCTCTCCCTCGCACAATAAGACTCTCCTCTGGTCTACAACCTTTCAAGCGTTCTCTGAAAAACCACCTCTTCAGACAAGCTTATAATATTCCTCAACCACCCTCAACCTCACTACCTTACCGTTTTACAACCCGTTACACAATTTCACACAAGACAACTACCCCCTTACCAATATTGTTATGTGACAGGATCATTTAGCCTTTGAGTCTCATTTATCATTGCAGTCTGGCTGAGCCTCATGTGTCAAATTCCCATTGTCCCATAGATTGTAAGCTTGCAAGCAGGGCCTTCTCACCTCTGTCTTTTTTACCCAGTTTGTTTATTAGTTTGCTGTGTTTGTACCCAATTGTAAAGCGCTACGGAATATGTTGGCGCTATATAAATAAATGATGATGATGATTAATGTGACTCTCCAGGGCTGATCCTTAGGTCAGAAATCACTGTTTGGCCACATCATAGGTCTTAGAAAGATCTCGTCTCCCCAGTTCCTCTACGAATTTCGGATCTTTCTCAATTAATTAGATAGGTCATAGAAAAATGTGTGTTGATATTTGGGGTTAAAAGCATCACAGATTATAAATCAGTGTTATGACGCGAGTCACAAATTTAGGGGGCCTGGACATTGTGTATGTCCCTAGCAATCATAAGGCAGCCTTGTAGCCGACTGTTACAATTGTATGCAAAGGATGAGTTGAGTGGTTTGGAAAAGATCAAGCTAGACATTTGCTACGCTTTAAAGATCCTGCACAAAAACAGGAACCATATTCATGAGACTGCCTATTGTAAAAGTACATACAGTATTTATTTTCTCTGCTTCTAATCCTCTGTCAATAGCAAATGATTACCTGTCCTATCGAGCAAAGTCCCCGTCTCACTGTCATGCAATGACGGTTGTAAAATACAAGAGATCAGCTTTTTTCCTCCTGAAAACCAGCCTGATATTTACACGTCCCTGGGGATGGTGGTGATTGGGTTTCAGCCTATACATTTTTATTTCCTCTTCCCGCTTATTAGATTCATGCCTTTGTGCAGATCTATCTCAGTGAAATGTATACTTTTAGTGACTACATTCCTGATACCCTCTTACTTTAGTCCTTCAATAAACACGTTTTGTGCAAGAAGGAAGGAAATGGTGAGATTAATTAAGGTGGTGGACCAGGAGTGACTGTAGACATAATGGGTGCACCTTTGGGGTTAAAGAGAATGTATATATATTGGATTGACGGGTCGAGGGGTAGCTGCATTTTATAATAGTGAGCAGCGAATCGACTTCTGAAAGTCAGCATTGCGGGCCCATCTTTATTTAGCAATTTGAACTGCAAGTAGTTATAGCAGCCACATATATGTACTTTAAATGCAGTGCATTTATAACAACAATAACAACTTAAGAGGAGCCCTGACCACGTTCTGTGTGTGCCCCTACTAATCATGTAAATCCAGAGCACTAGCTAATGGCAGAATTATTTCTTCCCCTTTCAAGGCCCCCAAAGAGGCAGCACTCCCTGCACCCATGGACGTTCCTCATTTTTGTTTAGGGTGCAGTCCTGCCCGTGGCCCCTCTCTACTTTGCAAAGAGCAGAGTGTAGTGCCCTTCTTAGCGGCTCATGCACAGTGGGTGCCCCCTCTCTGCTCTTTTTCCACCCAAGTGGTGATCATTGCCAATACCACTTTGTCCAGTCCTCCTGTAAGCTGTTTTTTATATATATATATATATATATATATATATATATATATATATATATATTTATTTTTTTTAATTATTATTTTAACAGCAACATGTTTACACAGATAATTCTTTAATCTTCTTTAGCATTTGCACTTGTAAGATACTATGGCATTCTATGTGAACACTCATTAACTACACAGTACACTATGCAACAGAGAAGCTTTACCACTGACTAACTGACAATTAAACAAGGACAAAGTACAATGTTTTCTCTACTCATAACCAGTTTTGCTTTTCAGGCACTTATATTACAAAAGCACAGTGCATTATAATCATATGCATAAATCATTGTTTATACATTACCTATGTCATTAGAATCACTTAACCTGGGGAGAAAACAATTGTCAGTTAGTCAAGAAACTTTACATAAATGTGTATCACATGGTTGCATACTGAATTAGGCATGCAATATTTTCTATACAAATTACTGCATGTGCATCTTTATATTGTGCATTCACGCCATGTTTAATGCATGCTTCATTTTTGGTGTATTATGATTTAACATAATCTACGTGAATCAACCTTTTTGTGACAATATGGAACTGTGGATTTTAGTGGTTGCAGAAGTTTTGACCACCAAAGATATAATAACTGAAATAGAAAATAGCCAGACTCTTAGCTAAAAATCCTTTAAATGATTGCTGTAGGATATTATGCATCTTGAAGATTTATCCAAAACTAATCCCAATATGGAGCCGCACAGTATCTTTTCAAATGAGAAAACAATATAATTAAATATTGTAAAGACTGAAAACTCTGCAAATGCAGCTGAATATCAAACTGTCTCAACAAAAATTAAATATCTTTTCACAGTGTATTAATTCACAATTTAAGGTAGGTATCATGTGCACCATTATATTTGGCACAGTCGTTTCCAAGAGGAAGTATAAGTGCAAAGAGCATATGCCAGCATTGCCCATCTTTTACCACATGATTCTCTATTTATTTGCAGCTTTGTGGACATGCATAAGATGTGTCCGAGAATTAGGTTGTTGTGAGTGAACCTGAGACATAACTATAGTATGTAGGTGCGCAATTTATGCATGTTCCGAATACATCGCTCAAAACTAAATATGCATTTTTGCATAGTACTATTCAAATTAAGTGACCAGTATGTCATACATCTTATTTGGTACTTTATAATGTTCCATTCTAATTAGTGAATAGAATTGTTGTAAATCATCAGGAAAAAAATTCCACCCATCTATCACCCAGAACTTACTTTCCAAAAGCCCCCAGATCTAACAATGAGTTGGGGGAAACTCAATTTGGATTAACAATGATAAAATAATTGCATGTACCATTAGGATAAATAGATTTATTAATTTACTGATATGTGTTATACATATCCGAAATAACACACACCAAAAGATGGCACGCTTTATGTAACAAATAGACCGATCCTTTTCTCCATACTAGAGAAATGAGTCTATTTGTACATAGGAGACTTACCATTCACTGTCACCTTTTCGGTTCTCTGCATGATACAAAGAGGTTAGTTAGTTGGACAAGGGACTTCCGTTTACGGAATAATAGATAATAAAACAATCCCTATGCAAAACCTAGACAAACGTTAGCATGATGATTTGTATTCTATTGTTTACTGCAAATGCTGCTTTTACTAAGAATTCAGTCTTCTAGTTCTCCCTTTCCCCCCTTCTCCATTATATACATTAGGGGGTATGTTTACTAAACTGCGGGTTTGAAAAAGTAGAGATGTTGCCTATAGCAACCAATCAGATTCTAGCTGTCATTTTGTGGAATGTACTAAATAAATGATAACTAGAATCTGATTGGTTGCTATAGGCAACACCTCCATTTTTTCAAACCCGCAGTTTGACCTAGATAAGACTTCACAACTTAATAAACTATCCCACTGTTGCTTCTCTACAATTTAACAATACCTGCATTGTACATGCATCAGTTAACAAGGAAGTGATATAAAGTATGTACAGGATATGTTAAGTAGTTCGGTGCTCGGGCAATGAGATATATTATATAATACGATATGAATTTTCTTTACTTTTGCTTAGCTACACTTTGGATAATATGTTGCAGCTGCTATTTCAATGTCTGTTTGCTGCAGTAGCTATATTTTATTTTATAAATCTAAGACCTCAATTTATTAACAGTTATTATAACATACATTTGCATTCCTAAACGATAAAGATGCATGGTTTTTATTTGAATTAATAATTAGTAATGTGGCACTAAGTTAGAGAAAAATGTAATTCCCCAGTCAGCTTTGATAATAAAGCCACACAGTACTAGAATACAAATAGTTTCTAGAAAATAAAATGTGTCTATACACTGTTTCCAAAATTGGATTCACAAGGGTGTAAGTCAGGGTTTCCCAAACCCAGTCCTCAGGGCTCCCCAACAGTGCAGGTTTTCCATATCTCCTTGCTGGAGCACAGGTGTATTCATTACTGACTGACACATTGTAACAGATTCACAGGTGGTCCTAATTATGTCAGATGTGATCCAGAAAACCTGCCCTGTTGGGGAGCCCTGAGGACTGGGTTTGGGAAACCCTGGTGTAAGTGAAGCCCTAATATGGCTGAATAGCAACAGATATCTATATATAGATAGTGATTGCATTAACATGGCACAATGGGCATTGAGGTGCTCTACAGTAGTAGGTAAAACTATTCCTCTTTCCAAAACAAGCAAATGAATATATATTATATTCGAGTTATGGGTCAAGACAGGAAGGGAAGATGGTATAACAAAAAAATCGGTATTCCTGTATCCCTTGGCTCGCTTTACCAGGAAGACCTTCATGACCACTAGCCATCCTCAGGAGACAGCAGTGTACTCCCGAGTGTAGCTGCCTGTGACTATCAAATAAAATTACTTTATGAATAAATTTGTAACGGTTAGGGTTTGGAAAATCCAATCTAGTCCCAACTCTAATGCTGCCCTATTCTGGGCAGCACGGTGGCTCAGTGGTTAGCACTTCTGCCTCACAGCACTGGGGTCATGAGTTCAATTCCCAACCATGGCCTTATCTGTGAGGAGTTTGTATGTTCTCCCTGTGTTTGTGTGGGTTTCTTCCCACACTCCAAAAACATACTGGTAGGTTAATTGGCTGCTATCAAAATTGACCCTAGTCTGTGTGTCTGTCTGTCTGTGGGAATTTAGACTGTAAGCTTCAATGGGGCAGGGACTGATGTGAGTGAGTTCTCTGTACAGCGCTGCGGAATTAGTGGCGCTATATAAATAAATGGTGATGATGATGATGATGATCCTTCCACCTAAGGTCAACTCCCCAATTTTAAAACAACCACAAGTCTTAGCCTGACCTTAACCCAAAACCCTAAGTAATACACTAACTCTAACTTCAATGGCTTTATTTTTTTTAAAAAAAGTGATTTTATGGCAAAATAACAGGCAGCTACACTCTAGAGCAGGGTTGCCCAACCCGCGGCCCGCGGGCCGCATGCGGCCCAGCACGCCTGTAAATGTGGCCCAGAAGGAGTTTTGGTTGTGGCAAGGGGGCAGTACTGTTAATGGAAAAAAAAATCATGCAAAAAAAAAGAAAAGAAAATACTTACTTTGTGGTCACGTCAGCTGGTACTCCGGCTCCCTCCCTTGTCTCCTCCTCCGTGCGGTGCTCGCAGTGAATGTCGGGCGTGATGTCATCACGCCCAACATCCATTGCGGAGCGCAGCACAGAGGAGTCACCCGCGCGAGAAGAACAATCAGCAGCACAGAATTGGAGAAAAGAAGAGAAGAGGACAGGAGAACAAGCCGATTAAAAGGTAAGTTAAGGGTTTTTTTTTTTATTATTTCAAGGGACGCTGACCAGTGAATAAAAGTCACCTGGTCCTGGAGCATCATGGACCTTATCTCCCTGCTACATACTTCTACTTGTAATACTAATGGGGCATTCTATATTATTCTCTTTGGCCCATTATAAGTTGTTATCCCTTAACTAACATAGAGGTGTAATTAGCAAAACAGGTCACAATTTGGGGTCACAGTGAAGTATATGTCAGGTACCGCAGGCCTGGTCAGAGCACCCTGATATCCAATGTCTGGCTTAAATGCACTTTATTGATATTGCATCAAAACAATACAAAAAGTGATTATAGTATAATAACTAGAGAGGATTTTTTGAACAGGGCAAGTGAAAGGTAAGTATAGGGGGATTTGAAAAAAAAGTGATATTATATATATATATATCACTTTTTTTCTCATATATATATATATATATATATATATATATATATATATATATATATATATATATATATGTTAACTATGTTTTCTATGGTTTTTTGGATGATCAGCTATCGTTATTGTTAGTATATCTTATGTGCGGCCCAAACCAACTCGTCGTCTTTCAATGTGGCCCAGGGAAGCTAAAAGGTTGGACACCCCTGCTCTAGAGCACACCGGCTGTGGGAAAGGAACCTTGCATGTGAGGGGAGCCTGTTCTGGATGGTGCATACAGCAAAGGGGGAAACAAGGATACCAATGTTTATGTAACACTGGCTGTGAGACGGAGAGAGGGTCATGGTAGCCTGGAAGGACAGGCGGTTATCCGACTTTGTCTAACCTGTGAAAGGACATGAGTGTGAACTGTGCTGTTAGATCATATGATGTGAGGAGCTGAACTGACCTAAGTAGTCCCTGACTACATTACTAACGGAGAGTATGTGAAGAGCTTGGTGACTGCCATAGAGGTTGTAGCTCCAATCAGTCAACTGAGCTAACAGACGTTCTTAGTACAGCATTGTATATGTCTTGGTCAGAGACCTGGGGGGAATCTTGTAGAAACACCTTAACACAGGGTACCTTCGTTTAGTCCCAGGTTCCACTATATCAGGGACACAAGATTGACAAGCAGCAGACTCTATTTTTTTCCATTTAGATCTGTTTTAATCGTGTTGCCCAATTGCTGCATGTTCAGTTTCTCGCCGATACTCACTGTTCACAGCAAAATGATTAAATAGCAGCTTTCCACAGGGCCAACAGATTGTATACTAAGTGATCAGTGACAATAGCTGGGTGAATCTGCCAACCAGTAATAGGGCAACTTAGTGCAGCTAAATTTAGTCAATCCCAGAGATCATCGAGATACAATTTACTGTTACAACTAAAACACTTTAACGCTATAGAAAGATACTAATACACTGTGTTGTGCTGTGTTGTGTTGCGGTTGACATTGACATTGCAGTGCCCAAACTGTCACCCCTGC
The DNA here is from genome assembly GCF_038048845.1 of Mixophyes fleayi. NCBI lineage: Eukaryota > Metazoa > Chordata > Amphibia > Anura > Limnodynastidae > Mixophyes > Mixophyes fleayi. The sequence continues at coordinate 17,829,793 of NC_134412.1, read as the reverse complement.
AATATGATTATTATCCTGCCTCCTGTGGCTCATATTTCTTCCCCTAACACCCCTAACAAGAATTATCTACCTCTTCCAGTCTTCTGCACTAGTTACCAGCTCACTCAAACATGACGCATTTCGCCAACCACTATAAATCCTCCCCTTTTACTCTAAATCTAATTTGATTAAAATTCTATGACAGCCCCACATCGATACCATATACATCAGAACATGACAGATCTGTCTGCTTTCTATATAAGGACCTGTCGTCTTCTGATGTTAATGTGATGCTTTATGCACTCTACATGCCATGTTTTCTGCCACCCTGTTTGCCCGGCAGAGAGCATTACATCCAATATGCTCTTTACACGCTGAGTTTTCTTCAGACTACACAGCAGGAGACCTGTAAGGCATAGAAGAAGCTGGCCTGGGAGAGAGCATAGTGCGGATTGATAGTTGCACTCAGCTGTAGAGAACTTGCTTGTGAGCGTTTTCCTCTATACTTCACAGCTCTCCCACTGTGGTGTCTGGAGCTGCACTAAAGAACTGCTAATAAAACGTGGACAAGATAAAAACATAATCTAAGAAAAGCAAAGATCGGGACTGGTGGGACTAGGTAAGAGCCAGGGAACAAGCCATGACCAGGATAACTGCAGTACTTAGAGTGTCAATGGAAAGCTAATCAGTTACCAAGTAGTCAGTTTGAGTTGCGGGGGAAACGATGTAACGAAAGCACAATACCATACACAATATAATAAAGTCACCCGTGCACTTTGCAAGTTTGTCACATTATAAAAGGAGGTCACATCCTGCACAGAAACCCAGTGCCAAGCTTTATATTAAAGGAGGTGGGCTAATCTGGAACCATCTAGTAGATGTCATCCTCCTCCTGGCTCTAGAGGGATGGATAGACCCCCATTCCCAAGGCACGGAGTGTTCTTAAATATAATCCTGACTTGACACTTCATCATCTAGTGCAGGGCGGGACAAATGAAGGACACTACATTAATAAAGTAGTTATCCATTGCTATATGCTAGTTAATCTATGGCCAGACACTTAGGGCCTGATGCTGAGTTATGACAAAAGCAACAAAATGAGTAATTGCACCTTGGCAAAACCATGTTGCATTGGAGGGGGAGGTAAATTTAAAATGTAGGGACAGATATTTATTGTTAGGATAGGACATGTCCTACATTATCTTTAAGTTTCAGAGTAAACATAAATCAAGTATTTTTTTGTTACATGAAAAAGCAGTATTTTCCTTACAGGCAAATTTTTTTATTAATTTGCACCCCTTAACATGGTTCTAGGTGCAAACTTACTCTTTTTTCCATTGCTCCAAACTCAACAACAGGCTACAGCAGCTATAAAATGGCTCAGGGGTTTAAATGTCTATGTATGTGAGCTATTGCACGAATACTGCCTTGTTTACATTGTTAGGTTTCCAAATTAAATATTTCCAAGCCCTGCAAATGCAAAAGTTACAATGAGTGTTGCCAAAGCCACTTCCTGGGTATTTCATCAGTCTTACTGGTATTTTAAAACAGGACGTCTTTATGAATTAATATGAACTTAAACATATTGTACAGACTGACACATTCATTAAAATTTATGACACTGATCGAAAAGTTCATTCACACAAAGGGGGCTCGTTATCACGTCGCCCTATACATCTAAGGGGTAACTGATGGCGATAACCCCACTGGAGGTAAGTTTCACCTGCTTTTGTTGACAATGGCTTGACTATGACTTTGCAGTGATAAAAAAAAAATCATACTTTTCACTGCGACAGGGGTGAAAACAATGATGGTACAAAGAACAGGATCATATATAGAAATACAGAAACAGGGGCTGGATGGCAAATGTAACCCAGGTGGGAGACTCGGCTCAGCCTATCTGGAACTTTTTAAAAGAAAAAAAAAAATGCAAGTTGCCCAGTGTCCCAGCCAAAGGTAACCTACTATGGGACCGTCCCTTGCCCCTCATCCTAGCCAGTCCCTGTACAGAAACAATATCCCTCAGAATTTTGATAGCACTAATATTAATTTACAGAACGGCTCTGAAGAAAGTCATGCACTCATTCTGACTTCCTCCACTTCAAGTTCATACTTGCCTCTTACAGTTCGACCCTATCGCTCTCTAAACAATCCTTCTTTAAGGCTTTCATTTCTTCCCAATCCTCCAACCCCCGTCAGATTTTTCCCACCTTCAACTCCCTCCTCTCACCTCCCCCTCTCCCCCCCCCCCCACGCTCTCTGCTGTCGACTTTGCTACCCACTTCACCTCCAAGATTGAGTCAATACGTTATGACATCTCCCAGCAGTCCCTTCTTACCCCAACCTCTCCCCCCTCCCTCCCCCTTCCCATACGCGGGAAAAGACCAGGCGGTAAATGTATCAAGCTGCAAGTTTCCAACAGGTTTGAGAGGTGGAGATGTTGCCTATAGCAACCAATCAGACTGTAATTATCATTTATTTAGTGCATTCTACAAAATGACAGTTAGACTCTGAGTGGTTGCTATAGGCAACATCTCAATTTTTCAAACCCGCCGGAAACTCGCAGCTTGATACATTTACCTCCAAGTTTAAAAAGTTCTGCATAATAGGGCGGGTACCTGCACAACTGTACAAGATGCATACGTGTAAGCACAAATATACAAAGGTAATTATATACAAAGACGTGTATTGTATACATACTTTTTTTCACTATGAAGAACACAATGATTCCAATTATGACGACCCCAGCGAGCACTCCTATCACGATACCAGCGATCTCACCACCGTTCAGTCCACTTTTAGAAACGGCTGTGAAATAAACACCATGAAATTGTTTTAGATTTTATTTAAAAAAAACAAAAAAAACAATATTTTACATTAAAAACGAGGTTACTTATTTTGTTGAGAGCAGCTTTCTATATTCATAGTCTATATATATTATATAGGCATATTTTTTATTGTTATAATTTTTTAGCTACGTTATTTCTTACTTGAGAAGGGATATAATATCTGCTTTTTTATATATAATATATATATATATTTTAAAATCAAACCTAATTATGAATATCCATTTTTCTCTATCGAAACCAATGTCAACAATCCTTTCTTGCACTTATGACCTGGAGGGTGTGTAAGTGCATCTGGGTGTACGTATGCCTGAAATACACCTGGCGCATACTGGCGCAGAGCTGGAGGCAACCTGAGATACCATTGTTCCAGCATATGGGCATAAATACTCTATTTTATGATAAGCTTTATAGAGCTTATGCTTTTAACACATATGTATCAAATTCAGCATCTGCCCCAGAATCTCCAGAACTGTACAAAGTACTCAGGGTGAGGTTCTATCGGTAACCTATAAAGTAGCAATATAAACTCTTTCTTCCTTGTAACTCTACAGTACAGTATTCTGTTGACTTTTTCTACTGTTTGACTTCAATGCTTGTTTACCTTCATTTCATGCAAAACTATGACCTCAAGGTCCCTTTTCATCTGTGGTTGCTCCACATAGTGCCTTCACATTTATATGACCAGGTTGCTGTATTTTTAATTTTGATGCATTCATTTTAATTTAATTTCTTCCTTTATATCCTTTAAATCATTTTGCCTATTTATTTACCCATCTGGGGTATCACCTATTGTATTACCTGCAAAAAGACAAAGCTTTCACGGTAGACCACTCAGAAGATATTAAACAAAACAGGATCCATGACAGATCCTTAAGTTACTCCACTGGTTACCAAACTTTACTCTGAACTTACACCGTTGACTACTTTCCCCTCTTTCTCCTGATTTAGTACTAAGGTAGAAGACTTGATTTTAAACAAAGAAGACAATGGAACAGGGAAAAATTTTAGGGGGAAGGGTAGGAATATTCTTAGAGAGTAGTTTGCAAGAGACAAAGCAACTACACGTACTACATGGTGATGTATAGTTGAAAAAAATCATATTTGCTAAAATGTCAACTAGGTCGGTTACTCCTACATGGGATGAATGTTCAAGACAGCTGGAGCATTTGAGTCCTTCACCCCCAACGGACCTTGCACCATATTTGGAACTCTCCTTGTGGAGGGCCATTAGCAGTTACCAAGGAATTCTTGGCTCCAGCAGGGAGTCAGCCTGGAAGGATACCTACCATCAACTGTGACTTGTACAAAGGACAATCTAGGAAGAGTGAAACTAGGAATGAGACAGAACAGCAGGCCAATCGAACTATTTAGAGCGAAGGAGCAAAGGTAGTGCAGAGTCCAGTGAGGGAGGCATGGTTACAGCGGTGTTGGCGGAATTGGTGCCCACGAGGGAGTCTGCTTCAGGCCTGCAACATGATCAGCGATATCAGTGGAGAAGAGTTCCAAAGAATGGCATCTGGGGAAAGTCAGGAGCTTTAGCCCAGGAATCAAGTGTGGCTGGATCATGAAGTAAGCTGGTAAGACAGGCAGGTCTACGTAGCTCCAAGGTACAGCGATTTGGGGGAAAACTGTGAATATATGAGTCTGATTGCAGAGAGGGGATGGGCATGATGCATACAAGCTGGGGGTGAATGTTTGCTCATGCAGTAGCTAAGTGTGTTTAGCGAGTGTGTGGCACAATATCAGATGAAACGAGCCCCTGCGGGTAATCCTTTAGGAAAGCTAAAACATCCCCAATGGCAGCCAGGACCCCATCCCCAATGAGGGTATGGTCTCAAATGGCTTTAGTTGAAGTAGGATATTGGGAACAGTGGAGACAATGGGGCATAGTGAAAGGATCTGGGGGCTTTGGAGGAGAGACAGAATGTGGAGTGAGTCTACCACACTTGGCGAATTATCAGATTTGGTCAGAGGATGGGTATACATGTGTATTGAAGGATGGTTGGTGGCCCACCGTAAGCAAGAAATAAAAGAAAAGGTTCTGAGAGATGAATATGTGCAGTTATTTTGATAGAAGAAGGGAAGATGACAAGGGGAGGTCAAATGAGCTAATCTCTAGATTGCTTTGGAAATGCATCTTGCCATGGAGTGAAAGGTGGGTGAAAAAGTAGGAAATAACAAAAGTGTAGTGGAAATATATAGGGACATGAAGTACAAATAAAGATGACCAGAATAAGCTTAAAAAACAACAAGTGGGTGAAGGAAAGAAAGGAATATGAGAAGCAAATGCTTACGGAAAGTGGTGGCAGTGGCCGATACAAGGCTGATTTGGTAGCAAAAGGGATCAAATGATCCAGGAATGGTCCACAAGGTCAGGCTATGCTGGTCAGGGAGATGGCAAAGTGGAAAGGTGCAAAATAGTAGGAAGAAGAGAAATAAGACGGCAGTGTCAGGGACTGCTGAGATAACGGCAATTGGTCATGTTGGGAAAAAAGTTAAAATGTTGTTATATATCTGTTTTCTCTACTTCAGATCCAGTGTCTGATGTGAGTTGTGGGACATTCATATGTATTCTGGGCAGCACATCGATGCAGTGCCAGTATGTGGTGGGCACGCATAGGCAGTCCTGGTAATTCATGCTGAAGGCAACGACCTGCCCGTAGGCCCTATATGATTTATTTTGTCCATTGTGGATTTTTCGTTGTGATAATAAACCAGTAAAGCTGCAGATCTGTGCCTGTCTCTGATTGTTAAATTTAGAGCCCTGAAAACATTTGAAAGAGCAGGGAATTATTATTCTGTAGTTACTGTATTGTTTATTTTAATAGACAAAGCAGCAAGGTGAGCACAGAGTTTAAAGGAACCAGTATTATCCATGCCACTTTAATTCCCACATAAAATGACTTTGATAGTCATATAACAAAAGACAAAAAAAATCTTCACACAAAAAAAAATATAAAAAAATATAAAATTAAGGTTAGCTCTAAAGGTCTGGTTACTCCATCTTTTCCTACCATGAACAACTAGTTACTCTGTGGTATACATGATTTATAATCAATGGAAGTTTGGCTGTTTATCCTGTGCAGGGATCAGTATATTGTACTCTTGGCCTCATTTACAGCCATTTTTCTTTATTCCATCATTTAATCTGTTTGCTATTGAATCTCAAAAATGAAGATGACTTACGTTTTGCTTCCACGTTGAGAGTAAAGGTGAAGGTGGTGCTTCCAATAAAATTTTCAGCTCTGCATTCATATTTTCCATTTTCATCTTTAGTCACCTCAGTGATATGGAGGCTGGATGTATACTCAGAAGAGTTCACTTTGAATTTACCTCCATCTTGTATAGGGGTGGGGTTTGGACTGAGACGGGCCCACGAGAATGTAGCAGGGAGGACCTGAGTTGAGAAAGTGGTGGCTCTGTCCTGGCGTCCAGATGTCAGATTCACTGTCAAAACTGTGTTACCTCCTTCTGTCACCTCAGTGATTGTATCATTTTTATGTCCCGGGGACTGTGGAGACTCTGATGGAATAAAATCAGAAGATATATACTGAGTTACCTCATATCACTTCCAGATACACTACAGTTGTACCTGTAGCTGCAAGGTGTGTAATGCAAAGTAACCAATCATATATTAGCTTTCACTCCACATCACTCGCATGTCTGTGATGAAAGCAAGCATCAGATTCATTGCTCTGTGTCACATTATGTGATTGGTTGCTTCTATGCTAACTGATTTGATTTTATTCTCTCCTACATGATTTGCACCTATGCAATGCAATGTGACTTTTGGGCAAAATCCTTGCACTGTAGCTTAAAGGGATTGTTCTACTCAACCTGACCTCATTATAAATCTGACTGTTCTGTAATACATATCTTTTTTTCTAAAATGTTATTATATTGCAGTCACAAAATAGTGTTGGCTTTTATCTGAAAATACAAAGAATATTATATTTGACTTATATTAAAACTAAGAAAATGGGGTTCATTTAAAGTTGGATGCTAATCTGTTTTTTATTGCGTATGATGCATATTTTAGTATTGTACATGTGCACCAACATAGATGCACATACATCCGTAAATAGGTTTTAGATTGTACGTCTATTCGCATTACTTAATTGATGTTTATTTTTTCTGGTATCAGCACTCTTCTAGCCCTTCTATTGAAGATGGCTTTTATCTGAAACTACATAGAATATTATATTTAACTTATATGACTTGATATAACTAAGAAAATGGGTATCATTGCGTACGATACATATTTAGTATTGTACATGTGCACCAACATAGATGCAGAGGCAATACTTTACTTTGCAGTAAAGAGCTGCAATCACACTTGCCTATCCGGGAGACTACCAAATCTATGGTACAGTATGGTGAATTGTGTCATTCTGATGCCACCCACTGATCAGATAAAGTGAATATTGGCATTATGCCACGGGTGGCAGAGCCATGATGATGGGATTTGCATCACCACCACCTTGCAGTTGCCACTTGACTTCCCTTCCGAGTGGTCCCTCCGGGAAGGTGAAGATTGTTCATATATAAACATTTACATGTTGAGGTCCGTTGTTCTTTATAATGCAGATACAGTAATGTTTATATTGAATTTTTATAGTGGATAACTTTTTTTTTTACATTTTCTCCCATATTGAGCTTTTGTGATATCGCAGCCTTTTGTGGTTGACCAGTTATATAAAAGGAGCAATAACAGATTCATTTGCTAAACATATATTTTTATGATATCAATATTAATAGTATATCTCACCAAATGTCAATGTACAGTTTGATGTTTTTCCCAGCTGATACCCGTTGCAGGTCAGGATTGATCCTTGGACGTTATTATTTGAAGTCAGATTTCTGATCACTTGGTTATAATTTATCTCTGTTACACTATTATATATCATGGTCACATTGGCCGCAGGTTGTCCTCCCGGCCAGGAGCAGATAAGCTGTAGATTCTGGTTATGAGGTTGTCCTATACACGCAATGTTTCTATCTGGGCGCCCTGTGAGATGAGAGGAATCATCATTAAGAACCTACTGCAGTATTAAGCAGCTGAGATAGATCAGGGCTCACTGGTGCCCAATATATAGGACTACAATCAAACTAATACAGCTCACAGCAACAAACGCAGAACGTACCCTAATATAGGCACTAAAGGATTTCTGCTGCCCTTTTATGGTGTTATCACAATATCATTATCTGTAAAAATCACAATTGAAAATTGCTGATCTGTTGTTGTTAAGCAGTTATTTGTACCTACTTTTCTTCTTTGCATTTCAAACATCAAAATCACCAGAATAAACTGACAAGATTTAAAATAGAGATGTTTAGCAGAGATATTTTATCTGTGGACAATCATAACTGAGATATACATGCCCCTGCTCCACTTCTCCTATTGACATTGTTACCATATGCAATGATGGGAGGCTCACCATCTTCAGCTGATTGGCCGACCAGATCAGAAAGCCCTCAGTTCTTCTGCTCTTTCTGTGCATGGAAACTGACATTAGCGAGTAGCACAAGAAGCGGAGGGTTCTGAGGTGGGTTAGTAAATGAGGGTGAGATTAAAAAGTATAAATTGCCCACATAGAGGACTAATTTCTCCATATTGCCCCTGCTCTGTTTAGTGCAAGAAGACCTCGCTAGTTATAGGGGAGAAGATAAGGCCTAGGTATCAGACTTCCTCAGATAATTCGAGTAAGTCCAAGAATAGGATATGGAATTGGAATAATGGATATTGAATGTTCTTATCCAGATTATTACTGTATGACACCAATGTGTCTCCACACACTGTAACATCTAAGACGACAATCGTTCAAAAAGCATAATAGTTATTGCAAAGAATGAACTGAAATGATCACGTGTAGTGCAAAAACATAAATAAATACAAAATCAACCTACTGCACCATTACAGGTGGGCAACGTTTTCTGATATAATCTTTCCATTCCACTTTTGCTTCCCAATTTCTCTAATGGCCATTTCACAACGTATTTACACATCTGTAATCTTACAGTCTATAAATAGAGCTGGGACATCAACAGCATCAATTCATTCTGCCCTGTGGTGTGGTTAGGGTGGGGTAATAGAACTCAGGAACGAACAAACATGATAGGTGGAGTTTTGCATGGAACACTTAAGGACAAATTCCGACGTAGAACTGTGCAAACTTCTGCACCCAAATGCCCATCTCTATGTGTTATCCATAACTCTATTGTTGCATAGTAAACATCTATTTAGCCTCTTTGTAGGGTTTTATGTATAGAGCAATCTATCTAAATGGACCAAATGTTGTCCCATATTCTATCTGTATTTCCCCAACTATCCAGCATAACAACTACATATGTCAACATATGATTGGTAATGTTTGGATCCTTTTAAAAATTATTTTTAGCTACGTCTGTCCACTGGCCCCTTTCCATTTTATCCAAACTTAAATAATGTGTCCAATTGCCCATTAAACTTACACCGATAGCTTCTGAAAAAGAATCAATTCTCACCCAACTATCTTTGTCTTTCTCAATCTCAATACACTCTCGGAAATTCTTCAACAAAATCCTAACCTCATTCACTACTACACTTGAAAGCCAATCACAAATCAATATTATTCTTTAACGTCCAATTATTTTGTCATTCACTACTTACTGTACTCTTACAATGACCATATTCTCTCATTTTTCTCCTTACAACATCTTACCCTTAACACAACATGTTTCCGTAATTTTTTTTCACAATCATTTCTACATTACTAGACCTGTCTTTACCTCCTTCCTTAAATTCACTTATGTGCAATCACTTGCTAAACTTACTCAAGATCTAGCTTTATCATTTCCATTGAAAATAAGCATCTTCAGACAGACAACACACTTCTGGAAAATACATTTTACTTAAATCAATTAAATTATCGGGGGGTTAGGGTGTTAGGGCTCCAAGGGCTAGATTTACTAAACAGCGGGTTTGAAAAAGTGGAGATGTTGCCTATAGCAACCAATCAGATTCTAGCTGTCATTTATTTAGTGCACTCTACAAAATGACAGCTAGAATCTGATTGGTTGCTATAGGCAACATCTCCACTTTTTCAAACCCGCAGTTTAGTAAATATACCCCCAAGTCTTATAAATACCTCAATCCTGCAACAAAGCTTCATGAGCATAAAGTTTTAAATTCATGGACACATTTCCAACATTTTAAAAACTTATTCTGAATTATCATTACTATCAATTACAATAATCATTGATATATTAAGAAACAAGCAAATGCAACATATTACTCACAAGCCAGGTCTAAGCTCAGTGTATTACTGGTCTCATTATTGGCCAAGTTAGAGCCTCTACAGGTGAAAGGTCCATTGTCGTTCTTGGAGACAGGGCTGATGGTGAGATTGGAGTTTGGAGGAGAGTTATCCCCTGTGATGTGATAATGAGGGCTCTGGGGTAATGGTTCTCCATTCAGGATCCAGGAGAAGTTGACAGCTGAACCTTGAGCTGAGCAATGCAGAGACACTGAATCTTCTCCTACAATAAGCAATGCTGACGTGTTACTGCTCAGCCTCACATCGGAGACGGGTGCTGCAAATCCAAAGACAAAAAGTGGTAGAATTAGGAGAGTAATTAGGCAAACAGTATAAATAACAGGATACAATGGCACTTGCTATACAGGAGAAAATAGAAGGGCATCCAATAGACGAAGAATATTTATTAACAAAAACATTTTAAAAACAGGTTACAAACACATTGTTCAACAGGAATATGAAATCTCCGCCACCAGTCAGCTGTAGCGCAATTGCGATACAGCAAACACATAAAGTTGACCGAAACCATTAGTTCAAAATAAATGTTTAACTACGTAGTAGAATTCTAGTCATTGTTTTACTCACAGGCCAGGTTGAGCTTTACTTCATTGCTGGTAATGTTATTTATTAAGTTTTTAGCTGTGCAGGTGAAGGATCCATTATCAGTAGCAGAGACAGGGCTGATAATGAGGATGGAGCTATTGTTGGTGACATTGTATCGGGGGTTCAGAGGCAGTGGCGCCCCCTGTAGGTTCCAGGAGAAGCTGACATCTGTACCACGGGCTGAACAGCGCAGAGACACGGAATCCTTTCCTGGCCAGACCAGCGAATCTGATGTGTTAGTGGTCAGGGTCACCTCAGAGACCGGCACTGGTAAATACAACACAAAGATTACATTGTACCAAGAATACAATACTTGGAATTCTCACATCACACAATCACACAAGGAACATGTAATGTTGTGTTATGTGTATAAATACCCTGCCTGTGGTTTTATGTTTTATATGGTCATAGAGCTCATAGGTGACTTCTTGTATCACATTTCACAATAGAGGTGGAATATCACATATGTATGTGATCAGTAGTAACAGGAAATAACCCATACTGTAAAACAAAAGGTTTGTACCTTTATGTGGTCACATGACTCCTCAGCGGCTTCTAATATCCTTGTATTTTGTAGTGGGTGATATATTATCCCCTATAAGCATATTTGCCTACTCTCCCAAATGTCCAGGAGGTTAATGAATTTCACTGAGTCCTCCTGGACTCCTGGAATTCTAGGCATCCCCACAGGTCTTTGTAGAGGCGGGGCTTAATGACTTTATTTGCGCCATCAAGCCCCGCCACCGCTATGCAATGCCTTGAATGTTGGTATTTTATAGCAGGGGGCGTGGTCATGGTCACGCCCCCTCCTGCACTGGTCACCTGATCTTAAAAGTGGATAAGAATGCCTATAAGTTAAAGAGTGTGCTTGGCAACCCCAGCAAGTAAATTCCATATCTATGTATATGTACAGTGCAAAATTTTAAATCCATTCATTTATTCATTCCATACCTACTGTGTCAAGTACAGCGTCCCATAGCCAAGTCTGATAATACATGTAACAGGGTGCCCATGCCTAACAGATTTATTCCTTATCTAAAAATATGACTTATTTATTCTGTCTCTAATAAATATATACAGCATGTTCACTCCATGTCTATCAACGGTTACAACAAATGTTTATTCCATTTTAAAAATACATATAAATTCAATCCATGTCTAGCAAATATAAGTTAATTACCAATTTATTCACTCACTGTCTATTACATATTATTTGAAAAAGAAAACATGATTATTTTACGATATGTTAGGATATCATTTTAAATTATTATAAATATTTATGTTAATATGAACTGCAATTGTTCCTATTTAGTTGGCTGAATCTCGTTTTTCCCTTCAATATAAGCTACTTAGCTGAGTTCCCTGTTAGTTCCTTCCTGATCATAGCATTCTATTATAGAATGTCCCTCATTCATTAGACTCTTACCTATTACAGTCAGCTGCAGGGAGTTACTGGTGTTGGTGCTTACAGGGTTCTGGATGGTGCAGTTGTAGGTTCCGCTGTCGTTCTCTGTGATTGGCTGGAAGATCAGGACTGAGTCCCTGCAGGTTACATGGGGTTCAGAGCAAATGGTCTTCTGGTCCCGATAGAAAGTGTAAGTAAGTACAGTCTGATTACCAGCATCACAATGGAGGGTCACATTGCTGCCACCAACAAGCCGGTCAGGGGTAGTGTTGTAGGTAGAATTAAACTTGAGAACCGGTGCATTGAGGGGAGCTAGAACAGAACACACAATACAATCAGTGATGGTTAATGATGTGCCTGTTCCATTCTATTGGTGCACATCTATTATATGTAATAAACATAACCTGGTGTATCCATGTGACATATACATTTGCTTGATCAATAAAAGCTGCCATGTAATACCCACTAATCCTGTTAATCTGGTGTTTTATGGCAGAAATCATCATTTAATTCAAAGATAGTAACAAAGGGAAATAAGGACATAAGGAATCCAAATGTACATTGAACCATATTTTTTGGGGGGATTCTCATGTAACCCATTTAATTGGTATGACTGACACATTGCTTTAGAAATGTTATCTGCAGTAGTGCTGGCAATGGATAATGTCCTAAAGTTTGTTTTCAATGAATATTCCTTCATGTACTAAACAATAATTATAACTAAAACACAACAGGTAGTGATAGCACAACAACCACACACAAAGTCTTTGACCTTTTTTTAATTAGGATAATACCATACACTGTGAATATAGAAAGTCCTCTTATGAATCACTAGGGTTCCATAATACATTGTCATGGAAAATGGAAACCGAGCATAGAGCCACAACTAGACATTTTAGTGCCCTGGCCGAGAGAGAACACAGGTGCCTCCCCCATTTTGGTGAGGGCGATCTGGTATTTAGGGGCAAAGTACTTTGATACTGAACCAAAGGTTACAAATGGTACTATCTTAGCCCCCTTTGGTTGCTCCTTGTTAAAGTCTGTTTACATAAATTGGCTGTAAACAGATGCGGCCAAAGCAAAATTAAGTAGTAAAATGCAGTAGTCTTATCATACTTTGATCCCTGTGAGAACATGCTTACTTGTTCACCACTTAGCATGTGGTAAATGTGCTGGTCTTTAAAGTTTGCAAAACTGAGCAGGCAAGTGTGTTATCATAAGGATTAATAATCACTAAAACACTATCAGTTTGCAAGTGATTAAGAGGTGCCTTGGCTGCAGGTAGGGCTTTTATGCAAACGGATGATATAATTGCGACACCATTGCAACATTTGATGGCTTTGGTGCTAAGCAATTACATGTGTCATGTGACACACCGGCACATTCTAAATTACATAGGTTATTATAATCTCTCAAAAATGAATGATTTTATCAATTGAAATTATGTTCATAGTTTGTTATTGTATATTAAATATCCACATTTTACAAATCTCATTACTGCTATAGTACATAGATTAAGACCAATGGGTAGATTTATCAAAACTTCTAAAAAGGAAAGGTGGAGGTGTTGCCCATAGCAACCAATCAGATTCCAGTTACCATTTTCCAGAATGCATTAGATAAATGATAACTAGAATTTGAATGGTTGCTATGGGCAACATCTCCAATTTTCCTCTTTAGAAGGTTTGATAAATCTACCCCCAAGAGTGATTATTGTAAACAGAATAGTTGCTTCAAACCACGCTCACCTGATAAAACTGTTAAAAACTGGCAAATGACAATTCCTGTGGTGGTACCCCCACAGTAGACATAATAAAATTAAAATTGTCACCAGAACAATGGCACTATTATAGTCACCAGCACATTGAATGGACACAAGAATTAATTATAGAGCATATGCAATACACTGTAAGAGTTTAGTGCATAATGGAATGCAAAGGTGTGATGCTGGGCACACACAGGGTTAATGACATATGCTCAGGAGATAAACTGATACTCGCTTTCACAGGAAAGCCAAAGGCCTGCTTCACTAAGGGAAGGAGTAACGCTAGACAATGGTGCAGGCACACAATAATGTGGCAACCAGGTGCTCATATCGTATGGTTAATATATCGACAATGCTGTCGACTGCCACCACCTGTAACCCACATCAGCTCCCCTGCACCCTGACCATAAAAGGTACCTTATAGCAATGCACCTGTAGTAAATAGTCTAAAGGGCAAATCTAATATTACTATTTGTGACCTGGGTTTGTGCTAGCACAGCTGCAATTCACGCTAACATGCAGAAAAAAAGGAATTGTACTTGCAGATACTCAGTACAATAAATAGAGACATTTTCAGAGAAAAAAAAATTCCAGTGACAAATCATTAAAATCTGACGCTGCCCCTAATTTATAGGCATAGCTATTCATGTGTAGTCTAAATAATTAATTATGCTAAAACTGGGAATTACCTATCTTCTATATAAAAATAATTGGTCTCTTTGTTTGTCCGACTGTCCGGTTATTCATTTGGACACCCCTGCACCGATTAGGATGAAACCAACGCGAGGTGGTCCAGTTGGATCCTGGGCAGGTTTTAGCAGGGTTGGGGTCCCGGTTTGACCCGGGGAGACTGTTGTTGTCACAATTCTGATAGGAGGGCTACCTGCTAACGTTGGCGCAGCTCAAGTAGAGGATGTGGAGTCTAACATGCCCCCTGGTCTTCTCCAGGAACCCCCGAAAGAAGGTATGGGTTTTGCTGCAGGAGACACGCAGGTCGCGGTCCCTTACTGAGCCGTATAGCGAGGTACAAGAAAGAGTAGTCAGGTGAGGTGGTTTGGTGATGTGCTAGCAACGGAGGTACACAGGGAGGTATCCAATAGAATGGTCTTACAAGATGGGTCAGTAACTTCCAGTGGATAAAGACACAGGGAGAATCCAATAGAGTGGTCAGACAAACCGGGTCAATAGGAAACATTGAGGAGCAGGAGAATAGTCAGATCAAGCCAAGCGATACACAGGAACGCTGGAGCAGGAATGACCCAATACTCTGGCACCAGCATGTTGCCAGAGTCAGCTTTAGCACAGGAAGCAAATTAAATGCTGGTGGCGTGATGTCATTGGCCGCCGCCGCCAGGGATCCGAATAGCGTCCCATTGCCTGGCAACTGGACGCGCATGGGCAACAGGGCCAGCGGTCCGGCCAGAAGTATCTCGTCTGGTTGCCTGGCAACCAGACACAACAAGGGAAGTGACAGGCGGCCATCCCGAAGGAGTGGAGGGACGGCTCCTGACAGTTGTGAGCCTTGCATTGAATAGATTTGAATGATAACTTCACAGAGTGGTAACATTGGATCTCAGAATACATACTAGGGGGTTGAGGTCCCGGTGGGACCTCTCGTTGTTGTACGCTGGCCAGAACTTTGAATCGGGGAGCCTGTTCTGGGCCTTCCACTGGATGAATTTGGATGAAAAATTGACAGAGGTGTGGCAATTGTTCTGGGATGCATAATGGAGTGGTTGGTGTCCCGGTCAGACCTCCCATTAGTGTACACAGGGCAGGACTTTGACTGGGAAGCCTGTTCTGGGTCTTCCACTGGATGGATTTGGATGACGTCTTAGCTGCTAATTTTTAAAAAATGTTAACAGTTACATCCAACTCATTGATAACTAAGTAACTTGAAGATTTAAACCTGGGCAATGCCAGGTACTTCATCTAGTATAAAATACTAGCAGACACTGCACTCCCTGTAATATAATATAAAACCAAGATAACAATTTATTAGAAACAGATACAAATAACAAAACTTATAAAATAGCACACATAGTGCACTTTTGGTAATGGACACAAATTACTATGTGGAAGGCCAATCAATTATAAAACATTTAAGTTGTATCATTCATTATATCAGGTTGTGCCTATATGTGATTTGTGCTTTTCTACAAACTCCGGCAACTACGTATTGGGACACATTCCCCTTGACTATGTTACACTAATGATTTATTAGACTCCGAATAGGATTGAGTTTTCCTGGTTGTGATATCTAGCTAGAGATTTCAATACCTCGTATGCTCTATACACATAGTTATTTGTGTTCATTACCTAAAGTGTACTATGTTTGCTATTTTATAAGTCGCCATCCTATACCGCATAAATACACAGCGGACCACAATGTGAGTGAGAGTGATCTCCCTGACAGGCTGCGACTACCCCTAAAATTTTCCCAGGTGTTAGCCGTCCTGGAATTTTTTTATGATTTATTGTATACATCAGCATTCACTTTTTTGAATACTGGCGAAGATTACATTTATTCACAGATTCATTTCAAATCTTGAATTCAATCAACAAAAGTGCCATGACTTCCAGTTCTTTATTGTGTACATCCTTCCAGAGAAATGCCACTAAAAACATTTTATTTTTGTGTAAGAGCTGTCTATGTAATACCCTGCAAATCACAGGTATATTACTGCTTGTAGTTATTCAGAAAACTACATCTCCCAGAGTGTCTCTGAGGAAGTTCATTGCAAATTGTGTAGGCCATTTTAGGGCGGGAAAACTACAAATTACAGCCCCAGGCTGCCCACCAGAGCCCCAGACTGCAATAGAAGCATTCAGAAACAGACACTGCAACAACAAACAAAAAAACCTGTTTGTTGTAAAGTGACCCTAGTCTACAGTCATTTGTTCTAAAGCATCCAAACCTGATCAAGCTGGATTAATCCTTGTTGCATCTCTACTGATTTGTGTGTGATAAGTGTAATCTGTATACTTGCACTAAAAGTCTATTGTGATTGATTTGTATAGATAATCTGCTGCAGCAGCACTTAGTGCAATTGTCTAAATAACCTGTTAGCAATCAATTGTCTCTCAAACGTATATCTCCAGTGAAACCCATTTCACTGAAGCACTTGTGCCTAATTTCAAAGTAAGATATATTTATTCAGTAAACTATGTGTTGTAGTGATTTATATTTGCATATTGCTGATATTGTTGAAACAAAGCTCCTAAATTGTTATTTACTTTATGACATGTTGAATAACATTACATATTGAAGGTCTTGTGGTATTACTTCCTACACTACTAATATTTATCTGCCACTGTAGTAAAACCTTAAGCCATAAGCAAAGAGAATAAACCCATGAGATTATGCAGTTTTAACCCTGTGTCCATTGTTGCATTCCAATACTACTGGGGGGACCTTTGCCTCTCTACCAATCCACTGGGCCTGTGGACTTTTATCTTACACGACTTATAGGGTGCCAGTCATCCGCCCCCTTATATTTACTCCTGACATTATCCATATTAATAAACTGGCCAGCAGTTTACCTAAAATAAAACTGCACTGGGGCTGTCATTGACAACTACAGCTCACACACTCATTAAGGAGCTCCCAAAATAGAGATCCACTAATGGATATACAATACTCTCAGAAATAATTTTGATTTAACTACAGGCAGAATTATATCAAATTATGAATCCACAGCCACATTTTTTTTTTTAAAAAAAAACAGGGGTCATCACAGGGAACATCCCAAACTGACCATGCCATGGTTGCACTTATTCTCAAAATTACAAATATTAAATAAATAAAAAATATTAATGATGAAATAATTGACCTGGATCCACCCTTCCAGGCATAGGGGGCATAAGTGCAACATACGTAAAACTCTAAATTCCATATTGTTCTATTGTGCATCCCCAGTAAAAAAAAAAGCAAATTTTGACCCCCGAGAGTTGTACTACCATGTATTGGGAATCGCAAGAACATATTATCCTATGTTACCGAGTTTCCATGGAATGGGAACACTTTTTTTCACTGATTTTATATATTATAATATTGCTTTAGTTTTTAAAATGTATCTTTTTATAAACCATAATGGAAAATAATTTACTTCCTCTCACTCAATTTGTATATAATTAAGTACAATAATTACTGCGTTCCTTTAATGCATTTTATCAATTAATTGGGAGAGACTCAATCCGTTGAGCCCTCCCAGGTTTTAGAAAGTAAAATATCACTGAACTTTGCTTGCTCCTCTATGAGGTTCAAGCAAAAATCATGTTTTACTGCCCAAATATACCGCAGAGACGCATTTTGCTAGGTTCCCACAGGACCTCACTGTTACTTGAATCTCCCCATATTGCTTCTGTATATCTTATGCATCATTGATATATGATATGATAAAAGTTACTTCATTCTATATACTCTATGTGTACAGAATATTAACAATCATACTGTTTGCATTAATGGAACAATCAACAAAGCTGCACACCCGTAACTGTTACCACATACTAATCATGAGTTAATCAATAAACCGGCGACACAGATGTGTTTACATTGTGTGACAACTGAGGGCAATTTGCCGCTATGGAAATACTAAAGAATCAGATGCTACAATACTAAAAATGTAGAACAAAACAAAGTAAAAAAGTGCTCTGAAACTGCTAGTATCGCGGATGGCACAAACCCATTCAGATAAATATCCTAACAGGAGTAAAAGGCACAATGTAACATTTATTCTTATAATAAAAAGATACAAGATGTGTCAATCCAGAATGCAGAGATTAAATAATCTACAACAGACAATTAGTATTCAACAGATCGTGTCCCGTGTACACATATAAAAAAAACTAAAAAATTACTAAAAATGTACTCCTATTGAAGCAACAATGGATCTACATACATTTTATCCTGGTCTGGACTGATCCATATGCGTCTGATGTAGAGATGAGCGGGCTCGGATATCTGAAATCCGAGCCCACCCGAACGTTGCCGATCCGAGCCGGATCCGAGACAGATCCGGGTATTCCCGCCAATTGCAAAACTGAAACCGAGGCTCTGAGTCATAATCCCGCTGTCGGATCTCGCGATACTCGGATCCTATAGATTCCCCGCTAGTCGCCGCCATCTTCACTCGGGCATTGATCAGGGTAGAGGGAGGGTGTGTTAGGTGGTCCTCTGTCCTGCTATATCTCGTGCTGTTCTGTGCTGGGGAAATAACAATGCCCTTAGAAGGACACAGCCCAGCCCAGCCCAGCACGAAAAATTTTAAAAAAGTTATAAAAAAAAAGAAATTTTTAAAAAAATATCCAAAAACAATTCTGCAGTATAAGTCCATTGGTACTGCAATATTACAAAGTTCACTGATTCTGCAGAATAGACTGGGAATTAGTGGAAATGATTGTTATTGAATGTTATTGAGGTTAATAATAGCGTAGGAGTGAAAATAAACCCAAAAACTTGATTTTAACACTTTTTATGTTTTTTTCAAAATAAATCCGAATCCAAAACCTTAAATCCGAACCAAAACCTTTCGTCAGGTGTTTTGCGAAACAAATCCAAACCCAAAACCTCAAGCAAATCCGAATCCAAAACACAAAACACGAGACACCAAAAGTGGCCGGTGCACATCTCTAGTCTGATGCACAGGTAACTTTTTACATTACCAGCAATCAACTAGTTGTCTCTTACAGAGGATATTAGCATTAGTTATATTGCACAGGTACTCTTTAGAAATTATTTATATTTACTGACTCATCCAAAGGATTTCATTTATAAATGTATTTATTTTTAATCACATCTATTTTTATTTTTATACTCATCTTATATATCTCTCTAATATATAAGTTTGTGAAGAAAACAAAACTACACAGTAACACATACAGCACATTTTGGTTTATACCGTCACTAACACTTTGCAGAACCGGACAGTGGCCAGAGTAAGGTGGACAGAGAACCTGCTAACTGTGAGCAGAGAACTCATCCTTTAAATTAGAAATTTGAGGACTGTTAAACCACATATGTATCCTTCTTTAACTGTCTTGAGATTCGGACAAGGAACCATTTGTTGCACAAGACAGAAGTTGATACATTCTAATGCCATGTTGTAACCTCTCCAACATTGGGCAACATATAGTGTATTTGCTAGGTGGTCTATATACAACTGTACCATGTTATCGATCTTGGGTATACTAATATAAAGCAATGGCAGAACACTAGCTGTCTTTTTGATCATTTAATAGACACAATGGACAAATAATTCAGTCAAGTTTTTCAGATATTTAAGATGAGAAGCCTCTGCCATGTGCCCTAAATACCTAAGGCTAATGATAGCTGCCTATAGCAACCAATCAGATTCTAGTTATCATTTATTTTGTACATTCTACAAAATGACAGCTAGAATCTGATTGGTTGCTATAGGCAACACCTCCACTTTTCAAACCCGCAGTTTAGTAAATATACCCCTAGGTTTTCTTTAGACCACTGGTCAAGATAGGCCTGTTATCGGCCCCTTGCAGTTCTCTGCGGCCTATGGCTTTTAAACAAAGCAATTTGCATTGTCAAATTACCAAATGGCAGGACATATAAATACATACCTAAAACACATAGATAGTATTTGGGGATATAGAACCCATAGGCAAGCTGTGGTTGTTTAAAGTAATAGTAAATAATAATAGTATTAAAGTAAATGTAAATTATAATCCCATTTATATACAGCACCAGAATAGTCACAAATTTTCCCATATTTTCCACGGTTTTGCCCAGGAACTGGCTGGGAAATTTTAGTCTGGGAGGCAAGATGCAACTCCGCAGCCTATGGAGAACATTTTAAAGGAAAAAAATGGAGGTAGCCCAGTGAACCAGTCCAAAGTAGCCCACTATGGGACCAGCCCTGGAGTCAGATATCCCCCTGCCCCCCAGTACACCCCTGCTTTTTCCTGCAGTGTCTGGGCCTATTAGTGTTGCAGAGTTAGTTCTCCAGCTGTCCTTTTACTTCCAGGTTCCAAACAGCAGACAAAAATGGCTCATCCGCAGAGGTTTATATCTGTCCTAGCAGCTCAGACTGATGGGCAAAGATATACAACTGCCAATCACTAGGAAGTCTCTGAGGGCCCCAGGGACTGCCCAGGTATATGCCTGATCAGTAACTCCAGGAAACACAAGTACACAGGGGGCATTGGGGATTGCATTTAAAATCTAAAGTTTTTACTTATTACGTTTTTTTCATAGAGTCAGTTGTTAAAAACACATGTAAAAAACATTCTGTTCAAAAACAAATTAACAGCCAAATTGGTAAAAAAAAAAATAATAGAGCAACTGAAGATGATTCACTAACTACAAAACACTGACATTTGTAGAAAGTCCAAGTATACCAAATTGTCTTATTTCTCCTCTGGAGTGAGATTCAGATTTATAATTCAGCCTAAATCAAGATCTGTTAAAAAGTGATTGAGTAATGTAGGAAAAAAAGTTGACCATTCATTTCAACTTTAAACACTTTTCTTACTTATGAATGTACATTTCTTATTGGTCAGCAGATTGAATGTGCCTTAATATAACATACTCTCTCTCTCTCTCTCTCTCTCTCTCTGTCTGTGTGTGTGTGTGTGTGTTAGAGAATTTAGACTGTGAGCTCCAATGGGGCAGGGACTGATGTGAGTGAGTTCGCTGTACAGCGCGGAATCAGTGGGGCTATATAAATAAATGATGATGATGTTGATGATGATACAATGAATAACCAACTTACTCCAGTTTACCAAACGCAACTTATATTGTATTTCACAAATATAAAAAATTATTATAACCACTATGCTTCGATGGATTCCAAAATATGAATCCAAATATAGGTGTGTAACGTATATCAGTCGCTGTCCCCAGTGAGTTTGCCAATCTCACAAAATTGTATTTCACAAATCCTCATTTATAAGGTAGTAGTAAAGGGATTATTTTTTGTTCATTAAAGCATGTTGCCGACGTACTCACAAATACTTGTTTTCACATGCATTGTGTGATTCAGCATTTGCATTAACAACTATTTACACAATGTTAAATAAAACAAATACATTTTTTATAACACTTTTGTAGCAAGTGGCAGCATATATATGAGTTATTTTAGGATTACTCACTTGCTTCTTGCTAATTTTCAGTTATTGTTGTTAATATAAATCACCATTGTGTGCCATAACATATTGTAAATAATTTGCAATATATTTTTCCTGCACAGCAAAATCATTTATTATACCACTTAAACAATAAGAATTATATTGCTGTTGAGAACAGGCAGAAAGTTAAGATATCAGTGTCAATATAAAGTGCATATTATTACTTATATTTTATTAATGTTTAATATCTTTGACTAATATTGTGTTTGTTTGACATAGGATTCTGATTGTATGATATACAGTTCATTTTGTTACTGATTGTTTCAATACCAGCATGTGTATATATGACTTCACTACTTCCTCGCTTGTTCTTGTTTTTCGTAGCTTTTCTTTTATAGAAATACAACATGTGCATACAGAAAAAAAAATACATATCTATCTAGCATCACCATTGTAGTATCTATATTACAGTTTTGTATTGTATTGTTGTATAGTATATTTTATATTTGCCTTAGGGTGGTGCCAGGTGTGCACTTTGAATGCTACCACTGTTCCGGCAAGAAAAGTGAGATCTCACATACATAGTGCATAATCGTTACCGTGGTCACAAATTGAAGTGAAGGGGGAACGTTCCTCACCTGTCACACAAAACTATTGTATGCAGGGCTTACTCACTTCTGTATGACTGGGAGATGGGGAAGGTGTCAGGACAGATGTAATCGAGCTAGCCACCCTTACAGCAGATTTGTGTTTGTCACATACATTAACCCATATGGTGCACAATACATCTGCTAGAAGCTTTTTCAGAGCTCTTACTTTTGTATTCTGTATTGCTCTTTTCCTCCTCTATTTGCATTATTTATTCATTTTCCTTTTTACACATCTTATAATATCTCAACATAATCTAAATCCATTTTTCTATCTCTTTTCAAAACTTCTAAATTTATTTTTCTCTTTAAGATATCTTTTACTTTTGTAGTGAATTCATTTTTATCATTTTTCCCCTATTTGATCAATCAACATCTCCCTCTTCTATAAATATTGTTCCCTATATCTTTCTTCCATTAGCAATCTGCGCTAATTACATTTTCATCTACTTATCATTCTCATTTTTTTTCTAAACTTCTATTTAAATCCATTCCCTCTGTTTTATTGCTTACCCTTCATCGTATTTCTGATAATCACTGTTTCTGCTATATATTTCTCTTACACCTTTGTCTCCTCTTCTTACCAATCTAAGACAATGCACGCAACTAGTTGTGGCATACAATAAATACATACTGCTTAATGCCCACAAGCTCACACAATAGTAATCTTTTATTATTAATATTTAAAACTGTGCTTTCGTAAGTGTAGGAAACTATTATCCGCAGAGTATTACATTGTTTAAACAAGTTTATGTTTCATTGTACTGTACTGTTGATCAGTTTCCTTCTCAGACACAGTATTATAGTCACTATAAAATGGAACGTAATAGAGAAAATTATTACATGTTTAGTTATTACCGTATATGTTGAGCTGAAGCTTTTTTGTTTCAATGATAGTAATATTTTGAAGTTGAGCAGTCACCGTGTACTCCCCCTGATCAGTCTGTCTGATACCGTCCAGTCTCAGGCTTCCATTCATAAACAATTCACATCTTCCCATAAACTGATTGAGACATTGAGAACCTCCTGTAGTGAATGCTTGAGCTATTGGGACATTATTAGTATTCCATGTTATCTGAAATGTTTCCGATGGGACAGAAACATTAAAAAGAACGGATCCCCCAAGAATCCCATTCACCACTGTACCATCAGACACAGCACCTGCATGGAGTAACACAACACATTAACATGGTTCTACTTAGATATATAAGACAAATAACTGAATTATTGCGCAGAATAATGAGTGAATTTAAAATATAAATATTGGGTGATAATTAACTCATTTGCTGATTTTTTATTTATTTTTTAGTTCCCAATATAACACTGAGAAGAAAATTTGACATAACAACACAGTTACTGTAACAGACCCCAGTAAATCTCACCTGAAACTACCACCAGCAGCAGCACACAAGGGAGGAAACATTTATAAAGATCCATTGGTGCTGAATCCTGTTACTGACGGTTACTGCAGTCTGTGACTCTGGACTGTCTGTGCTCTAAGCTGAAACCTTTGTCCTGTGTTCTCAATGTCCCAGGACGGTGACAGCTCACAATCAGTTTCACTTCTTCTAAAGGGAAGCATGTGAAATATTAATAAATAACCACCTGCCCTGGACTGTTGCAGTGTGATATCAAACACAGCTTCCTGGTCTATCTGCCAATAGCAAACACAATTTATTTAAATAGGCTAAGCACTGCATTCTCATAGAGCATAAAATGCTTAATGGATGATGTTGTAACATGTAAACACCCCCTGTTATCTCCCGTCTTATACTCTATTATAAAAATTGGCGCTACACAGTGCTTTGGCAAGTAAAAGTAGTTTATTAAAACAAAGCACTATATGGTGGCAGGAGTGCATACGGGGGGTTTCTGGGTCTCCAGAAACCCCCCCATCGCTAAAGAAATGCCCTACATAGCGGCACTGTACTATACAGCAGCCGCAGCGCTGTCAAAGAATCGCCCGCGGCGGACACTTCTTTGACAGCGACGCGGCTGCTGTATAGTACAGTGCTGCCGAAACAGAGCTGCTGTGCATGCATGGGTGCATGTGCGGCAGCTCTCTCGCTTTTTTTTTTTGGGGTGGAGGGGAAACCCCCCCATAAAAATCCTCTGTGCGCCCCTGGGTGGAGGAGAAAAAGATAAGCAGTTCATTAGGACCAATGCTCTAAATATCACAGTGAGAGTCACTTACCCTCTCAATATCAATAAATAGGTAACAAACTGACCTGGGCGCACCCTTATCCTTAAACTTTAGTATTACTTATCCCAAGCATCCGAGAACTTGTGTCCCTTCTGGGCTTACAGAACGCAACCACCAAGCTGACCCGTAGGGGTGTGCCTGTACCGAAACCAGTGCAGACTTTTCAAAGGGAAACGGGTTCATCCATTACATAAATAAAACTAATGTGCACCCAACAAGCACAGGCCACCGACTGCTTAATGGTTTCCGGCAAAAATCAAAACGTCAAACCAGCTGGTGTTGGCATCCAAAGCACCAGCAAAAATTGTCCAGCACCAGGAGAACTGGCAGCAATCCGAATGGTAGTGAACCCAAACCAAACCGCCCTACAAGGGGTATCACAAAATACCCTCAGTTATCATGTCATCAAAGGTGAATTACCAAACAACCACAGCCCATAGGCAGCGATAAACAGTCATATACACTAAGTAATTGCCTTAAAAAGGAAGAACACCCTTTCCCCCAAATTTAGAGGATTAAACTTGATCTTATCTTTTTCAAGTTGAAACTTTCACCACTGACTTTGAATGGGAAATATCTGGGCCGCCTTTCTGCCCTGAGCCTTGGGATACAAACCACATTACCCCTATTATAATCCACCACTGCAGGCCATTAGTGGAGTAGAATGTATTCACATACAGTGGATATAAACAGTCTACACACCCTTAATGAATCTGCAGCTATTTGTGATGTAAAGACTGAAATCAAAATAAATCATGCCAGACCCTTTTCTACCTTTAATCTGAACAAATAGAACAGTTGTTTATGAAAAAGAAGAAAAGAATAAAACAAACTACAATAGCTCGGTTGCATAAGTGTTCACTCACCAAACCTAATACCTTGTGGAAGCTCATTTTGTTTTATTATAAGAGTGACTCTTTTTGAATAAGTCTCTATCAACTTTGCACACATGGACTTTGCAACTCTTTCTATATGTATGAAAACAAACGTAAAAAAGACAACTGTGCTAAAATAACACAAAGTGAACCAAAAGTGCATATGATATAATATAATAATCACATGCAGTAGGCAGCTTCACATCTTTTATCATCTATTTGCAGATCAATACCTAAAGAATACAAACAAAGCCAAAAACGTGCTTCTGTTTTTTTGTTTTTTTTATTGCTTTCTATATTTATGTTTAGAACAATGAAATATAAATGCAATGGAATCACAAATCACCTCTGTCACATTCCAACCCTTGATACATGATATAGAGTAGAAGTAGATAATGAAATAAAGGAAAAATAGAAAACAGCAAAAAACAAAAACTTAACTTATTCTCTCCCTGTATTATGCTGTTATAAAATATATCCTTTATGAGAAGAACTAGTCCCTGGAAGAAAATTATAGTGCGGGATGGCATGGTGGCTTAGTGGTTAGCACTTCTGCCTTACAAAACTGGGGTCATAAGTTCAATTCCCAACCATGGCCTTATCTGTGTTAAGTTTGTATGTTCTCCCAGTGCTTGCGTGGGTTTCCTTCCACACTCTAAAAACATAACATCGGCTGTTATCAAATCGACCCTAGTCTGTGTATTTTAGGGAATTTAGACTATAATCTCCAATGGGGCAGGGACTGATATGTGCGAGTTCTCTGTACAGCGCTGCGGAATTAGTGGTGCTATATAAATAGATGATGATGGTATCAAGTATATGTAGCCATAAATTCAGCGCGCCAATAAATTGAGAGCAGCATGAACCTTCCTCCATATCTGAGTGAAGCGAATAGCAGTACTGCGAACATCATACAGACTTGAGTGCATCAGAGAGGCAAAGGAGTTGGCCCAAGGATAGAAGCCGAGGTTGCAAAAGAAGGGAGAAACATGTGTAGATGAATGGCAGTCATTGTTGTAGGCAAACTTTGCCCATGGGAACAAGGTAACCCAATTGTCGTGAAATTTCTATACATATAAATGTAGGAATTGCTCTAAGGATTGGTTAACCCTCATGGTTTGTCTGTTTGACTGTGGATGGTAGGCTAAGGATAAGCTGAGCTTAATCTTGAGTAGCGTACACAAAGGTCTCCAGAAGGTGAGAGCCACAGACTTTTACAACGTTGATGGAAAGTCCATGAAGCCAGAAGACATGCTAGGTGAACAGAGAGGACAAGGTTCTTGCACACGGTAATCCGACCAGTGGAATGAAGTGGAACATTTTACTGAGAACTGCCCTACTCAAATGATGTGGAACAAAAAGCCTGTCAACAGGAGTCTCAGGAGGTGCAAGGTGCTGAAGTTTGATGAAGACTCGTGCCCAGATCTTGAGTTAGGCCAGAAATGATGGAGGAAGCAGGAATGGTAGAAAAGGGTTCAGTAGTGGAGAGGTCAGTGGATAGAAAACTGCGGAACAAGGTGTCAGCCTTGATGTTTTTAGATCACGGTTCGAATGTGATAATGAACTTGAAACGGGAGAATAAGAGGGTCCATTGAACTTGCTGTAGTTCAGGGTTTTAGCAGATTGGATGTACTGGAGGTTTTTATGATCAGTGAAGAATGAGATCACATGAGCTGCTTACAGCCAATGTGGCCACTCCTCAAATGCCCACAGGATAGCCAACTACTCACGGTCGCCCACTTCATAGTTAGCTTCTGCGGAGGCGAACATCTGGTAGAGATGTGCACAGGGGTGCAGTCTCTGGTCACGAGGATCCTTTTGAGAAAGGATAGCACCTGTCCCTACGTCTGAAGCATCCACCTCAATTACAAATGGAGTTTCCAGATTCAGATGTCCGAGGCCTGGAGCGGAGATGAAAGCTTCTTTTGAGAGTCTTGAATGATGCCAATGCCAAGGGAGACAAAGTAACTGTGTTAGCTCTATTGCAGGTAAGGGCTGTGATGGGTGCCACCAGAACAGAGAACAAATGGATGAACCTCCAATAGTAGTTTGCAAAGCTCAAGAATCTCTAAATGGCATTCTAATTTGTAGGGTGCACCCGATACTGGATTGTCTAGAACTTGCTGGGATCCATAGAGAATCCTCTAGGTGACATGATATACCCCAGGAAAGTAACTAGGGTGATCTCAAATTCGCACTTCTCGAGCTTAGTGAAAAGGTGATGTTGATGAAGCTTGAGGATCACCTCTCTGAAATACTGGCGATGTTGTGCCAGGGACTGAGAGTAGGTGAACGTGTCGTAAAGGTAAACTACAATGAACTCCTTCAGGACATCATTAATTAGATCCTGAAAAACCGCCGGGGCATTGCAGAGACCGAATGGCATGATCAAGTGCTCATAGTGACCCGAATGGAAATTGAAGGCACTTTTCCACTAGCCCCCCTCTCTGATCCAGAGCAGATTATAAGCTCCCCGCAAATCGATCTTGGAGAAGATTGTGGCCTGCCTAAGCTGGTCAAAGAAAACAGAAATAAGGGGAAGCTGATATGTGTTTCTGACGGTTATTTGGTTTATGCCACGTAAATCTATGCACGGCCTCAGACTCCCATCATTCTTGGATACATAAAAGAAATCTGCTCCTACCAGTGACTTAGAGGGTCAGAGTAACCCTGTCTGCAGATTTTCCTTCACATACTCCTCCATAGCATTGATCTCTTGGATAGAAAGTGTGTACAATCTAACTTTAGGTAGCTTAGCAACAGGGATGCGGTCAATTGCACAGTCATATTCCTGATGAGAAGGGAGTCCACCTGCTTCTTAGAAAATACATCCTGGAAATACCTGTAAGGGGATGGAAGCTGTTCCGGACAAGGCTGTAAATCCCAGAGGAGTAAGGTCATACAGGTAGAGGAGCACATTGCACTCCAATGTATGATCTCCTCCTTGCTCCAATCAATATGAGGATTATGGTTCTGGAGCCAGGGATGCTCTAGAATCAGGGGAACAGAAAAGTATGAGATCAGGTAGAAAGAGAGGGTTTCGGAATGGAGGGTACCCAACATGAGCTGCAAAGGTGGAAACCTGGAGATGATCCTGTCCCCAGTCAAAGGGTTTCCATACAAACTGCAGACAGTGATACCTGAGTCAAGCTTAACCGAGGAAATACCTAGTTTGGGCGAATTGATTTTCTGCCCCCTTTGGATATCCTGAGGTATTAGATTATGACTGACTATCTTGTTCAATCCTAGATTCCCTGTGTTTTGGGTGTCAGGTTTCCACCCTTAAGAGGGGACACTGTCACAATTTGCCTCTGACTACACTGCAGCATTTTCTCCATAAATGCTGATTTGGCTTCTGCAGATCCTGTCTACAAGTGGTTAACTCCTCATTGCTGAATCTGGATTCCAATCACATGTGCTGGCCTTTAAGAGACTGCCTTTCCCAGCACTCTGAAACAGTTAATCAAGTGTCTTGCTGTTGCTGGTCTCTTGAGAAACTCCTGTGTTCTGTTCCTGACTGACTCCCCGATTCTCTCACGTGTCTGGCATCCAGCTTCAAGCTTCTGAGCTTATCTGGACCTCCATGCTACCTGTGCATGCAGACTATCGCTACTACCTGGTATCCAGGTGTTTAGTTAATGCTTATGTGGTTTTGGGGGCAGATAATTGAATGTGGGATTGAGTTTGTGGAGAATAATTGATATTGATTAAATGTGAATGCTATTTTAATATCAGAACATGTTGAGTGGAAATATGTCTATTTATTCTTAATGCTATTATTTTAGTGACTGGGCTGGTTGGGATTAAATAAGTCTATTAATAGTTCTATCAAATGGGAATGCTATTAATTTAATATTGAGACTGTTTACAGATAAGTAAGCCTGTTTATTAAACATGGGTGCTATTGATTTAACATTGGGGCTAGTTTAAGGGAGGCAGGCCTAGAGTGCTCACTCAGGACAGCACGGTGGCGTAGTGGTAAGCAATTCTGCCTTACAGCACTGGGGTCATGAGTTCAATTCCCAACCATGGCCTTATCTGTGAGGAGTTTGTATGTTCTCCCCGTGTTTGCGTGGTTTCCTCCCACACTACAAAAACATACTGGTAGGTTAATTGGCTGCTAAGAAATTGACCCTAGTCTGTGTGTCTGTCTGTGTGTGTGTGTGTGTGTGTGTGTGTTAGGGAGTTTAGACTTTAAGCCCCAATGGGGCAGGGACTGATGTGAATGAGTTCTCTGTACAGCGCTGCGGAATTAGTGGCGCTATATAAATAAATGGTGATGATGATAATGATTGCTAGACTTCCCATATTTTGCAAATGTATCCTTTTTCCGAGTAGGGTCCCAATATTCCTGGATCAAGACAAACGCCAACTGCACGAACATAAGCTACCGGTAGTGAAAGCAAAAAGATCAGGTAGCAAAGAGCAAGACAGTCTGCCAATTATCCTGATTCTAGTGGGTCAGTTATAACTTAAGGTGACTGTCCCACCTAGTTAGGACTTTGTCACGACTGTTAGGACAATTGTGAGGAATGTTCATACTTCATACTGCTTGTAATGGGCTAGCTGCGTGCACCCAACAGTAGTGCACACAGCATTCAGCATTGCCCGTGTATTTGAAGCAGATGTTAAGTGCTTGCAGAGCGTCCACGCACAGGCTAAAATGATAACCGTGCTCCTTGCATAAAGGTAATGTCCACTCTGCACTCTGGTGGTGTGGCGTTGAATTTCCCCTCTAGAAGTCTTGCATTTGCTTCTGCCTTACCCCCAACTCAACCCGCCATGCGTCCCATGCGGTATGTCGGAAGAAAAGAGAAAAAACAGCCCCGGCTCCCTCAGTGATTCATCTTATTTTTTGCACTGTTCTAGAAGGAAAGAAGAATCACTCAGGTGAGGTGACCTTGGCAGTTAATTTTCTTTCTTCCAAAATACCACATTTGTCACACCCCCTTTGGCATCTGGCCATGCCCCACACTGGGCCCACACTGTTTTGCGGGCCCATACCATTGCATTCCCCCCCAGTGGGCCCTTCATGTCCCAGTCCAACACTGCGAGCTGCCTGCTAGATGATCCGCGTTCCATGTGCGTTCCAGCGGCCGCTGATACCGGAAGTAAGCTCCGTCTATATGTGGATAAAAGAAGAAGCAGATCATCTAGCAACCCCGGCTTTGGGTAAGAACAGGGATAGTTTTTCTGTCTGATCTCCCGGCCTCAGTGATTGCTTATGCTCCAGTACGTACAACAAGCCCAGAAGAGCTATAAACACTCATCTTGTTTTATCATTTCTTTCCTGTCATTTTTTTTTTAATGTTTTTTTATTGTTTGCCAATATATGTTTTAAGACTGTGCCAATAGTCCATCAAGTTAATCATATACAAAAGTACAATAGAACTACTTATCACATACAAAATATATTTAGTGTGCACATCAAATAGACAGTGCGCTCCTGCATATACAAAAGTATATTTATGTATTCTATTAAAACCCAAAGGAGCAGCAAGCAAACCAGAATAAATAGGAGTGCTCACCCCGGTACTTTAACTTAGCCTGTTGAACTGGCTTTATGAAAACGGGATTAGAGGACTTTACTAGTCTTAAATCCACTGCAGTTCTCTCCATCTGCCAGTGGGAGGAGTATTTTACACTGTAATAATGGAAATAGTAAACTCAGACTAACAGTGAAGAAAGTAAGCTTTAACATACATGATTTATTATGCCATGTTGACTCAGTCGTACTATTTGTACCAGGGAAGTTTTAATATTTCATTGAAATAAAGCCAACACGTAATTGGTTTACAGCACAATGTCACAGTTCTTAGCATAATGTACACCTGTAACGTTCTAATACACAAGTGACATTAGCCTGTTTTAGTGCCTGAAGTGACACATTTTTCACAGATACAGTATTTTGTATTGTTATAGTTCTGCATAGTAGGTTATTTCCAGTATAGTAGTTGTTCTCTTGTTATGTATAATTCTACATGTCTGAACAAACCATTTAACACATTAAATCATTGTGGGGGGGCCAGTGATTAAGGGACAAAGCTGTGATGAAGGGCACAATGTGATGAAGGAGGGCATAATACATTACACCCATATAATGTAACGTACATTATGTGTGCACCAAGTCTCAGATACTTGGGGGTAAATGTATGAACCTCCGGATTCTTCAACTCCGGCGAGTTCAGCGAGTTCAGCGTCTTCAGCGCTTAAATTTAAAGCGGCGCTGCCTTGTAAAGGGAAGTTTCCCTTTACAAGGCAGCGCCGCTTTAAATTTAAGCGCTGAAGACGCTGAACTCGCCGGAGTTGAAGAATCCGGAGGTTCATACATTTACCCCCTGGTGTTCTTCTAGTCTTCATTAGTGTATTTTTTATGGACCTTAACTTAAATGTTTTGTCTTCAATATTTAATGTTTATAATAATTGTATAGCTTTTGTTTTGTTATGTTCTTTTCATATTAAATAACTTTAACTGCCTTGTTTGTTAATCTTATCATGCATTAAGCATTAGTTTAAGCACATAATAATACTGTGTAAACAATGTCCCAAATGTTGGTTGTCATTATGGCAGGGGGACACCATGTTACGGGTTACCATGCTATAGTGCCACCAGCCCCAACTGGCAAGGCCTAGTGCTAATACTAGTAAAATCGGGAGGCCCCTTGATTTTTGTACTCCCAATTTTGCTAGTACCAGTCCAGGCTGGCAGCACTAGGATTATGTTTTTTTGGGGGGGCATGCAGTTGTTTTTATTTAATTACTAATGTTTTATTTTTTTTCAATGCAGTGCGGGCGGGGGGTATTATTTTTTTTTTTTTTATTAGGTAGTGCAGGAGGTAGTGCCAGCAGGGAAGGGGGGGTTTATTTATTTTATTTAATAGATAGTGCCGGCAATAGTGCCAGCATTGCCACTTTAAGTGTAATGCCTTCTGTCGACATGGTGACTGTCAACACTACCACCTGTGTAGCGACATACTGAACATGTCATCATTCTGAATGTCGACATTTTAACGGTGTCGACATTCTGATTGTCGACAGTATAGTGTTGTCATTCTGAATGTCGACATTTTCATTATCGCCATGTTGACCACATCCCGGGGACCAGCTTGGGGTCTTTACTTGGTTTTGGAAGAACCATTGAAGTAGTTCACCCACTTCTCATTGATAAAAACGAGGAAGTCCTCCGATGAAGAAAGGTATGAAGAGAAATGCCAGAGATATGTGAAGGAAGACAGAGATGAGTGGTAGTTCGAGTTGTGGACTGCTGCATGGTCAGATATTAATATGTCACCTATATGTGCAGTCTGCACACATGACCTGTGGGCATTCGCCAAAATGTAGTCTATCCTGGAAAGTGATCTGTGGAGAGATGAGTATAGATCCAGTCCATTGGATTGAAAAGGCACCAAGGGTCTGTGAGTTGATGTGATTATTTGAACCTATGTATGTGCTGCCATTGAGAAGATGGAGGGCACAGTCTTGGAAGGGCTTAATTAAGAAGTGAGTCATCTGCCGTGTTTAGGTCACCCGACAGGATTAGTTCTGGAGTGTCTATTTGCGAAAAATTGGGAAATGTCTTGGAAAAAGCCAACAATGGAGTTGTTAGGGGCATGTTCATTTAATAGAGTGAATCTGGAGTTTTTTATATTAACATCCAGGAGGATAAAACACCCCTCCGGGTCTTAGAATTTATCCAGAATGGCAAATTAGAGATCACAACCCATGAGAATTGCCACCCCTCTAGATTTTATTTTGTGTAAGGTGGAGATTCATTCACTTATCCAATTGTGTCCAAAGGAACAGTTGTCTCCAGCCCGCCAGTGGGTCTACTTTAGGAATACTATGTCGGCAAATGTTTTCTTTAAAAATTAAGTGAGTCTTTTATGTTTAATTGGGGAATTCAAACCCCCAACTTTTCAGGATGTGAGTTTAAAAGATAAGTTGTGGCACACTGATGAGTTATGTGTATGTGAAGATGAGCTCATCCTACTCCTTCTATCAGCCTGTCAAAGAGATAGTGTGTACCAGAAAGTATGAGACTCCCCTGTTTCAGTTGTCAAAGGTGTCATCAGAGAGTGCAGCTATCCCCAGCATAATCCTGAATTAAAGGTAAGTAAAATTTGAACAATGTAAATGAATTAATAGCAATATAAAAAGAAATGTTTTCCGAATTAAAAAATCTTTTCATTTTTCCATCCTAATATACATAATAATGTGCTTCCACTGATCAAATAGTACACAGAACAGATTCAATAACAAAAACAGTAACCCTATCAGAAATAGTTGTGGTTGTGTAACCTTGTAAATTGCTCTCTCAATGAGTATGGGGGAGTCCGTTACAGATTGTGACTATGTAGTTACCCCACTCAAGGTGGGTTATTCAGAATATGTGACATGTTTTGGATTGATTAAGGATCATTAAGGTAAATGGACAACCACAATGGGAAGCAAGCTTGAAGGAAACCGGCTTTGGCAGTATCTGGGTTTGTAAAAAAGAGACTGCCACTGTCCTCCACACACAATTTTGCCAGGTATAAGAGGACAAACCTCTGATTATTCTCCACCAGATGTCTGCATACTGTTATATATTGTTCCTCCTGTTTCTGTTTTTTTCGAGATCCTCAATCTTCTCCGACATTGGGAATCTATTGTGGCTTGGAGTGAATGTCTTCTGCATCTCTTGTACTTTGTTCCAAGCTTGAAATTCTGGAAGAGTTGGAGTTTATATTTCCCCGTGCTAAGTCTATGGTTGATTGGAGGTCTTCAAACTTTTTATCTACTTGGGGCATAACGAGTTTTGATATCGCTTTAGCCACCTCTGCTATCGAATTGGGGACCAAAACCATAACTTGTTCTTCTTGGTCTGCGGAAAGAAGGTCTTGGTCCATTTCTGCAGGTGGTTGTGATGAATGTAGAGATTTGTTAGCATTCTGATTTGATCTACCCAACTTCTATGGAGTTCATTGTACAGTGGTCCTGGAGGAGGAATGACTGACACGAATTTGGCCATCACACCTAGTTTCCTCGAATCTGTGGATCGTTGTTACCCAAGAGAATTATGTATTATGTCACATACAATTTAAATGTTAAGAGAAATCTGAAAATGACTCCCTGCAAAAAAGGAAAATAACTATATATATCTATCAGATGCGTATCGCTTTCTCTTGTATTCCTATTCTTTATAGATTGATATAATGAGAACCAGGGTATAACAGGATATATATTCTAAAGTGTAAAAGAATTAAGGTGAACCAACTGTAATTTCTGGCAACAATACAAAGTATCGAATATTAAATAAAAAGTTAAATGGTATACGTTACTGTAGATTTCAAGGATTTTTAAATCTGTAGAGAAAGATAAACGCAGTTTTCAATATTTCCACAAGATAGCAGTGTAAACGCATATAGTATCACTAACTGAAATATTATAGATGAAACCTTATTTATACAGTATGCCACTGTCGAAATCGTATAATTGGATGAACGAAAGTATATTGGTTTAATATTGTTTAGCCGTGCGATTGCGATCCGTACGCAACGTAACACGTGGCACGGTAAAATACGCACACACTCGCATTACAACATTTAGTTATCTATATAATTCATATTCATATTGGTTCCGTTACACTGTAATTTATGAGCAGATAGTATTTGGTTTATTATTAGTTTATATAATATGATTATATGTACATTTTAGTGTTATTAAAGGTTTAGGTTATAGGAAAGGTGCCATGCCTGATATCATATTGATCCCCTAGTCATCAGCAGCTGTCCGGTGCAGTCGGGGAAGAGATCGCACATTGCGTACTTTAGTTATTGATATTAGGGAATAAACCTTTGTATGATGTAGGCTATGAAATGCTAATTAACTGGAGCATTGGCGGGAAGAAAGGAGCTCATCCCCTGGGAGACGACCCCCACCTTTGGATTCCTTAGATTGAATCAGCCTATGACCTGTTTACCCTGGACCCACTCAACGTCTGGACCTATAGAAACAATCTACGTCATGTCTATTGTTCACTGTGTAACACTGTACTGTGTATAATCATAGCTGCACTCCCCATGGCCCTCAGTCAACTCTGACACAGTATTCTAAACAGATATACTGTCCACTGGGTGCCATGGATGCGCAGCGAACACATGCGATAGCAGCGGTATGTATGTATCTTTTGGTATTGGCAGTGCTGTACTGTACTGTATCATAATATAATAATGTATTGAATTATTGACTATTTACATCTGCTAAAATAAATCACTTTGTGCCTTGGAAACACATACAATTAATTGGGCAATGCTTATTTGAAAACGATAGAATTACTTTAATACCACAATAGGGTCAACAGTGCAGACTACTGCTAGTAGTTAATATTAACAAACCAATTTAGATATTTTTGTTGTTAAAGGAATCCTTGCCCAAGGGGTTGGTTATGCTAATAAACACAAGGCTTCAAATGGGATCTGGGCTAAGATAGGGTAGAGGTGGTTTTAGGAATCCACACTGTTTAGCAGTGAGTATAGTTAAGGGATTCTCTGTCTGATAACACTATGTCTAAGGATCCCATGAATTGGTTATGTGGTGATTGGCAGGGAACAGAAATAGGGGGTTCGTGTATATCAGCCTGTCTGTAGCAATAAGCTTTAAACTCTCTCCGCTTAGATGCAGTATTGTCCAGTCTGGCTGAAGTTCTCTTCTGTGCCTCTTGCAACGTGAACGTTTGTGCTGTGATATAAGGGCACGGCTGAGTCGCTGAGAGTCCCAGTGGAACACTAACATGTTGCTGTAGGGTGGCACTACTGACTCCATTTGGACGTGCCTTGTTTGCGCGAAATGATTGAGACTTTGCAAGTCTAGAATGGTTCTGAAAACTCCTGAAGGCTTTCTGACTAAAGAAAGTTTTGAATAAAATCCTGTGCTTTTCTGATTTGCAGGGACAGGAACAATAACTTTTGCTTTCATCAGATCTTGATGGTTGTCTTCTAGAGCTTGGAGTTCCAGGAGGGAAGATGGATTTGGAACATGCCAAAATGAGAAACTGTATATTGTAGCCCTTGCCGACAACATCTTGTACCCACTGATTCTGAGTGGTAAGTTTCCAGACCTCTGCAAAGTATGCAATTCTGCCCCCTACAGGGATAAACCGAGGTTGGTCTTGAAGGAAGTCATTGAGTTCTTTGCAGCTCTTGCCTGCCTCTAGTTTGTTTGTTTATTATCGGAAAGGCCAAACTTTTTTTCCGACCGCAGGTCTGCCATCCATGGGCATAGCCAAAGAGCTCTTTTTGCTACTACTGTAAAAAATCGTGCTTCTGAAACAAAAAAAACAATGTTATTCAGCTGGGTTTCACAAATGAAATCAATGGTTTTTTGCATACTTCCCATACATTTCAACATAGAATCTAACACAGAACCCAACCACATAAGAAACTCTTTCTTGCTATTAAACAGTTTAGTGGTAGCACCCATGCCTAAACATTTGAAGATTATGTTAGGAATCAATATTGGGTATAGCATTCTTTCCCATTAGCGGTCTTACGACAACCTCAGACTGCATCATAATAATATAATAAAGTGCAGACATTGCAGCTCTACATATCAAATGGATATATACCGTAGCGATTGCAGGGTTGTGTATGATATCTTAATTCAGAGATCAGCATATTTATAATTGGTGCGACATAAAACACCCCCTTTTTTCCTTATTCACAGAATCTATCTCTATCAGACTCCACTGATTCAGTAGATGGGCCAGATGTCCTTTTTGTCCCCTGCTCCTGAGACAAACATTCCTGCATTGTTTTCATGGTCCAGGAGAAATTGTTAAAGTTGTTTTGTTTCTTTACATTTAATTTTTTTTTTTTTCATTTAAACTTTCTTTTAGGGGCACACACCACACACAGAACTCCCACCTACTTAACGAATTGCATCAAAGCATCAGGTTGAAGTAAAGTCATAGGTTCACCAGTCTTATTGGTGATGCAATGACAGCAAACACCAAATTGTGATTCTGAAATGGAGACAAAGAAAGGCACTGCTGAGATTCAACTCAGGCTCTCCTGTTTACTGGACAGGCGCTTTACAACTAGGTAATAGCACCACATGACACATAATTATTAACTTTAAAAGCAGCTTGTTAGGAGATTTGAAACTAAGCTGCAGGAATTTGCTGAATTTTTTCCATGTACAGGCTCCACATAGGTACTATTAAAAACAGAAATATTGACTAACGGAAAACACTGGTAACATAAACAAACCCCTCTTAAGGGCTTAGCTAGGGGGTGTGATTCAGCTTTTTTGGGGTGGTAAACTGGTCCATCTGTGCAGGCATTCCTATATATATATACACACACAGGGTGATTCAAAAGTCGCAGTACACCCTTTTATTTCAAAAACTCTACAGGAATTGGGCCGATTGGCCGATTTCAAGATGGCACCCATGTTTGGTACATACCGTAAAAGATAGACCACGTCACCCAAACCTTACTGGAGTATTCAGGTTTCCCAATTTCCTGTAGAGTTTTTGAAATAAAAGGGTGTACTGCAACTTTTGAATTACCCTGTGTGTATATATGTATATATATATATATATATATATATATATATATATATATATATACACACACACACTGCAGGATTGTAGCTCAGACGAGTACATGTAGCTAGAACTTGAGCCTTACTTTGTGGGAAGCAGTTGCTTCAACACTGCCTTAGCAGTACAAGTAGAGCAGGGAAAAAAGGGGTGTAATTTGGGGCACTCCAAAGATGATTAAAAATAATCTTTATTGGTATACATTAAAATCGGGGTAGATAAAGAGCGAAATATAAAACAAACATATAAACATACAGTGATACAATACAAATTAAAAATGCAATCTATGTTGCAAGGGCTCCAACAGTCAATTGAAACACTCAGTTAAGTGCACGAGGGCTACAATAAGCCTTAATGCAGTTTAAGGGTCATAATGAACCCCATTTGATAAAACTGGTGTACCTCCTGCACATTAATGTACTGAATATAGAAAAAACCCCTATGTTGTAATCTGCATATAGTGCCAAAATCGAATCAATACAGGCACCATAAGTCTATGCCTGAATCAAGGTAGAAAATATCCTTGTAAGCAGAAGGCATATGCAGGAAATGAAAAGAGGTCAATAACGCATTATTCCCCTCTGATCGAAGGATTTTGTGATAAGTCCCTGCCTAAAATAACTGGGAAGCGATCAGGGGGATAAAGAACCAGTAGTGAGCCAAAGCAGGAGAAGAGTGTGGGAGCTCTAAGGCGTACAATTATATCTTATTATATCCTACTACTGATTGCTGTTTTTCAATAACTTTTATCAGACATAGTTTGTTGAATATCAGAATATTCATTGATCTTCATGATGAAGTTCTTGTTTAGAAATGCAAAAACAAAAATTGTTTGCGCTCTCCCGTGCATTTATTTTGAAATCCATTGAAAGGCTGATCTCTGAAGACAACCAACTTCACCAAGGTTTGTTAGTTGTATCCTAACAATAGGCAGTGAGGTAGGGGGAAATTGGAATTTTTTTGCAGGACTGTATGAACATTCTACCCATCCACCATGTTATTGGCAAATTGTGGCTCATGCAGATGCACGCTGGAATTTGTAGCTGATGATTCACAAGCTGTCCAGACCTGGTTGAAAAAAAAATTACATATAAAATACTCAAAAACACACACAAACATCCCATTGTTTTTGATTAATTATTTTTACTTATCAACCAGAGTTCACTGCATAGAAAATTGTAGCCCTTGATCCTAAATTTTCAGATGTAATCCACTTATATTGATTACAACCCTTGATCCTTTTTATCTTAAGTAACCCAATTGGGGGCAAAAGTCCAAATGGGGAGGGGGACTTCACATCTCTTTAAAATGTAAAAGTCTCCATACTTTCATCTGAGCTACTATTGGATGGGTGTGATCAATCAGATACATGAGACGTAGTGGGAACAATATTAGAATTTTAAAAGCAGTGTAACATTACTTGCATAAGCTGAATGATGTATACAGAAATACAAGCATGCTGTGTTACATAGATAGGATTGCTTTGTGAGAATTATCAAGGGCCATGCCACTTTGTACTCTCACAGTATTGCACACAGTCTGCCTTACATTTTGCCATATTTCCTGATCTTAGCTTAAAGAAATCAGACCATTACAAGATATCCTGCAACACTGGTGCAGTGTGTAGCAAAACATGACTAAGTTAGCCATCTTTGTATTAAAGTAATTCTATCGTTTTCAAATAAGCATTGCATAGGCGATTGTATTGTGTTTCCAATGCACAAAGTGATTTATTTTAGCAGATGTAAAAAGTTAACAGTTCAATACAAGATTATAATACAATACATTACAGTACAACCAATACCAAAAGATACATACATACCGCTGCGCTTCGCTGCGCCCCCACGGGTACCAGTGCACAGTAGTTCACCCTTGAATTCTGTGGTCAGAGTAGACTGAAGACTGGGAGCGCAGCTATGATTATATATACATTTGGTGTTACAGAGTGAACAATGCAGATGACGTGGCTTGCTTCTATAGGTCCAGACTTCGGGTGGGTCCAGGGTAAACAGGTCATAGGCTAGTTCAAACAACCCCCTCAAAGGCTGAGGTCAACATTCCAGATGGTTCTCCCGCCCAGAAACCAGTTACAACTAGTCTATTAGCATTTTATAGTCTGCATTATATTAAAGGTTTATTCCCTAACATCAATAACTAGAGTATGCAATGTGCGATCTCTTTGCCGAATGCACCGGACAGCTGCTGATGTAAAGGGGGTTAATATGATATCAGACATGACACATTTCCTATAACCTGAACCTTAAATAACACTGAAGTGTACATATAATCATAATATATAAACTAATAATAAACTAAATACTATCTGCTCATAAATCACTGTATAACGGAACCAATATGAATATGAATTATATAAATAACTAAATGTTGTAATGCGAAGTGTACGTGCGTATTTTACCGTGCGATCGCAGTATGCCATGTGTAGCGTGGCATACTGAGTGCAATCGCACAATAAAACAATATTAACCAATATACTTTCGTTCATCCAATTATACGACTTCGACATTTGATATGTGCCATATATCTAAAAGAAACATTGTCAATATGCTGTCAAAATAAATGAATGCATTTTGCTAGAGTGGACTAGAAAAAAACATTTTTCCTGGGACACTGGAGCATTTTAAAAATACTACATTTTTTTTATTAAGGGGCAAAATCCATATAGGGTTAAGTATTTGTTTTCATGCATTCACAGTACTTTTATAAATGTTAATAAATGCATACCTACCTACCAACATTCCTAACTAACAAGTCAGGACAAATATTTTCACGCTGCAGCCCACATAGGTCATAGCTCTTATCTGCCCAACCACATTCCCATGGTGCCAATCCATCAGTCGATGCCCCATTTGCCCATGATAAATTGTTGCCTACAAGATATCAGGATTGTTCTATGAGCAGTGGAACTGTTGGGGAAAATGTGAATACATCGAAATAAAAATTATATATGTATGAACTGCTCCATATTGCCAATGGTATGCAATGGTGGATTATAAAATGGGGCATTTTGGGTGGTATACCTGGGCCCAGGGCAGTAATAGGACTATACCTTTCCAATTCAAAGCCAGTGGTGTATGTTTGTCCAAGACAAAAGATAAACCCTTGAGAGAATGGTATTGGAATATATTCCTGTAAACGGGAATGTTCTTGCTGTTTGTGGCAATTATTGGATTTGCTGTATACACTAATACGGTTTTCAAAATGGATATGAGCAAACTTTGTGTCTTTTTATAGGTAATAAGGCACATAAACATGTATTCATCACC
This sequence comes from Mixophyes fleayi, assembly GCF_038048845.1. Taxonomy (NCBI): domain Eukaryota; kingdom Metazoa; phylum Chordata; class Amphibia; order Anura; family Limnodynastidae; genus Mixophyes; species Mixophyes fleayi. The sequence continues at coordinate 17,788,205 of NC_134412.1, read as the reverse complement.
ACTGCCCATACCCAATTATAGTTTTAGTTCACAACTAATATTCTATGTTTCATAAACAGCTCAATTACATAAGACCTGTGTGTTATTGGCATAGGCACCAGGAAGCTGTGTATAATAACACACTGCAATATTCCAGGGCATTTGGTTATTGATTAATATTTCACATACTTCCCTTAAGAAGAAGTGAAACTGATTGTGAGCTGTCACCACCTGGCAACGTTGAGAAAACAGGACAAAGGTTTGAGCTTGGAGCACAGATAGTCCAGACACACAGACTGCTGTATCAGTAGCAAGGAGTCACCTACAATGGATCTTTATAAATGTTACCTTCCTTGTATGTTGCTGCTAGTGATAGTATCAGGTAAGATTTACTGGGATCTATTGTGGTAAACAGTAACTTGTCAGTGTTATATTGGGAATTAACAAAAATCAGCAAATGAGTTAAATATCAACCCAATATTTATATTTTAATGTCAGTCAGTGACAACTACATCATGCAGCACAATAACTCAGTGATTTGTCTTATTATTCTAATCAAAACTATGTAAATGTGTTGTGTTACTCCATGCAGGTGCTGTGTCTGATGGGACGGTGCTGAATGGGATTCTTGGGGGATCCGTTCTTTTTAATGTTTCTGTCCCATCGGAAACATTTCAGATAACATGGAATACTAATAATGTCCCAATAGCTCAAGCATTCACTACAGGAGGTTCTCAATGTCTCAATCAGTTTATGGGAAGATGTGAATTGTTTATGAATGGAAGCCTGAGACTGGACGGTATCAGACAGACTGATCAGGAGGAGTACACAGTGACTGCTCAACTTCAAAATATTACTATCATTGAAACAAAAAAGCTTCAGCTCAACATTTACAGTAAGAATTGACCATGGTCTATAATGTAATCATTTCCTCTGTTCAATTTATTAGTGACTATAATACTGTGTCTGAGTAGGAAACTGATCGACAGTGCAGTACAATGTAACATAAAATTGTTTAAACAATGTAATACTCAGATAAAACAGTAGTAGTAATAGTAATGATCAGAAATGTAATGAAGGAAGAAGACAGAAAAAATTAAGTTAAACAGAAGTGTAGGGGGAAAAAAAGAGAAAGAAAAGTACATGTAGATTGTAAAAGGACCATGTATGGGACATTAATAGTAATTATAATTAACAAAATCCTAATCACTATTCACTGTACATAACATGGGATTGTTGTTCAATGCCGCACCTCCAGAAATAGGAGCGTATTAAATATGTTTTATTACACTCACTACTTCTGTACTCTTCCTATGATTCATCATTGTTTGCTCATATCTTCACATTCCCTTGTTTCTATATAGACCCCACCTGCTCTTGTCCTATCCACTATTTAAATAACATCAACATTTTCATAGTAATCACACTAAAGTTACTGTGTGAAGGCAGTACATACTATAGAAAACTCACAATCACAATACAGGTAAATATGTATAAAATATGACATATGTCATAATAGATATATATTCAATAACGTCGTACACAAAAAGCTTATAATCTAGCATTACCTACGCCTGATTTTATATATATATATATGATGTGTGAAGGCATTTTCTTATGTGTACTCAGCATTCCCATATATCTTAATCCCAGCATATCAATCTCAATCCTTCCCTTTGCAATATAATATAGTAATAATACATTTTAGCATATCAATCTCAGCATGTTTCAAGGCTCCCCTTCCCAGAATCCTGTAGTATTTCTATTTATCAATATAGTTCCCATATATCAATATCTACAGTGTTTCCATATCCCATATACTCGACCGCTACTGCTATGCCATGTGGTGGGCTGGAGTAAGCAGTAAACATAATTAGCATACATTGCTAGTGTTTCTAGTAAAAGCTAGTTTGTGAGGGTCAGTCTCAGTGACATCTTTATAAAGCAGGCAATACACAGGGTGTTCTTTGCTTCTGAGCAGTACCCCTTCCCCCCCCCCCCTAAAAAAAATTTTAAAAAATATATATTTTTAAGAACCAGTTGCCTGAATTTTAATTGTATTGTGGAGCAGTGTCAGAAGAATTGTAAGGTAACATTCCCTGCTTTCCCTATCTCTTTGGGCATTCACCTGGTGTAGTGGCAACTACAAGTAGCTCCAAATTGCTAAAGTAGTATTACTCCTCTTGGCAACCATGGATCACTGTACAGATTAGGAGCAGCCCAGTACCAGTACTGGCAGTAGTAGTACTTTTAAGACCTCTACTAGTAAATAAAGGTAATGCAGGAAGAAAGTGTAAGAAAGCATGTTCAAAATCCAAACACTGTTTGTCAATCTCAAAGAAAACATCAGTTCTTGATGTAAGGAAGATAAAGAGAGAAGTTTCTGATGAATGTGTTGATTTGTCCAAAAAAAGGAAAATAGCTAACACTCCATACACCACCTGCAGTAGCAGGACAAGGGCTCAGACCATGCCCACTTTTTGCTAGTATGGGTCCTGCTACTGCTGGTAAAAGAGAGTGCCCAACAGGGTCATGCATCTTCCTTAACTTCCCATTCACCACCTTCTTGCTCAGAATGTATATCTGTCACCTCCAAAACAGTCACATCAGTGCATGAAAGGAACACTGAGGCTGAAGAACAAGTTGGGCACTCACAGAATCCTGGGGAAAGTCTAAGGGTATCCATGAGTGCTACATGTGAGTCTGACATTTCAGATTCTGACACTGTAATTATAGAGCAGCCTCCTTCCAAAACATCTCAACCATTTGGAAGTGTGAGGATGAGAAGTACAGTCATGGCCAAAAGTTTTGAGAATGACACAAGTACTGGTTTTCACAAAGTTTGCTGCTTCAATGTTTTTAGACCTTTTTGTCAGATGTTGCTATGGTATAGTGATGTAGCATTACAAGCATTTCATAAGTGTCAAAGGCTTTTATTGACAATTACATTAAGTTTATGCAAACAGTCAATATTTGGAGTGTTGACCCTTCTTTTTGAAGACCTCTGCAATTCACCCTGGCATGCTGTCAATCAACTTCTGGGCCCCATACTGACTGATGGCCGCCCATTGTTGCCTAATCAGTGCTTGGAGTTTGTCAGAATTTATGGGTTTTTGTTTGTCCACCCACCTTTTGAGGATTGACCACAAGTTCTCAATAGAATTAAGCTCTGAGGAGTTATCTGTCCATGGACCCAACATTTTGATCCCCTAGCCACTTAGTTATCACTTTTGCCTTATGGCAGGGTGCTCCATCATGCTGGAAAAGGCATTGTTCATCACCAAACTGTTCTTAGATGGTTGGGAGAAGTTGCTCTTGGAGGATGTTTTAGTACCATTCTTTATTCATGGCTGTGTTTTTAGGTAAAATTGTGAGTGAGCTCACTCCTTTGGCTGAGAAGCTACCCCACACATGAATGGTCTAAGGATGCTTTACTGTTGGCATGACACAGGACTGATGGTATTGCTCACCTTTCCTTCTCCGGACAAGTATTTTTTTTAGATGCCCCAAACAATCTGAAAGGGGATACATCAGAGATAATGACTTTACCCCAGTCCTCAGAAATCTAATCCCTGTACCTTTTGCATTAGTCTGTCCGTGATGTTTTTCCTGGAGAGAAGTGGCTTCTTTACTGGCCTTCTTGACACCAGGCCACCCTCTAAAAAATCTTTGCCTTACTGTGGGTGCAGATGCATTCACATCTGCCTGCTGCCATTCCTGAGCAAGCTTTGCACTGGTGGAGCCCCAATCCCGCAGCTTAATCAACTTTAGGAGAATGTCCGGACGCTTACTGGACATTCTTGGGCGCCCTGAAGACTTCTTCCCAACTATCAAACCTCTCTCCTTGAAGTTCTTGGTGATCCAATAAATTGTTGATCTAGGTGCAATCTTACTAGCAGCAATATCCTTGCCTGTAAAGCCCTTTTTGTGTAAAGCAATGAAGACTGCACGTGTTTCCTTGTAGATAACCATGGTTAACAGAGAAAAAAAACAATGATTTCAAGCACCACCCTCCTTTTAAAGCTTCCAGTCTGTTATTCTAACTCAATCAGCATGACAGAGTGATCTCCAGCCTTCTCCTCCTCAACACTCTCACCTGTGTTAACAAGAGAATCACTAACCTGATGTCAGCTGGTCCTTTTGTGGCAGGGCTGAATTGCCGTGGAAATGTTGTTTTTGGGATAACGTTTCATTGTCATGGCAAAGAGAGACTTTGAAATTAATTGCAATTCATATTATCGCTTTTCATAACATTTTGAAAAAAAACTGAGGCAGCAGACTTTGTGAAAAATAATATTTTTGTCATTCTCAAAACTTTTGCCCATGACTGTTTCTAATGATTTACACATAAAAATTGAGGATGCTACTTTGAAACTTGTAAATGTGCAAGAGGATGAGGGGGATAGTTGTGGATCTGAAAATGAATTGGCTGTACTTGAACAAGATAATGAGGTGGATAATGATGATTTTGTTGAACTAAGGCAGCCATCAGTGGTAATAGCTCATGTCCATGATAAATACATTGTCACAGTGGTAATCGTTTTCACTATTACCACAACCCCGACAACCAGCATGCCTACAAAGAAAGATTGATTTGAAAAAAAAATGACGTCAATATAATTAGAATTACCTAAAAAGCGAAGGTGCAGAGTTCCGATGCCTGAATGATGTTGACAGCAAGTAATTGCGAAGAGGTAGCTCTCCGGGACTTCGCTTGGACGTCACTGAAGAGATACATGTTCATTTAAAGTGGCAATGTGTGGACCCTGCAGGTTAAGTGTTTAATAAAGCAATTAGTTGAGGTCATCTGTCCATGCTACCAAATTCCATCTCTCCCGAACAGCAATTTCTCAGCTGTACCGGGAGGTTAAACAAAAAGTCAGTCATTCCTTGCAAAATGCCATTGTACCGATTGTCCACTTAATTACAGATATATGGATAAGCTGTTTTGGTCAAATAAAAGACTACATGACCATGACAGCTCACTGGGTAGGTGTATCACCATCAGCAGCAGAAGCACCGGTCTGTCTTGAAGCAGAGTGATGGTCACTGTGATTGTATGGCATAGTGGCTCCTAAAGGACCAGATGGCAGATACATTGGTGTCTGAATCTGATTGGTGAAGTTGACATATGACTGGTTTGTAGTGTAAGAAATATGGAGCCCAGGAAATGCAGATGAATGGTTGTAAGGATTGGTCTGTGTACTGTAAGACATTCTCTGATATTTCTTAAACATTGCCCTAATATTACTACCATTTGTGATACCGTGAATATAATGAATAGTGTCAAGGATTAGAAGAGCCAGGGTACTGGGGATCTGGGGGTCTCATCTGGAGCATTAGCTGGCTGTTCCAGTTGGGAGGTTTAGGTTGCAGAAACGCAATCTGAGTAGAACTGCTTCCCAGTTTTCCTTCTTGTTTGTGCATGTCCTTTTTAACATATGGGTTGGGCCCAAAGACAATTCCATCTTGCACTATTTAACATTATGGCCTTGGCCTATCACCATCTGTTAAATATCTACGGATGCCACTAATGACCTCTTTTTCTTACTGCCGCTTCACTTTCCATGATGGATGCTGTCTAACGTTAAAAATATAGTGTTTTTCACCATTTTTATTCTGGGTGTATCCCACCTTCATCTATCTACTTATCTAAAATGACCTTTCTATCAGCCAGTGATCTTTCACTATGTTTCATAGGGATTGCATTATACATTACACACAAAACCTGGTTGTTCGTCATCCTCCTAATCATTCTTTCACCATAGTAGAGCTAGTACACAATGTCAGGTCATTCACAGGCAAGTTACTCTTTGTATCACTGCTTTCACTAAGAAACATACCAGTGTCAATCTATTGGAAAAACTCAAAAATATCTATTTTTGGGATTCAATGCCACTATGTTTCATAAGGATTGTATGTTTTATTAAACTGCCATGTATTTATGTCACTGCTCTGACAAAATTGGTGAAAATTTGGACAGTTGTGAAGATATATTTAGAAAAAAAACTGTAAGTGACTGTATAGGAATGCTAATGCTATAAGTATGTAGGAGCAAAACCAGCTGAAAATTACATGATTTTACCTATTTGTCACAATGTTTAACTAAATCCAGATCCAAACTCAGAACCAAAACACGAAGATGGTTTTAGAACCAAAACCAAAATCCAAAGCACGGGGGGTCTGAGCACATCTCTAGTACTAATATGATCACAGGTTACTGAAGTCAACTGACCTTCTTATGGACTATATAAGAAGGGTACATCACTAGTTTTGTTCATTCACCTGAAAGGCTTTGTCACTTGAAGAAGTCTGGTTAGACAACATGCATTGGGATCCAAAAGGTGCTTTGTGGAATTGTTTCTGGATTCCTGAAGTGATCTTCAGCCTGCCACTCCCAGTGTTCCCGAGGACAGTGGGGGGATACTGTCGTTCTTGAGGGCTTCACTATTAATCCAGATAAACTCATCCCTTCTTTTATTGATGTACTTGCACTATAATTATTATTAGACTGTGTATTATAATGGTATTACACTATTGCACATTTCTTTCTTTCCTTTGAGGACATTATTGTCCTATTGGTCTGACATCACCACCTCTATACTGCTGACATTGGAAGATTCAAGTATACACAGAAAGATCCTAACCTATTCACTTTTGAAACTAGGCCACTCACGTTGATATAATTACAATATATAATGATTTTGTATATACTTCACCTTAACACACATACACAAACATGACCATAAGTATACAGAATAAAAGCAAACAAAGAGCAATGAACTTGGTGTGCAACAATGTAATAGTTAGAATAGTTAAAAGTGAATGTAAATAGCAGACAGCCTCATTACCATCACATACTGCCTAATGCCCACTCTGTACAACTCTGACCCAACCTCATGCCTGCCACAAACAGCACTATGCCACATATGGCCCTTTGTCTGGCATAATAGAATTATACTGAAAACACACAGCCATGTGCCCACTACATACAGCCCTGATCTCAGCTTATTAATATTATGTCCTGTAATCCAGTGTCCAATATTTACATGCCCAGCTTATCAGCCTCATTATTATTATTATTATTATTATTATTTTTATTTATTTATAGGGCGCCACTAGGTATCCGTAGCGCCGTACAGGGACAGACAGAAACACGATACAGGGTGAGACAACACGGAACAGTTAACAAAAAGCACAGTAACTCGGAAGCTCAAAGTACAGCTAGATGACAGGCGAGAGCCCCAGCGGGGTAGCTAGAGGGGTAGAAGGGCCTCACGGAAGAGACAAGGAGCTGGAAAGCAGAGTTAAGGTGGTGGAGAACAGGAGAAGAGGAGGCCCTGCTCGAAGGAGCGTACAATCTAAGGGGAGGGTAGGAGGGACAGAGACGCAAGGGTAGGAGGAGGAAAGGGGGAGAGCGGAGGCAAAGACGGAGGTGGGGGGGAGAGGAGAGCGACGAGGAGGGAGGTAGGTGGGAGACAGGAAGGAGGGCAGTTAAGTGGGGGACTGGAAGGCTATAAGGAAGAGGTGGGTTTTTAAGGCCCGTTTGAAGCCTCATGCACATATCTGCCCATACTCACAACATACAATCACGTGCCCCTCTACTCATCACTAACAAGTGGACTTCCATCCAATGATATTATAGGTTGTGTCAGCCCAGATCCCTTGGTGACAATGGATCCCAGTTTATGCCGTTTTCCTGGTGTTGAGTGGTGGAACAGTATGACCAGGAACAAGAACGTATAGATTATCATGTCCAGGACACAGACCACTTATTGTACCAGATAAGCACAAACATCTCATGTAAAATTACAGAATTTTAATCCAGTTACTAGTTGCTGATAATAAATTTGTAATATACTGCTTTATCTGTGCTCTGTCTATGGGTTGATGCACATGGGCAGAAATACGCTATTTTTCTGTACTTATTTTTGGAACAATAATTTAATCCCATTTTTTGACCAACTCTGCATCAGCCCCTTCGTTTTTGATATCTATCTTCCGTGACACTTCCCTCCAGGGACGCCATCAGGGGGGTACAGGGGGTACTGTTGTACCGTGCCCGGGCTCACCAGGGGGTCCAGTACAACAGTGCAACACATACTTACCTGGGGCCCTGCTGGTCTCCGCTACTCTGTCTTCAGCCTGGCTATCACCGTGACAGCCAGGCACCAGGATGCGATCGCAGGGGTGGAGGAATCATTCCCTCTGCGATAATGTCCTCTGCCTGTGACAGATCACATGATCGCAGGGGGAATGATTCCTCCACCCCTGCAATCGCAGGTGACATCCAGGCTGAAGACAGAGTAGCGGAGAGCGGACTGCAAGACAGCGGGCCCCCAGGTAAGTATGTGTTGCGGGGGGGCGCTCATCAAGGAGGGGGCCCGTGGGCGCTCATCGGGAGGGGGGGGCCCGTACTGGGCCCCATAATTTCTGAAGGCGGCCCTGTTTCCCTCATATGGTTATCCTCCTACCTCACCAATTGCTCTTTCTCCGTCTGTACCCCTAATGTGTATAGTGTGTACACATGAATCAGCATTATGATCGGGACTTTCAATCACAGGTAAAATCGCTAGCGATATCGCATCGGGAGAAAGCTTCTGTAGTGTGTACCCAGCCTAACACACCACTGTGCTATACGACAGATTAGGATAAAACATTACTTTCTGCCTGATTAATATCAGCTGCTTGTGCACAGATGTGAGCAGTGTTCAGTGTGGACAGGACGCTTTCCAACTACAGCAGCAGAACGTTCTCTCTCTATAAACCATTGGGTGGCAAGATTCGCTGATTAATCCCATGTGTGGACATTTACGCCTGGCTAGATTGGAACTAACTGCATCTTTCCTGTTGAAATTGCTCCACAGATGCTAAATATATCCTTAAGGATTTTGGGCCTGAGTCATTAAGGAGAGCACAGCAAAAAAAAATGAGTAAATTTGTTCCTTGACAAACCATGTTTTACAATGCAAGGGGTGCAAATTAGTTTATTATTTTGCACGTAAGGAAAGTACTGGCTGCTTTTCCATGTAGCACAAACAGGTTTATTTTTACACTGAAATTAAAGGTTAATCTAGGACATGCCCCACCCCAACTATAAATCTGTCTCCACATTATAAATATACCTCCCCCTCCAATGCAACATGGTTTTGCCCAGGTGCAAAGTTACTCCTTTTCTATGCTTTACTCTCATTAATGACTCAGACCTTTTATGTCTAATTGTTTAATGCATATACTTTTTATTGCAGTTACTTGCTTATAGCAGTGCTTATATTTAGAGCCTGTGTATATGAAAGTTGCAACCTTTTATTGTTTATCCATTTGTAATATTTTATATCTAATATTTTAATGCATTTATATTATTGTTAGTTTAAACCATTTCTCTTGTTGTTACTATTTGAAAAGTTTTGGCACATCTCATTTCTCTTTATATTGCTATTACATAGGCTAGGAGCCAGCTCTGTGGGTGCCTGAGCACCCCAATATTTGTGCTGCCTCAGCCGCCGACCATACAGTAAATATGGACCAATAGAATGAAACAGGCACATCATTAACCATCACTGATATTATATTGTGTTCTGTTCTAGCTCTCCTCAATCCACCGGTTCTCAAGTTTAATTCTACCTACAACACTACCCCTGACCGTCTTGTTGGTGGCAGCAATGTGACCCTCCATTGTGATGCTGGAAGTCAGACTGTACTTACTTACACTTTCTATCGGGACCAGAAGACCATTTGCTCTGAACCCCATGTGACCTGCAGGGACTCAGTCCTGAACTTCCAGCCAATCACAGAGACCGACAGCGGAACCTACATCTGCACCACCCAGAACCCTGTCAGCACCAACACCAGTAACTCCCTGCAGCTGACTGTAATAGGTAAGAGTCTAATGAATGAGGGACATACTGCAACAGGATGGAATTAAACAAAAAAAGAACTAACAGAGGGAACTAAAATAAATGGAAACAATTGCAATTCATATTAACATAAAATATTTCTATTAGATAGGAAATTAATTTGGAATTAACTTATTACACTTGCTGGACATGGATTGAATATGTATTTTTATAATGGAATGAACTTGCAATACTTGTAACAATAGAATCAACACATTCGTTATAACTGTTGTTAGACATGGAGTGAACATGCTGTTTATATTTACTAGACACAGAATAAATAAGTCATATTTTTAGACAAGGAATGAATGTGTTAGGGATGGGTACACCCTGTTATATGCGTTGTCAGACATGGATATGGGACTCTGTATTTGGCACAGTAGGTGTGGAATGAACAAATCATCATCATCATCATCAGTTATTTCTGTAGCACCACTAATTCCGCAGCGCTGTACAGAGGACTCATTCACATCAGTCCCTGCCCCATTGAAGCTTACAGTCTAACTTCCCTAACATACACAGACAGAGAGAGAGAGAGATAAATGAATGGATTTAAAATGTTGCACTGTCTGTGGATGTACTATGAAACCAATGAAGCTTAAGCTTCAGGGCACCTAATCCAGGAAAGGCCCTAAAGCACCTTTTTTTTGTAGCCATTTTTTTTCATTTTGAAAGAGTGCATTTTTCAACAAAATCGATGATTGAGTTTTCATTAAGTGTGTGTTATTAAGCTAAGTTTTTTTTCAGTGATAGATTCATAAACCAAAGGGTTGAAGTACTTGAAATTAACCTTTGAATATGCTCTACGCAGGGAGAGGAGGGGGGCGTTCTGAGTACCCAGAAACCCCCCCTGATTAGTGCTGACCAGCAGACACTCTATCTACAGCTCCGACTAGGGCATGGCTCTTATGATGCAAGCATGTAGGCAAGCCTGTATATAATGCTTGCCTAATTTCCATCCCCCATAACTTGAAAACTAGAAGGCATTAGCCTAGAAAATGTTTGTCCACACCAGTGACTTTGACATGTGAGATAACCCAGTATAGCAATTTTAATCAAAATCTGAGATATAGTGGTTACATTTTAAAAAACATTGTGGTGTTCTGCATGGAACAATCACATTGAAGAAGATTATGGCGGTTACCCAGACCGCGTTGCTGGTGGGAAGGGGCTCACTCTATGACCCATTTTCAAGGACCCCACCCCACCCCCCGTTTTGCCCCATTTGGACCTTGTTGAATGTTGCCCTATTGTGGCTGGTTGCGAAGGGGCCCCCATAACAGTTCAAGCTTCAGGGCCCCAAAAATGAAGGTCCGTCACTGTGCACTGTACATATAAAAAGATATAGGCATACTTTTTAATTCAGAGGGGATAATCCAACCCTAGAAGTATAAGGATATTAGAAGCTGCTGAGGAGTCATGTGACCACATAAAGGGGACGGGAGTTCCAATGCATTTTTCTTATTACAGTAGAAGTATTTATTATTAATAAGCTTTTGTTTGGAGTAAAACAAGTTAGTTGTATTAGGTGATTTTCATAACTTAGATTGAAATACCATCACTAACAGTTTTATAATGGAAAACTTTCAGAGTGAGGCATGAGGCTTCACTGAGCACCAGAGACCCAGAGTAAGACTGAAATAGATGTGTGATCCTGCACATGTCACACAACAGGTTCATCACACTGTTCATTTCTACCTCCTCTGTGCTAATACTGTAATACGATGGGTGTGGGTGTTATTACAGCACATTCAGGTGCATCCTCCTCACCCTGGGGTCTTCTGCTCATTACGTTCTGCAAAAATAAGTATAATCTACTATATAAAAGCCTAGTGGCATGTGTCTGTGTGTGGAAAAAAAACCCAAGCTGCAGCGCCACCTGCTGGGCGAAGTTATACACTGACCTACTAAATTCTTAGTGTGTGTGTGGGGGAAAAAACTCAGAAAGGGCTGAAATTTGGTATACTAAGATGTTTTTAATTTGTTAATTTAATTTATTAATTGTTAAAAGTGTTTATAAAGATTTTTAAAAAATATATATATATTTATTGAAGGAGAAGTGACAGTTGGGAGTGGTTGGTGGTTGCCGGAGGTGACAGTGGGGAGTGGTTGGTGGTTGCCGGGGGTGACAGTGGGGAGTGGTTGGTGGTTGCTGGGGGTGACAGAGCGAGAGGAGTGTGATACTCAGGACCACTGAGAGAGATCCCTGTGTCTGGATAGATGTGGCGATAAAGATGAAGGATGAGGTGATGGAGAAAAATGATGAGGTGGTGACATGTGGACAAAACCACGTTAAAAAATGGCGCTTACGTCGGGAAGTAACGCTCTTCCCCTGAGGAGGCCTGGGCTAGGACCAAATGCATGACAAGAACCTTTTTAACACCTTAAGTAGCTTGATTTGACTAGAATGCATGAGTATCATGCACGGGTTATCTACACGGCCTATCTATCTATATACCTACCTATCAATCTAGATATAGATAGATATATATATATATATATATATATATATATATATATATATATATATATATATATATATATATATATATATATAGTGGTAACACTACTGATCACATACATGTGGGATATTCCACCTCTATTGTGAAATGTGATATAAGAAGTCACCTATGTATATAAATTTAGGTAGTACATGTCCCTTGTATGATTGTGTGATGTGAGAATTCCGAGTATTGTATTCTTGGTACAATGTAATCTTTGTGTTGTATTTACCAGTGCCGGTCTCTGAGGTGACCCTGACCACTAACACATCAGATTCGCTGGTCTGGCCGGGAAAGGATTCCGTGTCTCTGCGCTGTTCAGCTCGTGGTACAGATGTCAGCTTCTCCTGGAGACTACAGGGGGCGCCACTGCCTCTGAACCCCCGATACAATGTCACCAACAATAGCTCCATCCTCATTATCAGCCCAGTCTCTGCTACTGATAATGGATCCTTCACCTGCACAGCTAAAAACGTAATAAATAACATTACCAGCAATGAAGTTACGCTCAACCTGGCCTGTGAGTAAAACAATGACTAGAATTCTACTACGTAGTTAAACATTTATTTTGAACTAATAGTTTCTGTCAACTTTATGTAGTTGCTGTATCACAATTGTGTCTATGCACATATTACCCTTTGCATTTACATGTCATAATCCCCCCTTCATGCTCCATGAGCTGACCATAAGGTTTTGCTGGCTGGTGGCGAAGATTTAAAATTAATCCTTATCCATTTCATATTCCTGTTGAACAAGCACGCTTGTAAGCTTTTTAAATATGTTTTAGTTAATAACTATGCTTCGTCTATTGGCTGCTCTTCTATTCTCTCCTGTATAAAGAAGGCAGTTGTATCCTGTTATTTATACTGTTTGCCTAATTAATCTCCTAATTACTTTCCACCTTTCTTCTGTCTTTGGATTTACAGCACCCGTCTCCGATGTGAGGCTGAGCAGTAACACGTCAGCATTGCTCATTGAAGGAGAAGACTCAGTGTCTCTGCATTGCTCAGCTCAAGGTTCAGCTGTCAGCTTCTCCTGGATACTGAATGGAGAACCATTACCCCAGAGCCCTCATTATCACATCACAGGGGATAACTCTCCTCCAAACTCCAATCTCACCATCAGCCCTGTCTCCAGGAATGACAATGGACCTTTCATCTGCAGAGGCTCTAACTTGGCAAATAATGAATCTAGTAATACACTGAGCTTAGACCTGGCTTGTGAGTAATATGTTGCATTTCAATCCTTATTGTATTAGATATTAATGGTAATTTAGAATAAGTTTTTATTGCAGTATTAATACATTGTTAGGACTTTGAGCCCTAATACCAGAGCCCCCGATAATGTAGAGTGATAGTGTTAAGTGTTGGAGAAACGTAGGAGAACAAAAGAAGAAGGGATTTATTTAAGTAAAGTGTATTTTCTAAGTGTCCATTGTCCTATTGAAGATGCTCTTTTTAATGGAAAGGATAAAGTTAGATTTTCAGCTAGTTTAGTAAGTGATTGCATGCAAGTAAACTTGAGGTTGAAGGTCAAGATAGAGTAAAAAATATACAGTAACGTGTAGGGTAAAGACTAAGATGTTAACAAAAAAAACGAGAAAATTTCTTCAGAGTAAAAGTATAGTAGATATTGAATGACAAAATAATTAAACGTGAAAGAAGAATATTGTATTGCGATTGGCTTTCAAGCTCAGTTTGGAATGGGATTAGCAATTTGGAGAGGGTATTGCGATTGGGAAGAGTATTGATTCTTATCCAGAAGCTATTGATGTACGTTTAGAGGGTAATTGGACACATTATCTAAATTTGGATGAAAATAATGAAAAGGAGCTAGTGGACAGAGATGAAAACAGCATGACTTCTAAAAGGATCCAACAGAACCAAACATAGGTTGACAAATGTAGTTACTATGCTAGATATTTGGGGAAAACAGAATATGGGACAACATTTGGTCCATTCATTTAGATTGCTCTATACATAAAATCCTACAAAGAAATTAAATGGATCACAATGCATTGATGCTGTTGACGTCCCAGCTCTATTTAGAGACTGTAAATTTAGCAAAATGTGTAATTTTCTAAATACATTGATGAAGTTGTGGAATGTAAGGATTGTACCACTGAAACTTTGCTCATATCTAATGATACAGTAGTTTAATCTTGTAATTATTTTATTTGCACTACATGTGACCATTTCAATGAATTTATTACTATTTTTACTAAGCATTTTGAACAGCTGTCTAATGATCTTTGAATACACATTGGTGTCATATATTAAATGTTCTCAAACAGATTATTAAGAGTTCAATACACACTATACCTTGAAGTTTGATACCTAGGGTTTATCATTTTCAGTGGTTGCAGTGCCAGTTTACAGTGGTATGTCATACCGTCACTTCGCCTGCTGCCTTCATTGTAAAACTATAAAATTCCAATCACTTACATTTTAAATACCGTCAATTCTAAATTTCCACTTCGACCTCTGATCTCCGCTATAACTAGTGAGGGCCAAACGCACTCGACAGAGCAGGAGTTACCCTGCCCCTAAATCTGCCTGCACTAATCAAGGGCAGTATGGAGTGACCAGTCCTCTATGTGAACAATTGTATATACTTTTTAATCACACCCTCATTTACTACCCCACCCCACAACCCTCCGCTTCTTGTGCTACTCGCTAGTGTCAGTTTCGATGCACCTCAAGAGCAGAGGAAGGGTGGACTTTCTGAACTGGTCAGCTCAAGATGGTGAGCCTCTCATCATTGCCTATGGTAACAATGTCAAAGGGAGAAGAGGAGCAGGGTTATATTTATTTTGACATAGGCAATTGAACAATTTTTTAAGTATCTACTGGTCCATTTTAAATGTTAATCCTCTGCATGCAATGATTGCAGAAAACATTCAACCCACTCAGTTGTTTTTTCTAGGGGGGACCTGGGTTATGGCTTCACGCTCTTGTTCCATTAGTGAAATGCTTGCTTGAATTGAAACCAAGAAAGGGACATGGCCAATCTCAGCCTTTCCACTTGTTCCCATGGTAAACATCTTGGTTACATGGGTATTGTGTTTTGAGTCATTTTCTTGCTGCAGGATGAAGCATCGGCCAATAAGTGTGAAGGCATTTCCCTGTAGGTAGGTCCAGAGGTTTCTGTAGACTTGTGAAGTCATCTTGCTGCTATCAGTAACAGTTGGTGAACCAGTCCCAGACACATCAATGTTATGACCATGTCATGATGCTAGATGAACCAGTGTGCTTGAGATAGTATAATAATAAATGTCAAAAGTCACCATGTGAAGTTTTCAGCCAAGACTTGGATTGAGGTCAGGAACCATCACTGAGAAAACTTGACAAGACAGGAGGCATTACATCATAGATAATGGGCCTGATTCATTAAGGAATGTAAATCAAAAAACAAAAATGAGTAACTTTGGACCTTGGAAAACCATGTTGCATTTAAGAGGGAGGTAAATTTAAAATGTGATGACAAATTTATAATTGGTGTAGAGCATGTCCAAGATCAACTTTTAGGGCTAGATTTAATAACCTGCGGGTTTCAAAAAGTGGGGATGTTGCCTATAGCAACCAATCACATTCTAGCTTTCATTTATTTAGTACCTTCTACAAAATGACAGCTAGAATCTGATTGGTTGCTATAGGCAACATCCCCACTTTTTCAAACCCGCAGCTTAGTAAATCTAGCCCTTAATGTCAGTCTAATATTAAAGCTATCAAGTATGTGTGCCCTAAATGAAAAACAGCCACTATTTTCCTTATGTGTAAAATAATAAACTCATTTGCAACTCTTGCATTGTAACATGGTTTTGCCAAGGTTCAAAGTTACTCGTTTTCTTGCTTTCCTTTCCTTAATGAATCAGGCCCAATAACTTTCAGTCTTTATTCTATGGGAGGTTATCAGCATCTGTAAGGGTAGTATTACACTGGTGATATTTAAGTTACAATTGTTTGCAGCTAAAAATCGCTGCTTAATATCTCTATTTCAAATATTGAATGTATTTCTGGTCATTTTTAGGGCTGACATGCAGAGAAAAAAAATGTAGCTACAAATCACTGCTTATAAACAGTGGATCAGCGATTTTCAATAGAGATTTTTAGTGATTGAATTGCGGTGGAAAAAGTGCTAGTGTGATAATACCATAAAGGCAGCAGAAATGCTTTAGTGCCTGTATTAGAGTACTTTCTGCATTTGTCGCTGTGAGCTGTTTTAGTTTGTATCATATACATTGAGCACCAGTGAGCCGTGACGTAGCTCAGCTGCTTAATACTGCAGTAGGCTCTTACTGATGATTCTCATTCCTCTCATCTCATAGGGCGCCCAACAGGAAACATTAGTTGTACTACAGAAGTTTATAAACAGCTTCTACAGCTAAACTGCTCCTGGCCGGGAGGACAACCTGCAGCCAATGTGACCATGATATATAATAACGTAACAGAGATAAATTATAACCAAGTGATCAGGAATCTGACTTCAAATAATAACGTCCAAGGATCAATCCTGACCTGCAACGGTGATCAGCTGGGAAAAACATCAAGCTGTACATTGACATTTGGTGAGATATACTATTAATATTGATATCATAAAAATATATGTGTAGCAAATGAAGCTGTTATTGCTCCTTTTATTTCGCTAGTCAACAGCCAAAGTCTGCGATATTGCAAAAGCCCAATTTTTGAAAAACGCTATCCACTAAAAGAATTCAATATAAATGATACCGTCATCTGTAATCTTCTCATTGGCCTTCCCCTCTCCCACCTCACCCCCCTCAGATCTATACTCAACATGGCTGAGAGACTCCTCTTTCTTTCCAGCCGCTCCTCTTCTGCCTCGCCCTTCACTGGCTCCCTTCCCCTACAGAATCTTTTTCAAACTCCTTACACTCACCTACAAGGCCCTCTCCCACTCCACTGCCCCTTATATTTCTAATCTCCTCTCCATTCACACCCCATCCCATTCCCTGTGGTCGGCCAATGACCGTCGCCTCTCCTCCACTCTGATCACCTCATCCCACTCCACAATCCAAGATTTCTCCCGGGCTGCAAATCTTCATTGGAACGACCTCCCTCGCTCCATCCGATTGTCCCCTAATTTGGGCTCCTTCAAACGGGCACTCAAAACTGATCTTTTCCTCAAATCCTACCAGCCATCCACCTAACCTTCTATCCATATTTGATAACCTTACCCTCCTTTTTCACCTTTCTTGCACTTGATCCCCTCATCTAACTCCCTTGTTCCTCCTGTCTGTTTAGCCTCCCTGTAGGATGTAAGCTCTTATGAGCAGTACCCTCTTCCCTCTAGTTTCTCTAACTATTCTTCTGTTCCTACGTCACTATGCAAGTTATGTTTGGAGTGTTTGATGTCCTGGTAGTACAGTATTTTCGATACTGTATCTACCATGTTTGGTCTTATGTCTGTCTCTGTACGGCGCTGTAGAAACATTGTGGTGCCCTATAAAGAAAGGCTAATAATAGCATAGACATAGCATAGAGATGTGACTTTATAGTGTTAAATACTAAAAAGTTACATTACCCTATTTGTACACATAATAATGTAATGATGTGTCATATGCACAACAGAAATAGTCTAGACAGTTTTATTAATATAGAAGCCACATTAACCATATAAAGTATAATTCACCACAAACGTTTACGGTTTTCCTTAAAAAAAACAAATAGGCATTGTCCAAATTGAATTGTCCAAATGGAAATTTAAATTAAGTAATGCGAATAGACGTACAATCTAAAACCTATTTACGGATGTATGTGTATCTATGTTTGTTGCACATGTACATTACTAAAATATGTATCATACGCAATAAAAAACAGATGAGCATCCAACTCGAAATGAAACCCTTTTGCTTAGTTATATTAAGTCATAAAAGGTCAAATATAATACTCTTTGTAGTTTCAGATAAAAGCCAATGCGAGGCTGGTGATTGTAGTACATTAACAATTTAGAAAAAAATGTGTATAACAGAACACTCAGATTTATAACTAGGTCAGGTTGAATAGAACAATCCCTTTAAGCACAGTGCATGGAAATTGCCCAAAAGTCACATTGCTTTGTATAGGTGCAAATCAGGTAGTAGAGAATAACATCAAAGAAAATCAACCAATCACATAATGCAACACAGAGCAACCAATCTGATGCTTGCTTTTATCAAAGACATGCAAGTGATGCATAATTAAAGATAATATATGATTGGTTGCTTTGCATTACACATCTTGCAGCTACAGATACAACTGTTGAGTATCTGGAAGTGATATAAGGTAACGCAGTATATATCTTCTGATTTTATTCCATCAGAGTCTCCGCAGTCCCCGGGACATGACAATGGTAAAATCACTGAGGTGACAGAAGGAAATGCCGCAGTTATGACAGTGAATCTGAGACCTGGACACCAGGACAGAGCCACCACCTTCTCATCTCAGGTCCTCCCTGCTACATTCTCCTGGGCTCGTCTCAGTCCAAACCCCAGCCCTATACAAGACGGAGGTAAATTCAAAGTGAACTCTACTGAATATACATCCAATCTAGAGATCTCTGATGTGACTAAAGATGAAAATGGAAAATATGAATGCAGAGCTGAAAATGTTATTGGAAGCACCACCTTCACCTTTACTCTCAATGTGGAAGCAAAACGTAAGTCATCTTCATTTTTGAGATACAATAACACACAGGTTAAATGATGAAATGTTTCCAAATAAAGAAATATGGCTGTAAATAAGGCCAAGAGTACAATATAATGATCCCTGCACAGGCTAAATAGCAAAACTTCCAATAATTAGACATCATGTATATCACAGAGTAACTAGTTGTTCATGGTAAGAAAAGATGGAGTAACCAGGCCTTTAGAGCTAACAATATTTTATATTTGTTAAGTTATTTTATATGGGAATTAAAGTGGCATGGATAATACTGGTTCCTTTAAACTCTCTGCTCACCTTGCTGTTTTGTCTAATAAAAAAATAATACTGTAACTACAGAATAATAATTCCCTGTTCTTTCAAATGTTTTCAGTACTTAAAATTTTACAATCAAAGACAGGCACAGATCTGCAGCTTTACTGGTTTATTATCAGAACGAAAAATCCACAATGGACAATATAAATCAGATGGGGCCTACGCCCAGGTCGTTGCCTCCAGCATGAATTACCAGGACATCAGGTGTACATGTAGGACATGTAGGTCTACATGCCTACTACTACATCTTCCCACCTTAGGCCCCATATGCCCAACCATCTGACTTTCGCCTCACCTCTGGCAAATTCCAACTGCCTCCCATGGTCTGACCACTGCCCGATGTGCTGCCCAGAATACGTACAGATGTCCCACAATTCACACCAGTCACTGGATCTGAAATAAAATAAACAGAAACATAACAACACATTCACTTTTTTTCCAACTACCATTACCACAGCAGCCCATGACACTGCCATCTTACTACTGTTCTTCAATCCATTTAGCACATTTCCACCTCCATCACCACCATAGTCCCACCATTTGGACCATTCCTGGATCATTTTGTTCCCTTTTTTTATCACACCAGCCTTCTATCGGCCACCAATTCCTCTTTTGGTAAGCCAACGTCTTTTATTTCTTTCATTCCTTAACCCACTTTTTCATTATAACATAACCAGCCCCAACTCCCAAAGGCACTGAATTCATGTACCTATAGTGAGCTGAGCTCTGGCCTCTTTTCCCCAGTCATAATAACCAGAATTGCAAATGCTAAGAAACAATTCCCAAACATTCTAGGTATTATCTTATATCGCCTCCTCCCATCATCCTCCCTTCAGCTATAGACAAAATAACTGCACATATTCATCCCTCAAAATCGTTTAATTTACTTTTTGTTTAAGGTGGGCCACCAACCACCCTTCAGGATACACGAATAACCTTCCTCTGACCAAATCTGACAAACGCCAAGTGTCCCAGGCTCACTCCACATTCTTTACAAAGATGCTTCTGTGGCACAACGTGGAGCGGTGTGTGTGGTGGGATGTTCTGAAGGTGGCGCTTACCCTTCTTTGCTCTTTTGTGTCTTGTATGTTGGATGATGCTTTTCCTTGTGTGTGTTGTGCTTATTGTTGGGTAGGGTACGTCATATCGATTCTGAGTACCCTGACAAGACATACCCCGACAAGTTGACTATGAATGCCTCCTTCGGGGTAGTAAGCATAGATGTGCTGACTACCACAGTGTTGGTAGGGGCTTGTGTGTTTTCTTTGCTGTGTTGTTGCCTGATAGAGGATTGTGGTGGTCTGGATTCTTAACTTCTGAGTCTCTTTTCTGTACCTGTTGTGAAGAGAAGGGAAGGGGAGGAGAACAATACAGTGGGGAGATTTGTAGAGGCTCACCTGTATGTGGTAGCGTATTGTTGATTCTCTAGGTTTTCTTTCTTTGTTGTACTGTGGATGTTTCTGTACTTGGAGGTTGCTTGTGATTGTAGTCTTGTGATTGGTCTACAATGGTTATAGCCCACGCAGTTTATGGCTCTCAATGTACATAGCTTTGTATGTGCTTTTTGTTTTTATTTATTCTGTCTTTTCTCCAAAACCCAAAAGAACCTTTAACTATGCCACATGTCCCCACTCTTCCCAATACCTATCCCCAATGAGACCATTTGGGACCATACCTGCATTGCCATTGGGGATGGTTGTAGCATTTCTAACAGATCACCCACACTCTCGCTGAACACACTTAACCACTGCATGACCGCACCTTCATCCCACCTTGTACTCATCATACCAACTCCCTCTCTGCAATCAGACTTATGTATACTCTGTCTTCCTCCAATGTGTGTCAGATAAATGGGTGCACCTGGGAGCTGTGCAGACCTGCCAGTCTCACCTGTTGCACTTACTGATACATCCATGCCTGATTCCTGGCTTTATTCAACTATCCACCACCACCATGTAGTACATGTAGATGTATTGTCACTGGCAAACAGCTGTCTCAGAAAATTCCTTCCCTGCCCCCTAAAATTTTTCCCTGTTCCATCGTCTTCTTTATTCAAAATCAAGTCTTCTACTTAACTTAATCAGGACACAGAGAGATCTAGTTGTCCATGTAAGTTCAGAGTAGAAGTGTGTTAACCAGTGGAGTAATGTAAGGATCTGTCATGGGTCCTGTTTTGTTTAAAATCTTCTGAGTGGTCTACTGCAGAAACTAGGCCTTTTTGCAGGTAACAAAGATTTGTAATGGGGCCGATACCCCCAGATGGGTTAAATAAAAGTGCACAGTGATTTAGAGAACACAAAGGAATGAACTAAAGTATGGAATCTTAAATTTAATACATCAAAATATAAAATACAGTATATGGCACAAAAGTGTGAAAGCAGAACACAAAATGAACATTGGCATAATGTCAACAACCACAGAAGAAAACGGACCTTGAAGTCATAGTTTTGCATGATATGAAGGTAAACAAGCATTGAAGACAAACAGTAGAAGAAGGCAGCAGAATACTGTGCTGTAAGGTTACAATATTAGTAGCAGTAGGAAAGAGGTGATATTATAGGTCACTGTAAAAACTATGTACAGTTCTGGAGACTCTAGGGCAGATGCTGAGTTTGCAGTATATCCGTTAAAAACATAAGCTCTAAAAAGCTTCACCAGCTGCGTCCTTATGCTGAGGCGTTGGCATCTCAAGATCCAAATATGCACCAGTATGTGACAGGTTTATTTCAAGTGTACTTACACCCAGATGCATCTACACACCCACCAGGTCATAAGCACAAGAAACAATTGTTAACATTGGTTTTGACAGAGAAAAATTCATATGCATAATTAGGTTTGATTTAAATTAAATTAAAAACCTCTGAAAAAAAGCAGATATTATATTTCTTCTCGCGTAAGAATTAAAAAAGCAAAATAAATAAATTAGAATAATATGCCTATATAATATAAATACAATTGAATACAACTTCATGTCTTACTGTTCTGCTGTTTATTTCACAGCCGTTTCTAAAAGTGGACTGAGTGGTGGTGAGATCGCTGGTATCGTGATAGGAGCGCTCGCTGGGGTCGTCATAATTGGAATCATTGTGTTCTTCATAGTGAAGAGATGTATGTATTTGTGGCTTTGTTTGTAATATTCTCTTATATCTTCATGTTCACAAAAATACACCTATGTCGAACATTTGAGACTTGAGATAGATTATCAACCCTGTCTCTCTCTCTCTCTCTCTATATATATCTATATCCAGTGGCAGGCTGGCCCGGGGTGCAGGCGGGGCAGGGGGGCATCGGTCAGGCCGCTATTAGGGCCGGGGGGTTGGCCTGCCGGCCACAAAATACTATGCTTTCCCCCGCGGCCGCATCTGATGACATCAGATGCGGCCGTGTCAGCGCACAGGCGTCCGCATCACATGACAGGGGATGCGGCCGCGTCATCAATGACGCGGCCGCATCTCTTTTCATGGGATGCGGCCGCCTGTGTGCCCCCCGGCCACGCCTCTCCCAGCCCGCGCCTGTCTATATCTCTCTCTCTCTCTATATAGATATATATATATCTATATATAGATGTATATATATATATATATATATCTATATATCTATATATCTATATATCTATATATATCTATATATATCTATATATCTCTATATATCTCTATATATCTCTATATATCTCTATATATCTCTATATACATACATACACACACACACACACACACACACACACACACACTTTGTGTCATTCTACCACTTATATGTGCATTAAGTCACACCAAGGTCTTCTTCTGGTTAGTTTTTACTTAAATATAAAAATGAATTAAATTAAATATGAATTTAACCGTGATCATTGCCATGTTTTTCACTGGGTTGAGTCTTACCATCACACAAGGTTTAAAGGCAAGCACTCCGCAAGCAATGGCAGCTATTATAGATTAATAGGGAGACATTAGTTATATAGTTGATAATGTAAGTGAACAATGGGCGCTCTAAAAAACCTATGTAACTAGCTAATAAGTCATTTATAACTATGGCCAGTTGCAGCTCTCTAATACAGGCTCTGGGACCTGGATATCAACGTAACATACATAGAAAAAGAAATTGAGAGCGCAAAAACTGTTAACCAATAGTAATATTGATAGGTAATTTAATATGTATTTACATACACAGAAATATAAAAAATATATAAAATGAATAAAACATTGGTTCGTATCGAATATAACAACAGACTGACATCAATTGCAATCAGCATTCATAGTAAGTCAAAAACACATATGGAGTATTCATAATTGGATTCATAGCAGGTGAAGTGATTAATTAGTTGGTTAATACACATGCAGATATATACCCATAAAAAGGCAAAGCTACAAATGCAGAGTATTGATCAAAATATATTGAGCTTAGTCCCGGAAGGTGTTTGTATATAAACACAAGGATAGAAGAGATAAATCCTCAATTTGCAGAAACTGCGATCCAGCAATTTATTGAAGTATCACAAATATACCACTGATTGTTCGTATAAGCACAGCTTGTGCGCACCTCTTTTATATTATACAGATGTAACCTCTCTGTGAGAGAAGAGGAATAAAAAGTCTTGAGTACTTATCGTGTTTATCAGATTGACGGATCACTCAAAGGTGTATCTCCGACATTAGTTGGATAAAGATGTTTGTCCTTCCAGGTCACAAAAAAGCTCATTCACCCCGGTGTAAAATAATCGCTCTGCTGTATCAATCACCGGCTAGAAGCCAATAGATGTCTGACGCGTCGAAAAACCGAGAAACGCGTCAGGTATATAGTTGGTTGCTTACTTATTTCCTACACTATCTCTGAGTCACTACTATTTACATTGAGTTTTAGGTTACCCTGATCTTTCTCATTAAGTGGAAGTTATTACCGTTTGTCCAGCACACTTTCTTTGATATATGTTAATAATGTGAACCAAACAGAACTTTTAGGTTTTTTTAAAATGTTATTTTTTTTTTTTAATTCTGTACTTTTTTTTTCTACAGATGTCACCAAAACTCACCTATATGAAAATTCAGACATCCCACCTCCACATATTTATGAAACAACTATAAAAGGAGTAGAGGTACGATGTCTTCTGCTAATGGTTACATAATGAAAATGGTTAACTGTGAGGGGGCTTAAAATGTGCAGACAGATTCAGAGACAGCTGGCAGAGGAGAGAGATTTGAGCTCTATGCAGAGGATGATACAGGCTCAATTCTGGAGACAATTCAGCAAGACTAAGCCACGGGCCTCTCACCATATTTTTTATAGCAATATTTCTTGAGTGGTTAGTGATCAGATAAGATATATCATAACGGCCGGAGAGACAATAAATACATGCACATTTATATGTTCTGAGTTTATCAAAACAAATCATCATGTATATATAACAGTTTAGTCACGTAGGGCCTGATTCATTAAGGATCTTAACTTGAGAAACTTCTTATTTCAGTCTCCTGGACAAAACCATTTTCCAATGCAAGGGGTGCAAATTAGTATTCTGTTTTGCACATACGTTAAATACTGACTGTTTTTTCATGTAACACACAAATACTTGATAGATTATTTGTACACTGAAATTTAAATTGATATTTGTGTGCTACGTGAAAAAACAGCCAGTATTTAACTTATGTGCGAAACAAAATACTAATTTGCACCCCTTGCATTGGAAAATGGTTTTGTCCAGGAGACTGAAATAAGAAGTTTCTCAAGTTAAGATCCTTAATGAATCAGGCCCGTAGACATTTTAGCACTGCGCAAGCATGAATCACCAAATCCAACATCAGCAAATATTACAAAGAATAAAGAAAGATATACATGTCCTGTGAAACTGGACATAACTGTTAAAAATCATAGTAGCAGTTCTTTCATGTCCTTGAAACTTGTTAATAAAACTAAATCCTATTGCGACTTGCAAAGCTGTAGGCCTGAACCCTGAACAATATTTTTCTGAACAAACCAAGTTAACTCTTTCATCTTCAACTATTAATGGTCCCATAGTTTATCTTAAACTAATATAAAATATTGTGAGGTATGTTCCAATGTATATTGGCTGTGCTACCTTATTTCTTGGGTCTTGTATATGACATACAAGAAGTGATATAGCCCATAGGCCAACCTTCTTGGAGGTAAACACAACAGGTCCCAAAAGTAAGATGTAAATATAAGGTGTGTAACTAGTATAGAGGTGATATGTGCCTGTACTGGGCCATCTCACTACTATTAGTCTCTTTGATTATGTAAGAGATACATATTGTACCTAATTAGCCCTTTTTTATTTATTTCCAAATTGTCTTGTACAGATGGAGAAAACAAAATCTACAAATCAAAATCCACATTATGAGGTAAGTAATATAGTGTGTTTTTATGATAATATAGGTGCAGGGAGCAACCCAACAAATTTATCATCATCATCAATATTTATTTATATAGCGCCAGGAAATTCTGTAGCGCCTTACAATTGGAGCAAACACAGTAATAAAACAATACTGGGTAATACATACAGACAGACGTATGAAGGTCCTGCCTGCAAGCCTGTGCTCAGTTAATCTCATATTATACATGTATATACATAGTTTAATATTTTACAGGAGCTTCTACATTTTTGTATAATTGAACCCACATATGTACACTGTAAGTCTGTGTGTATGTATGTCTCTAATTACTGTTCACATTTTATTCACAGACTTTAATACGAACAGATGGAGCCTTATACAGCAACGTGACCAATGTTTCTACGATGCGATAATGATATATATATTATTTTTATTTTAGTTTTTGAATAATAAAAAAAGGAGAACATTGTTTTTTTAGAGGTTGAAATCTACTCAAAATGAAGTGTGGAATTTGAACAAGGATTTATGAAAAATATCCCATGAGGACAATTTGGAAGGCTTAGGAAACAATGCGTCGACACAGCAATTTAAAGAGAGAAAATCCCATCCGAATTACTGGAATCTTGGTAGAAAGATTGTAAGAATTTGGAGCACCAAGATCCCTTTAAGGACAAAGTGAAAATCACCAACAAGGTCTTCAAAATACCATTTATCACACAAAGTACAGCAACCAATCTCAAAACGTAAATAAGGTTATTAATGAACATTGTCATATATTGCAGAAATGATCCAATCCTCAAACCAATCTTACTCAATAAACCCTAAATTGTTTTTACAAAAGCACAGAGCAAAAAAAATTTGGGAACTGTTGGAGCCAGAGAATTTTTAATAGCTGATACAGATAATATGGATCTAAATCAGTTATATTTAGATCTAACATGGACAAAACAGAATACAACATAAAACAGAACTTCAACTGTGGTTATAACTTTGTGATCTATCTTTTGGAATGTCCATGTGGTCTGCAATACATTGGCAAAACATCAAGGCCCACGAAGACAAGAATAAAAGTAAACATTCTGAATATTCAAAAAGGGCTCCAGACCAATAGTATCTCCTGCCATTATATGTCACAATAATGACAGTCTAGGCCTCAAAGTGATTGGGATTGAAAGAGTGTTTCAAAATCCAAGAGGTGGAGACAGACAGAAAAAGCTCTCACAAAGAGAGACATATTGGATTTACCAGCTTAAAACTTTATCTCCCCTAGGCCTTAATATACACTGCCTTTTTGTATAATACCTTGAATTTCTAGTAATGAGAACCTGTTAGATTAATTATATTGCATCGGTAGTTCTCTTTTTTTATTTGCACATTGACGAGAGACTTTTTATATATATATGCATATTATAATTTATGACCGTTCTCTCCAGAATAGAAACAGACCTCCTCTGCTGGAGACCTCTAATAATCTCAGGACTGGGCAGGATTATCACAATTAAACTGAATATCCTCCCCAAACCCTTATCTCGCTTTCAGGCTCTCCTAGTTAAAGTCCCCTTCTCAGAATTGACAACCCTTCAAAAACATTTCTCTAAATTCATTTGGACTCAGACCTGAGACATAAGGGCAGGAATGGGAAATGAACCTCACCCCTCCCCCCCCCCCTCCTTCCCGATGATGATTCTTAGGATACCCTAAGAGAAAACATTGCATCTAGCTCCATCTCAACCTTGATTAAGGAAAATGCCTACAAAGTGTATTATCGGTGTTACTACATCCCTGACAATCTTGCAAATGTGTTCTCTTCTGCCACTCCACTCTGTTGGAGGGACTGTGTTAAGATGGGCACATGTATTCATATTTGGTGGTCATGCACCAAAATTTCAGTTTTATGAGATAAGCTTTGGGATCTCCAAACCTTATACCAAAATAATAGCTTTTTTGTTAAAGATCCCTGGATCTTCTTCCTTTACCTCCCTCTGCAGGACGCTGACAAGTTCTCTGTTCTATTAGCTTCCCTTGTCTTGGCAGAAGTCATATGCCTTGCTTTG
The DNA here is from genome assembly GCF_038048845.1 of Mixophyes fleayi. Taxonomy (NCBI): domain Eukaryota; kingdom Metazoa; phylum Chordata; class Amphibia; order Anura; family Limnodynastidae; genus Mixophyes; species Mixophyes fleayi. Next base: position 17,760,457 of record NC_134412.1, on the reverse strand, counting down.
GAAACGTTGCCCCCCTCATGTTTTTGCTCTCAAGTCTTACATTTGGATTCTAGCCCGCATGACAAAGGTTGCTTACTACCTTCAAGGTAAAGAAAATAACTTCACTCAGGTTTGAGCCCCATGGCTCTTCTCCCAAGGTCTTTCAGCACACCCCAACACCCAGATATGAACGTGAGACCTTACCTCTTCCCCATTAGACTTCCTCTTCTTATTTCCCCCCTCCCCCTTCTTCATATTACTTGTCAATTATACCATGTAACCCCTTAAAACATGTGCCTCATATATAGCTTTGGCCACTACAGTGGCTACCTCATCTCTCCTTTTCCCCCTCGCATTACTTCTCCATCTCGCCTTCCCCTGCCCCCACTAAGTATCTGTATTGTGTTCCATGTGTGTCTTGACCTCTTTCTTACATTGTCAAATTTTGGATTCTCTCCTCATACTGATCATAAGTAATTTATTCTCAGTCCAATGATGTTCTAAATAAACTCCTTCTCCGCCTTACAATGCCTATAGTGAGAATCTTTCTTAAGGAGAGTATCACCTACATCTTTATGAACAATTATTTTTGCTTTAATGGATAATACTTTATACCGTAATTTGGAACCACGATGGGCACAAAATTTGCCCCAAGTTTAATTTTGCAAATTTATTTATGGCCTACTTGGATACATCTTATACATGGGATCATAACCTATTTGGGAAAAGCCTTATATCCTGGCATAAGATTATTGACAATTTTCTATTTATTTAGAAAGGAGATAGAATGAAGTTGAAGGATTTTTTCACATGTGTCAATAAAAATTAGTGGAATATTAAATTTATTTTTGACAACATAATTATTAATTTTAATAATAAATAATTATATAATATGTCAGGCAATCATAGAAGTAAAAGTAGGGAATGGGACACATAAGGAAAGGATGGGAATTGGGGACAGAAAAGTAATATGTAAACAGATAGATTATTTAGCTACATTTTTTAGTGGGATAAATTAAATTACTTGAATTTCAGGTATATGAATCTAAAAAGGGCTACAAAATATTGTCAAATGACTAGTTGAAATAAAATGTATAAGGGCACAATAGTCCCAAGATTGATCAATGAATTAAATACAATCAAATATAAAAAAGAAAATGAAAATACAAATAATAAAAAAAATTAAAAATATCCAATACAATATAATATAAATTCTATTTAGGTCAGTCAGCATCTCTTTCAATGTTTCATTGGATAGGATATGATGTCCTATTGTACACATGTACATGTTCCTATTAGGTTTAAAATTTATCATATAATATGCAAGCATTGAAATATTCTTTTGAAAAGATACTATTCTCAAGAATAGTAGGGCAGCACGGTGGCTAAGTGGTTAGAACTTCTGCCTCACAGCGCTGGGGTCATGAGTTCGATTCCCGACCATGGCCTTATCTGTGTGGAGTTTGTATGTTCTCCCCGTGTTTGCGTGGGTTTCCTCCAGGTGTTCCGGTTTCCTCCCACACTCCAAAAACATACTGGTAGGTTAATTGGTTGCTATCAAAATTGATCCGTGTGTGTGTGTGTGTGTGTGTGTGTGTGTGTTAGGGAATTTAGACTGTAAGCTCCAATGGGGCAGGGACTGATGTGAATGGGTTCTCTGTACAGCGCTGCGGAAACAGTGGCGCTATATAAAGAAATGGAGATGGTGATGATGAAGAATGCTCTTTCATCTCGACTCAGGTTCATTTACAGAAAGGCACAAACTTGTTAAAAGTGCATTGCCTAATGAACCAACCATAATTATTAAGACAAAGGGTTTCCAGAGATCTGTCTAGTGTGCCAAACTGTGCTGAATAAATAAGTTTAAAGTAAATGAACAAACACACAGGATATGTCATTTCAAAAAAGTTGTTTAGCTGGTTGAGTGTGAATGTGGCCTGACTTCAAGACCGCTTAAGGTTCACATAGTAGAGCACATTCGTAATATAGAGAAAGGGAAGGATATGCATTTAATCCCTGCTCAATTTAAGAGCAAACATCAGTGCTCTGCAAAATCCTTAAAAACTGTAATGGATCTTTAGACTAAACATTTTATCACCCTATGGTTTAAATTTGAATTTTGAGAGGAAATGGTTCCTTACTTGGGAAATTTTAGAAGTCTTGACGAATGTATTCTAGAATTTCTGTTTTAAGCAAATCACAACTGGAGGTTAGTTAGAAATGGAGATAGCCTGCCATATGTTTGTGTAAAGGGTCAGAGATAGGATGTATTACACATCTCGCAATATTTACTACCTCTGATAGCTGCCATCATAGGACTCACATAGGGACGTATTACTCATTCTTGGATTTGACAGTCCAGTGATCATACTTCAGGATCACCTAGACAATGATTTTGATTACCTTGTGGGATGACATAATTTCCAGATTTGAATGGAGATGGGCAAATTTCTTCACACCATATTTAGTGCAGTGTGGACTTTTTATTCATGTTTTTCAGGACAGTGATAGGAATATTATCATGATAATTATGTAAACTATAGAATGTAGGAATAGTCATTGAGGTTCAGGGCCGGATTAACCCGAGGTCTAACTGGGCTATAGCCCAGGGGCCTCGGGCATCCAGGGGGCCCTTCAAACTCCTCAGCAGCATTATTGATCGGTCGGGGGCGGGGGCGCCCCCGGCCCGATCGATGCTGCTGAGTACTGTCAGTGCAGTCCTCCGTCCCGGCGCGCTGTAGTCTGCTTACTGAGGATATCTCGCGAGAGTTCATGAACTCTCGCAAGATCTCCTCAGTAAGGAGCTTACAGCGCGCCGGGACGGAGGACTGCACTGACAGGTAAGTGCTTGGGGGGGTCCTCGCGGGGGGTGGGGGGCGGCGGACGGCTCACATTGGGGGCCTCGCGGGGAATGGAGGGCCCCTTAGCCCAGGGGCCTCCATTCCCTTAATCCGGCCCTGTTGAGGTTACACCCCCTCGTAAAAATATAAATCCTTATTGGTTAGCTTGACTTTAAATACTGATAGCTATGACGCATTACTATCGACCTTAAAAGACTGCTGTTGTCAGTTGAAACGCGTTAGAGGGAATTGAGGTTCAGCAGTATCCTGCCAAAGTTTCTGTACCGCACTATAGGCATTGTACGGCGGAGAAAGATCCCAGGAGTATACTCAGAACATCATACGACTCATTATTTCACCTCTTTTTGGTAGGAGAAAGTACATATATTTTTGAGGATTCCTTGTCTATATTGTATATGCTTTTTTTAAAATCATTTTATATTGTGAGTGTTATTCTATTAAAATTTATTTTTTTATAATGGTAATGCGCTAGATACTTCTCTTTTTTAACTATACATATTGTACATGGTGGGTATGAAACATGAGAAGTAGATAAGATAAGAGGAGGGGTTGTAGATTTGGTTCTCAAAGCTTCCCACAATATTTGTGGAATGTACGTGTATTACCAACGGGAGAGACTACAGTGAATTTACATATTTGCATTTCTGGAAAACCCTCCTGTGACTCATGTTTATCACTGATAAATCACTGATTGCATCACCTATAGGGTAAACTATTTGATTAAAACTTTTTATATATATTATATATTGTGTAAGTCAAATAATTGGATGAAGTTGGCTAAATTAATATTTGTTTTCCATGCGATTGTGATTAGTATGCCGCGTATAGTGACACAATTACACGGATTAATAACACACATTTACCCTCACACTTACACTTGTAAATAGTAAACATTTATTAAGGTTCCAATCCACATTTATTAGTAAAATTTATTAGAGATTTTTTTATACATAGATAATATTATAGTAATGGTATTTATGGCTCAGGTCCTCTAAAAGGTGAAGAGTTTGGTCTCATATTAAAGCTTTTTTCACCAGCAATAACCTGGTTTTGACAGAGTAGCGATCGCAAGTTATGAGCAATGCGAGATTAATACTGTATATGTATATGTTTATGGGTCAGTTTAAACTGGTTATTCGGCGGGAAGACACGTAGGCAACAGTTGGAGTGAGTTGACCCCTCCTTTAGGAAGAGATCCAGCAGTCTACTGGAACATCATTAACCCTGGACCAATGAAGACTTCTCTTAGTGTTATCTGTGTGTATTTGTATTTGTGACATCATCATCGTTTATGTTAATTCAAACTGCATATAAGCAACTCTGAGCCAGTGTTAGATCTCTATCTTCCTGACTGCAGACTACATGGACCTGGGCCCAGGATGTGCTTGTGTAATGAAATGTCTTAATTTTTTTTCTGTTTATTGATATACCTTGTATGCGTTATCATGGCTTACTGTAAATGCTATCTTTTCTCATTAAATTTCTTTGTGTGATGGAACCACAGTAATCGCATTCAGACAATGTGTATTGGTAGTGACAAAACTAACATTGCATTAATATATATATATATATATATATATATATATATATATATATATATATATATATACACACACACACACATACTATGTATTATCTACTTTGTCCCTGAGTTTAAAATGTTCTGTTGGACAGGTAATGAATTATAAGAACAACAGAGAAAGTGCAAGCTGAACCCAGTAAGACATAAAAGTTCAATGATATATGTAGGCTGTCATACTATGGCTCATGCTATTTGTAGCATCACGGGCCTTAGTGGCTAGCACTTCTGCCTTACAGCACTGGGGTCATGAGTTCAATTCCCGACCATGGCTTTATCTGTGTGGAGTTTGTATGTTCTCCCCGTGTTTGCGTGGGTTTCCTCCCACACTCCAAAAACATACCTGGTAGGTTAATTGGCTGCAATCAAATTGACCCTAGTCTGTCTCTGTCTGTGTTTGTATGTTAGTGAATTTAGACTGTAAGCTCCTATGGGGCAGGGACTGATGCGAGTGTGTTCTCTGTACAGCGCTGCGGAATTAGTAGCGCTATATAAATAGCTGATGAGGATGATGATGATAATGTATGAAACAGTATAAATTCCAGAAGCTTCATTGGCATCAAATTAATTTTCCAGATAAATTACCTGGTAAAGGTTTATAAAGGTTTATTAATGTATACTAAAATCTGCGTGTGAAAGTTATTTTGTAATGGTAATATGGCAAAGTGGTTTTACAAACATGATACTTGTCTCTCCTTAATGTCGGCATTCAGCCTTTGCAGGCTCTGTGAAGACTGCACTGTCTGTAAGTACATACATGCTAATAGTTCAGTATTAATGCCAAAAAAACCTTTAGATCTGCAAATTGTATCATGTGTAAGACATGTAAAAGGAAAGAATCTTATACCAAAGAGGCGATATCTACAGTCATGTGCAAAAGTTTTGAGAAGGACACAAGTATTGGTTTTCACAAAGTTTGCTGCTTCAGTGTATTTAGGCCTTTTTGTCAGATGTTGCTATGGTATACTCAAGTAAAATTACAAGTATTTCATAAGTGCCAAAGTCTTTTATTGACAATTATATTTGAATTTATGCAAAGTGTCAGCATTTGCAGTGTTGACCCTTCTTTTTGAAGACCTCTGCAACTCGCCCTGGCATGCTGTCAATCAACTTCTGAGTGACATACTGACTGATGGCCGCCCATTGTTGCCCAATCAATGCTTGGAGTTTGACAGAATTTGAGGGTTTTTGTTTGTTCATCTGCCTCTTGAGGATTGACCACAAGTTCTCTATGGGATTAAGGCCTGGGGAGTTTCTTAGCCATGGGCCCAAAATTTCGATGTTTTGATCCCCGAGCCACTTAGGTATTACTTTTGCCTTATGGTAAGGTGTCCATCATGCTGGAAAAGGCATTGTTCATCACCAAACTCTTCTTGGATGGTTGGGAGAAGTTGCTCTTGGAGGATGTTTTGGTACCATTCTTTATTCATGGCTGTGTTCTTAGGCAAAATTGTGGGTGAGCCCACTTCCTTAGCCGAGAAGCAACCCCACACATGAATAGTCTCAGGATGCTTTACTGTTGGCATGACACAGGACAGAAGGTAGCGATTACCTTTCCTTCTCCAGACAAGCGTTTTTCCAGATGCCCCAAACAATCTGAAAGAGGATTCATCATAGAAAATGACTTTACCCCAGTCCTCAGCAGGCCAATCTCTGTACCTTTTGCAGAATACAAGTATGTCCCTGTTGTTTTTCCTGGAGAGAAGTGGCTTCTTTGCTGGCCTTCTTGACACCAGGCCATCCTCCAAAAGTCTTCGCCCCACTGTGCATGCAGATCCACTCACACCTGCCTGCTGCCATTTCTGAGCAAGCTCTGCACTGGTGGTGCCCCGATCCCGCAGCTTAATCAACTTTAGGAGACAGTCCTGGCACTTGCTGGACGTTCTTGCGTGCCCTGAAGCCTTCTTCATAACTATTGAACCTCTCTCCTAGAAGTTCTTGATGATCCGATAAATGGTTGATTTATGTGCAATCTTACTAGCAGCAATATCATTGCCTGTGAAGCCCTTTTTCTGCAAAGCATTAATGACTGCATGTGTTTCCTTGCAGGTAACCTGATTCATTAAGGAGAGCAAAGCAAAAATAAAGGAGTAAATTTGCACCTTGGCAAACCCATGTTGCATTGGAGGGGGAGGTAAATTTAAAATGAGGGGACAGATTTATAGTTGGGGTAGGGCATGTCCTAGATCAACTTTGAATTTCAGTGTAAAAATAAGCTATCAAGTATTTGTGTGATACATGAAAAAACAGCCAGTATTTATCTTGAATGCAAAATAATAAACTAACTTACACCCCTTGCATTGTAACATGGTTTGTACAAGAGCAAATTTGCTCTTTTTTTGCCTTACTTTCCTTAATCAGGCCCATTATGTCTTACATTTTGCCATATTTTCTGAGCTTAGCCTTAAATAATAAGAAAAGTACAAGTAATAGTGCTGCAGTGTGTAGTAAGACACAGCTGGGTAAGCCATCTCTGACATGTGTCATCAATCAAAAGAAACTGTCAATATGATGTCAAAATAAATCGATGCAGGTAAACCGATGCATTTTAAAAAAATGGTAAATGTATTTCTTTCACTAAGGGGCAAAGACCTTATAGGGTTTAGTATTTGTTTTCTTACATTCACAGTACTTTTATGAATGATCATGAATGCTAACTAAAAAATCAGGACAAATGTATTTACTCTGTAGTCCACACAGATCACAGCTCCTATCTGACCAACTACATTCCCATGGTATCAGTCCTATGCCCCATTTGGCCATGGGAAATTGCTGCCTAGAAGTTATCAGGATGGTCCTCTGAGCAGTGGAACCTTTGGGGAATATGTGAATACGTGGAAAAAAAAGTGGTATGAACTGCTGCAGCATACTGCCAATGGTATGCAATGATGGATTATATTCGGGGCATTTTAGTTGGTATACCTGGGCCCAGGGCAGTAAGAGGGACTATACCTTTCCCATTCAAAGCCATGGGTGTATGTCTGACCATGACAAGCAATAAGCACTTGGTGTGACGGTTTGGAATATATTGTTGTAAACAGGAATGCTCTTGCTGTTTGTGGCAATTACTGGATGTCTGAGACTTGCTATATAACCTGGGGGCAAGATTCCACTCAGCAGCCTACTGGGAACATTTTAAAGAAAAAAAAAATGCAGGTGGACTAGTGACCCAGTCCAAGGTAGCCCGCTATGGGACCGGCCCAAGGGGCACCCGGCCCCTCCGGCCCAGCCTGCCCTTGCCCAGGAGTAAATACTTATCTGGTTCCTAAAGGTAACAGGTATTGTCCCAGGAACAGTCTATTGATAAGTACTTGGGATGATGCCTTGCAGGATATTATTATGAACTTTGGGGGATGTTTTTGCCATTTATGACATTACTGGAAGTATGAGTCTTGTGGTTTCCACTAATAAGAGATCAAAAATGGATATGGAAGAATAATGGGTATTTCATGGGTAATCAAGCACAGGAAGGTAGTCTTCACCACTGCCATGACCTACAAGTGGTCACTAATATGACACTGATGTTATGCTCAATTTCATGGGCATACAGTGGTTGGTTCATTTACATAAGACGTGTGTGTGTGTGTTATTGGCAGAGCACACCAGGAAGAAGTAGCAGCAATAATAACGATGCAATGTTCCAGGGTGAGTGGTTATTAATTAATATTTCACATACTTTCCTATAGAAGAAGTGAAACTGGCTGTGAGCTGTCACCATCCTGAGACTATTAGAACACAGATAGTCCACAGACTGCAGTATCAGACACAAACAGAAGTCACCTACAATGGATCTTTATAAATCTCTATTCCCTTGTATGTTGCTGCTGGTGGTAGTTTCAGGTAAGATTTACTGGGATCTATTGTGTTAAACAGTAACTGTCTTGTTAAGTGAAATCTTCCTGTCAATGTTATATTGGGAACTGAACAAAAATCAACAGACAAATTACGTATTACCCAGATATCTACGTTTTTGAAGTCAGTGATCATTACATAATGCTGCACAATAATTCAGTGATTTGCCTTATTTCTCTGAACAGAGTCATGTTAATGTGTTGTGTTACTCCATGCAGGTGCTGTGTCTGATGGGACCGTGGTGAATGGAACTCTGGGGGAATCTGCTTATTTTACTGTGTTTATCTCATTCCAACCAAGTTTAATAGTATGGAGTAAAAAAGGTGCCCCTATAGCTATACTTGATCTTCCTGGAAATCCTATGTGTCTTGTTCAGTTTGTGGGAAGATGTGATGTGTCCAGTAATGGAAGCCTGAGACTGGATAATATCACATACGCTGATGAAAGTGAATACACAATACAGGCTCGAAGTAACAATGCTTCAATCACAAAAAAGTTTCAGCTGAAAATCTACAGTAAGTACTAACCATGAACTATAACATAATACTTTCCATTGTTGAGTTTCATTTTACAATGAATATAATACTGTGCCTGAGCAGGAAACTGAGCACCATAGACATGCAATAAGCATACAAGTATTTACATGGAATATATCATGTAAGACTCTGCAGGTAATACTGACCTACCCTAGGAAATACATAGTGTCATATATAAAGAATAAAAGGTTTAGCACTGTGTGAGCATGTGGACATTAAGCTCTCTGTATTTATACTGTGAAAAGTTTCCTGCTTTATTTTAGTTTGGAAAGAATAGGAGATATAAGGGATAAGAGAGAGGGATAGCAGAAGCATCAATGAATAGAGATAGGATGAAGGGGACGCAGGAAGGCAGAGAAAATAGAGTTACAGACAAATAGAAGTAAAGGAAGGTAAGATAATAGAAAGAAGAGAAGAAGATTAAAATGGAATTAGCTTAGATATCTAAAGAAAGAGAGGAACAATATTACCAGAGGAGAAAGGAGGAAGAAAAACAACTCATTATGAAAGTAATATATTTTGAAATGGAAAATAAATTGACATTTGGTGAAAAAAGATTGAAAAGATGGTTTCAGAAGACGGTGAGATATTATATAATATGGAAAAGGGAACAGCAAGAAATAGAGGTACAGAAGGGAGCTAATAAAGGCAGTGACTATATATGTATTATGGGCCCATAGACTAACTGATGTAGTATATTTGATTTGAACCATGGCATTTTTCCATCTATAGAAAGACCATTGTTCTTAGTGTTCAGTCCTCTTTCCTGCTGACACACTGGAATAAACGAGATGCCCCCCTTCATCACAGGAGCACAAACACTAACAGAGGAGGAACATGCCCCTCACTTCAGTGTGTGAGCACATGGACAAGTAAGGACTACAGGAGCTCACACTCTATTATCTGGAACAGTGCTAGAGGCCACCTGACACAGCCCTAAGGCAATTATAAAATATACAAAATACCATATAAAACTGTAAAATAGATACTACTGACACACCAGGCTTCTCAGGTTCTGTCACTTACCTCAACACTGCCTTTCCAAGTTGTTCCTGCGGTCCTCAGGCTCTGCTGGTTTCAGACCTCTCTATAAGATGCTGCCCAGTCTGTTCCCACTCCAGAGATCCCTCCAGAATCCGTGTATGGGCGTGGCCATCTTGGATTCAGTCACATGATTACTTTCAGCCAATCAGGTGATAAAAGCCTCCATTCCAGGTTTCGCTCCAAAACCAGTTCATGGGAGCTGCCATCTTGGACTTAGTCACCTGATCCATCCCAGCAACTCAGAGTGCTGCTTTAGTCCAGCTGACCACAGTCTCCAATCAGGAAACTACAACTACTATAAAAGGACTTCCTGGAGGCCTTACCTGTTACCAGTGCAATGTTGTATGTCAGATGCCAACATGGTTCCCAGCAATCTTGCTATTAATCCAGCTCAGACAGTGCAGTCTGGTTTCAAACCGATTACAGCAATCCTCTTTCAGCAGTCTGGTCCAGAATCCAGTTCCTGTTTGCTCTCCTCTGCTAGTGTAATCACCATCTGCAGCTGTCCTTTCACTACATGCAGAGGAACATTATCAGGCCACCCAGCTTTGTCCACATAGTCACCAGTCCAGCTCAAGAGACACAACCCAGTCTGGGTACAGACAGATCCTCAGGCGTGATAACTACAAAAAAAATTCTGTTGTCACATTTTGTGTTTTTATAAAAGGATTCAGAAATGAGGAGTTTGGGGCAGTAACTCATATAGACATCCAGGCTGACAAAACCAGAAACAAAAGGAAATCTATTTATTAAAATCTGATTTTTATGGCAAACAAACCCCATGTTAGTCATTAGACATATTGAACAAATAAGTGTTATAATAAATTATTAGTAAAACTACACACTTATCATAACAATGATATCTAATTATTAAATATTGTTGGCTGTTCCCAACAGCATGACAGATTGTTTGTAAACAATATGAGTTTGTAGTGCAGAAAAACAAACATTGCAAAACCTTTACAGTGAAATATGTCAGGAAACAAAATGACAAATCATATCAACAACAATAACACATAATATTACACCATACAGCAACTACATTATTATATATTACTTACACTTTGGTTTATTTAACCTTTTGTTAGTAGTTGTTAATGCAATTGTTGCATCCCAAAATGCAAGTGAAATACAAGTAATGATACTGAAGGAATTCTAAGCAAGACTAAATCAAGAGTCATTTAACTACATAATGGATGATTTGTGAAGTATATGGAGTTGTGTTTGGCAACTGGAGTATGCTGTCAATTCTATTTTTGTTGCAATAATGCACATGCACTCTGCTGACACTCTGCACGTGCACTCACAGAAACTTGGCGCTACTGGAATGAGAAGGCCAAGCATTTAATTAAATTAGGATTAACTTAAATATGATTATTTTCTGGAACCAATTAAATTTTTAAAAAACATTTCAGTCCAGTCATATATCAGAAACTGATCTCACAAAGACATGCAGCAACAATGGCAGCTTTGTTATGAGAGCCATTTAACTTAATTGTGGTAATTTCTCCTTCTTCTGACAAACATTTCCCCCATTACCCAGCCCCTTGCTATGTACGCCTTTCTCTAGAGAGAAAAGTATACAAAGGGGGGTTAAAACCAGGGGGTTGAGAGAGAAGGCAGGAGCATACTTGCCTACTCCCAGGATCTTGTCTCCGGGAGAGGGGGCGTGACTGGAGGGAGGGGGCGGGGCGAGGCAATTTGCGTCATTTTGGCCCCGCCCCCAAGGAAACCGTAATGTACGTCACGGGGGGGGGGGGTCAAAATGACGTGATTTGGCCTCACCCTGCCCCCTCCCGCCCTCCAAAATGGCGTGATTCACCGAGAATCACGTCAAATGACGCGATTCTCGGTGATATCCGGGATGCGGAAGAAATGCCAGCTCGCCCGGGAGTCTCCCGGACTTTCTGGGAGAGTTGGCAAGTATGGGCAGGAGGAACTTGTAACCTGGTTGTTCCTGGGTGTCAGAGACTACATCCCCCAGCATGCCTGGTGCTGGGGAAAGGAAGTAACAACAAAGTTCATCCACACAGATCAGAATTTTTGCAAAACAAGGAAGAGAATCACAGGAGCAGGGAAGAGTGATGTGGTGCAGACAGAGAGAGAATTGCCACGTCTATTTGGTGTCTAGGTGACCAGAGGCAGTCATCATCATGTTTTATTTATAAGGTGCTACAGATGCCAAAACACCAGACAATCATCATGCAGATAAAACGTGTAACTCTGGCGACACTGCGTGATACCAAGGAAAGTGATAAACTACGTCTCACAGCATGCTTTGCAGCTGGGAGGGAGACTGTCAGAGGAGGAGCTGAACCAGTCCAGGGTATATGACTGCTGGGAGAGAGAGAAGAAAAGGCTCCAGAACCAGAGGGCAGAGTCATTTTGTGAGAAGATGGTTGGTGAGGAAAGACTCGGTGAGAGAAGCAGTGACTGAGAGTGAGGCTAAAGCCAGTGTGATGCTGAAGGGAGAGAACTTTAATGATCAAGGAGTAAGGAGTTGGCTGTGTTTGGAGAACCACTCTGTCAGAGAGAGGAGCTGTGAAAGTCGGAAAATTTTGAGTGCAGTTGCCAGGAGATCTGCCACACATGAGTATTCAACAAGTGCCACTCGATTCATTACACCTATTATATTGCTTATATAGTAGACTAGATATATATCTTATTTATATATATATATATATAAAACAAACTCTGCTGAGAATAAACACCATTATACTGTCTATTGTATCAATAAATATGCCAAAATGGCCTTTGCAGCTTACAAGTAAATCAGCGCCTATTTTATTTGTGAGCAGGAGGTTTCCAAATTTCCCCCTGATGTTCATGACTGCGAACATTCCCCACGCAGTCCATGAGTCAAGATTCTGGTGGAGTCCTTGCCAAGAAGAGAGGAGATCAAGATCCACAATGGTCATAAAGTTACCTTTGGGTCCCGTCAATCAGCGCCGCTCATGCAAGGCTCCAGCGGCGGGCTCTCCTTCTTCACTGACACCACTCACTGTACAGCAGACACAAGGCACACTGGATGATATTGGCGGTTGTATGATCGAAAGTCCATGCATATATGCCTCTCTATTTAAACAGGCCCTGTACACTGTTCAGTGTCCGAGCAACAGGGTTTCCAGTCATAGCTTCTGGCTCCTTACTCCCAGCTATTACTTCCTGCCTTCCCTATTGAGATTCCTGTACTTTGATATCGGCCTGAAATTTGACTACACTTTTGGATTCTAATTTGGCACCTTGATTTTTTCTCTTGTATTACCACTTCTCTCTCCATCACGCCATAAGGCAGTACAGAGGGCTATAGCCTTCAAACTGCCGGCAGCGAAGCCCATACCACCTTGTGGTAGTTCTTGGGGGAAACCGAGGGTCGCATTAGACTACACAATTCTGTCCTGCTAGCTCTAATTCTGGCTGGTAACTGAGATCCTTAATTTCTGGTATTGGTTGTGACAACAACATACACAAACCATCTTTCCAGGGGCCTAAAAATAGGTTGATACACATACATGAATACAAAGAGCATAAACAAGAGTAAACAACAGAATAGCACGCTCACAAAATTCAACAAAAGACATGACAAGGGTCAAGCAAGAAAGATGGACAGTGGACAAACTTGAGACAAAAGGTGGAGAGAACGCTGCCATGTGAGATGGGCCAAGATGGGGATTACATCTTTCTCGAGTGAACCAAGCCTTGGTGGATGGACATTTTGGGCATAGTGAAGGTGTTAAGGGATGCAGTTGCAGGAAGGACTAGACCTAGTGGGGCAGGGGTCTTGATGGAGTGGGGCTCTCAGTGGAGCAAATGCCTATAAAAATACGGCTGATTGACGGCTAAGAGTTGAGAAGCTTAGAATGCTGTATCATCACTGTTTACGATTGTGACAGGATGGACCGCCTATGCCACCCTGTCTGTTGTTGCTGGGAACCGGCTGGGCTTACTTTGCCACCGTTCCCTTACGTTATTTTGAATACGCCCCTCCTGCCGCAGTGGGAGGGGCCTTCTGCCACCACTGAGCTCCTTCTATGGCACTCAGAACCATGTTCTTCTGGGTCACTGACGCTGCTAGCGGGTCTCCTTGCTGGTGTACCTGGCTGGTAACTCCGGACCTCTTACTATGGATCAGGATTGCTGTGAATGGGTCCCCCCCTGGCTTATCACACAAACCAGGGCTTCTGGGTAGCGCAGAGCGTTGGCACTGGAATAGCTTGGGTCCAAACCGCAGAGACAGCCGGCGAATGGATTCGATTTTAGGGTCTAATCTGTAGATCACAGGAAAACAGCAATATTGAAGATGATTCCAAGCAGGTCTTTGAAGCAAGATGTTTATTGCTCACACACACTGGTGGAAGGTCCCAGTATGATCAGGTCAGATGACAATTCAGAAGAACCCTAACATGCTCACAGAGCTCCTCTTTTATACAGTTCAGAAACAGGATATACTCTATTGACACAAACATGAATTTACATACATTTCAAGGCTAACAAAATTTACATCTTTCTATGAAATTCACTCTGGCAAAGGCCACAGTAATGACCCCCTGATGAGGTCTTTGGCCAGAGCAGACATGACACTTCATCACAAAACTTCGTTAGCACTTTCTGCTATCAGACTTCCTTGCACATGTCCTAATTGCAGGTTTCCACAAGCAACCTTACAAATCCTAAACAATGACACTTCTATACTAAATACATCCCAATACACACAAGACCTCCATCCACAAAGACCTATTGTATCAGTTATATGCATCATAAATAGGTATATCCTATAGGAAGGTTAAACAGAGACAAATTTCTCCCCTGGTCTCAGAGATAATGACTTCCTATCTTACACTAAACAAGAATAAGTGCAAATGCAATTACATAAATAAGTGCCCTGCGCTATTCGCTTTAAATACATTTTTACCAAAAGTAATTTAATTGTGATCCAGTCACAACGATACTGCATACTAAACTGTGATTTGTTAGCATTCTTAATGTTCACATGTATTCACGTTATGCTGTGATTAGTCTTATTTAGCCTGATTCATTTGCGGATGTATTCTGAGAGCAACTTGCGTAACATAATATATACACACATAAGTGCAAGCAACGTACGTGTGGATTCATCAAGCAACTGATCTTCAAATATGTACCAAGATGAATTCGATCGCAAATTGCCTACGCAACATTAGAAATGACATAACAGACATTTGCGTCCAACCGTGGAAATCATACACAGAGGGCAGCACGGACTACTACGGACTTTAGAGAACTCTAGGGAAATGCATACAAATAAGATCAGTTCTGTGGACTTGCCTAGTGTTGAGATGTCTTGAGTTTATTTTGCAATAATTATTAAAAATAGTTTACTTTGCAGGGAAGCTGATTTTGCATCATCTACCTGGGGTTTTGTTTTATTTGGATCACACTATCATGTAGGTGACCAATTATGTGTGTTTCATTTAATTTTATTAAAATGCAAACACACCAATGTATGTAACCATTTTTATTAACTAAAATAACTGAAAGTAATAAAATAATTACAGTTAACAGATACACAGACCAGCTACAAAAATAAAAATAATGAAATTAAAAACAATGCAGCGAAGCATGAGACAAACTATTCAACAGGCATAATACAACATTTGAACATAAATAAGCATTGATAATGTTGTTAAAAAAAAAAAAACAAGACAGTTTAGACATTTAAAAAAATAAAAAATACTTACCTCTCAAGAGAAAAAAACAGGTAAATAAATTAATTTGCCAACTATTATGTATATTCTTTAACAACAATCACTTTAAACTCCCAAAAATTGTATATGTGTGAATCTGTAAATCTGGTGAAAATGTTACGTTGAGTATTACTTATATTGCTGCGTTCAGCAGAGTAACAATCAGATGTATCCTGAACTAAACGCCTACATTGAGTATGTCCCAGTGGTGTCCGCCCATCGCACGCACCTTTTTACTCCCAAAGACGTAGAGTGTAGTAAGTGGTCCTTGCACTCGTTTTCGCATGTACGTTGCTTGCTTGTGTATACGCATCTCACTGTTTTTCGTACGTTGGTCCCTTTACTGGGCATGCGCAATATGGTTTTGCGATACGCTCAAAATTTGCAGATACGTCCGCTAATGAATCAGGTCCATTGTGTATACCAATTGTCTTATTGTAATCCTCAAGCTATGAAAAACCAATATTCTTATTATCCTGTGTGGATGCCACTAATATTAAATGTTGAACCCTATTCTGGACTCCCTTAGCAATTGGGGGACTCATTGCTCTTTTACAGAGCTCATTGGCACTGAAATCTGTTGCCTGGTAATAAATCTGCCATGAGTCTTGCTCTATAGTCCAGGTCTGTGTTTTAGTTACTAAACATAAGTTATTGTCATGAGTCAGGCATTGGTTCCCTAATTCGATCTCTGATATGAATCACAAAGAACCTACCATCCGAGGTCATACATCAGAGAAGAGTAAGACCATTTCATGTGGCACTGGCAGGTGAGTCTCTTACCTGCTTCTGAGATGCTGGTAACATGGTCAATGAGCTTCTTCACTTCCTGCCCTGAAGCAGGTCACTGTTACATTGATGTTTTTATATATATATATATATATATATATATATATATATATATATATATATATATATATATGTATTATACAAACATATGAATCTGAGTCCACTCCCTCCTCTCTGCACTTTCCTTCCCTATCCTTTCTCTCTCCACCCTGCAGTTCTCTCTATTGACTTATACCTTCACTAGCGACAGTGACTCCTCTCTAAAGCAGAGTCACAGCATCATTACATTAAGTGATTACTGTGACTACTGCTCTGGGCCCCAGACAGTTGCACCATCCACCACTATTATAATCCCACTACTGACCCCAATATTCCAGGGGTGCTGCCTAACACACAGGCTCCCGGCTTCATTTCCCTTACAAGGATGAGTGAGGAACTGTGGATCACATTAAAGGACTATTACAGTCGCTTTGGCCAGGCCCCCTTGTTTATCTTAGCTCATACCCCACTGCCACCTGTATGGTGAGCCTGTATTGATGATGCAAGGAAAAGCTATCAGAGAATTAAGGGTGCTGGGGATAATAGAGGATACTTGGGCAGTGAATATGTATATTTCAAAGACAGTGTATTAATGCATACTGAAAGGAATGCATTCATGTGTACACTATTACACTGCACTGTCAACTATTGCTAATTTAATGAACATGTGAATCCGCTATTTGACATTATTATATATGGGTGTTTTTTGTCATTGGTGATTACTTCTTTATTGCTTTTGGAGAGAGAGTGTTGCTATCCAAGATGTAGAAAAAGGCAATACCCCAAATAACTGGATACTTTTTTTAAAGGAATGATTGTTATTAGCTGTAGGAATAATTAGATTGTATGGAGTAAACTGATTTTATAATATTAAATTATCCAATAAATTATTGAAAAATATACGAGAAAAAGATATATATATTCTCTCTCTATCCTCCAAAATGTGTATGTGTATATATACACATTCAGGGTTGTAGCTTTTGGAAAGGAACAGTCCCTATAGAAAACCATCATACCCTGTTAAAATAATTACCTTTTGTCCCATTATACCATGGAAATTAAAATAAATTAAAACTTTTTCCAGATTTATTTACACATTTCACCTTACAGCATTCAACTAATGAGAAACCAGTTCTGTAAAGTAATAAAAAATGGAAAACTAGAATACCAGGGTTGGAAAAGTGGTCAGTCCCCTGAATTAATACATTGTAGAGACACCTCATGCTGTAATTTCAGCCATCAGTTTGTTTGGATATGACTCTACCAGTTTGGTGCACCTAGATTAGGGAATATTTGCCCATTCTTCCATGCAGAATTGTTCAAGTTCAGTCAAATTTCCTGGTGAGCGGCAACGGACTGCTCTCTTCAAGTCCATCCACAGATTTTTGTGGATTTAGGTCATGGCTTTGACTTGACCAGTCAAGGACAATCACCTTCCTATCCTTAAACAACTGCATAGTTTTCTTGACGGTATGTTTAGGGTCGTTGTTGAGCTGAAAGAGGAACCACCAGCTTATTTTCAGCTGTCTAGCAGAGGGCCAGAGGTTTTCCTCAAGTATTTGGGTGTACTTGGCAGCATCTATATACTCTTCAACCCTGACCAATAGCCCTGCCCATGCAGAAGTGAAACACCCCCACAACACAGGGGCAAACGCAGGATTTTTAGAGGGGGGATTCCAAGCTATGCCGCCAGAGTGGACATGACCATCCTGCAATTGGCATGGTTATCATTTTAAGTGGTGCATGCCCCACGTGTTACACATAGGTGTGCACAGTACATTTCATTAGGGTGGGCACCCAGGAAAATCTAGAGAAGGATACTCTGCCCCGCAGCTCACCGCTGGAGGGGCGTGTCTAGCACCACCACACAGTAGTGCCCCCAATTCATATTATGCTCCACAGTAGTGCCCCCAGTTCAAGGTCCTGCTGTGGCTGGGGCCGCAGCTCCATTTCTTGAACCAACTGTGGCGCGTATGTGTTATACGCTGTCACAGGGAGAGAGGAGCGGGCACAGAAAGGATCTGTATGGTTCGTGACCACCGCTGTATGGAGACTGGCCTTAGGCGTTACATTCCCGGGCCGGGGGGCGGGGGGGTTCAGGGCAACTATATTCACAGTGCATTTAATAAACGTGAAACACTTTATTGTGCGGCTGTTGTGCTATCACTCCTTATTGTATCTTATTTATAATTATCGTTCAGTACATAAAGGAATATTCATTGAAAACAAAGTTTAGAAAACTATCCATTTCTAGCACTATTGCAGATACAAGTCTAAAGCAATGGGTCATACCAATTGAATGTGTTTTACATCTGCATAGGAGCCAGTTCTGTGGGTGCTTGAGTACCCCAATATTTGTGTTGCTGCAGCCATTGACCATGTCTTTATGTGGCATTTCTCAGTCATATGGGTGGGGGTGGGTATCATGAGCTCCCAAATCATTTAAAAAAATTGGCCCTATGTATATTTAGATCCCTTGTGTCCTTATTTCCCCTGTCGCATTTGTTACTAACTTTGAATTAAATGATGATTTCGGTCATAAAACAGCAGATCAAAAGAATTACTGGTTATAAGAAGGCAGCTTTAATTAATTAAGCACATTTAAATGTTACATGGGTACACCAGGTTTTGTTTATTATATATAGTATATGAGCTTCCATAGAATGAAACAGGCTCATCAGAAACCATCACTGATTTTATTGTGTGTTCTGTTCTAGCTTTCCTCAATGCACCGGTTCTCAAGTTTAATTCTACCTACAATGCTACCTCTGACCGTTTTGATGGTGGCAGCAATGTGACCCTCCATTGTGATGCTGGTAATCAGACTGTACTTACTTGCACCTTCTATCGGGACCAGAAGACCATTTGCGCTGAACCCCATGTGACCTGCAATGACTCAGTCCTGAACTTCCAGCCAATCACAGGGAACGACACCGGAACCTACACCTGTACCATCCAGAACCCTGTAAGCACCAACACCAGTAACTCCCTGCAGCTGACTGTAATAGGTAAGAGTCTAATGAATGAGGGACATTCTATAATAGAATGCTATGAACAAGAAGGAACTAACAGAGGGAACTCAACTAAGTAGCTGGTATTGAAGGGGAAACAAGACTCAGCCAACTAAATGGAAACAATTGCAGTTCATATTTCTAATTGTATACAGTGATATCCTAACATATTGTATCATAATCATGTCTTTTTTTCAAATAATATGTATTAGATAGGAAATTAATTTGGAAATACCTTTTTGATCTTGCTAGACATGGAATGAACAAGTTATATGTATTTTTAAACATGGAATGAACTTGCGATACTGGTAGCCGTAGAATCAGCATGTTATACCTGTTGTTAGACATGGAGTGAACATGCTGTATTTACTAGACACAGAATAAGTCATATTTTTAGACAAGGAATGAATGTGTTAGGGATGGATACACCCTGTTACATGCATTGTCAGATATAGATATGGGACTCTGTACTTGGCACAGTAGGTATAGAATGTTACCAGTTGTACAAATAATATTAGGGCGCTAGATAGGACCTATAAGATAATTACAGCTGCCCCTAAACGCTAGGATGCAAACCTAGACCAAAAGACAAATAGACATAAAACAGATATAGAGGCGCTAGTAATTACTTGATTAAAAAATTATTGACATTTATTGTTATATACATATACACCAGGAACATATATTCCCTAAATAGGGATTTTAACAAAAGGCTCCTATACCTTGGGTGGAGCAGGTAAAAAATCACAGCACTATCAGCTATGAGCACTCGGACAGTATTTGAAATGACAACCAATATTAATAAAAGTCAATAAACTCCATAGATGGATTGAATGAAAGTGGGGATGACACAATTTGTTAGGAACTCATATAGTGTAGAGTATTATGTTAGACTCTTGCTGAAATACATGTCCAGATGGTATAGCAAACACCATATATGAGTTCTCACAATGCCGTTTATGCAATGGTATAATTTATCAAACCGGCATCATCTCCGCATGAGAGACCACCAGGGAGAGAAACACAATATCAATGGTTTGAAAAGAATAAAGGGGGCAGTGCACCCTTGATCTTAATACAAGCTGGATCTCTTCTGGTGAAATATGATAAAATTAGATCACCATCTTCAGTATAAGGAGAGCGCTTAGTATAGTCAATGTAGCAAACTGCAGTTTGGAAATGTTCTTTTGAAAAAAAGAAACTCACTTTTCGTAGCGTGGTTTTGATCTCTCACCCTCTAGAGTGTCCTCAGACGGTTATTGCGGCTCACTGAAGCTTAGCGTAATATAACCTCAAAGTTTCATCTTCCAGAGCGTCCTCAGACGATTGTTGGAAATAGATGCAAAAAACTTTGAATGGAAAAGCCGTTGTTTCGTCCGTCAGTCTGCATGAGATACAAACAAACCAGATATCCGCTAGTGAGATCCCCGGGGTCTCTAGATTTTCAAGAAAAACTTTCAAAGTTATAAATGTAAAAGCTTGACGCGTTTCTCGACAGATGTCGTTTCATCAGAAGCAGGATACCAATCCGGGAAGAACAGAGGTTTTTAAACCCTTGTAAATGTCCAAAGGATTAATTGATTGTCATTAGTTCCAGGTGATCATCAGGCTACTCATTGTTTCACCTGTTAACGGGCTGTATGCAAATTCTCACACACAGCATGATATTATCACATAAGGTCTCTGTTTGAACAATACACAAAACATATATAGCAAGTGACCGTGAATGTCTCATCCAATTAATGAATAGTGCATAGCATAAATGCATTAGAAGTATCCAGTATTATATTTAACAAGAGACATACATATATATATATATATATAAAATTTTTTGATAGAACAAACCAAGTGTAGGCCGTGCCGACCCATCTACCAATAGTTATAAAAAACATTTTCTATTATAGATGTTTACACCAATACTGTTATAAATCTTAAATGCAATAAATGACTCTCTAATTACATAAATAAATAAACTAGTAGCATGATAATAAATCCCTCTCTCCTATATTGTATAAAACAGTTACTATGGTTCAGAATACTTAAAAAATATATTTGAAACAACTTATATAAATATAAACTTAAAAAATGCAGGCTCTCACAGGTGCCTATGTTAAACATTCCCTCTGGTATGAGAGGTCTCCCATCCAAAGCCAAGCCTAACTCTGTTCTGCTTAGCTATAGAGTGGATCCTCATATCACCTCCCCTAACCAAACTCTGAACAGATAAAGAGAATTGCACTAATCGAATTCTTATAGAGTGAAGAACAAAGACATTTTGTTAAACTAAATCATAAATTGTTTAACTCAATAGAGTCATTCAGACCATTAGGTGAAAGCGTTCTTAGCTTAAAAATCCAGTATGCCTCACGTCTGCATAAGAGATTAAATCTATCTCCTCCTCTGTTTGTTATATTCACCTGCTCTATTGCTTTTACCAGGAGACCTGATAATCTCGTGCCTTGACACTGATTAATATGAGCAGAAAGAGAGTGTGATCTATTGTTTCTCAATATATTGCGGTGATGTTCTCTAAATCGGGTGCCTAATGTTCTTATAGTACGGCCAATGTATTGTTTGCCGCATTTGCAGTTAATGGCATAGACTACAAAAATAGATTGACAGTCTAAGGTTTTCTCTATGGGGAATTTTTCCCCTGATGTAAATGAGGTAAAGTCAACCGCTTTATGGTCTGCATATACACATGCCACACATTTTGGTTTCCCACATTTGAAGAAACCATTTCCTCTACTCAGCCATCTCTCTGCATGGGATAACTTAACTGGTACATGAACTTTAGTTCCTCCCCTATAAAAACTGGGGGCTAATCTTTCTTTAAGATTTCTTGACCTTCTGAAAACTGTCATTTCATTCTTCTTGATCATGTGGCCAATATGATCATCAAGCTCCAAAAGGGACGCATTCTTGTTAATAATCTGTTTGATCTGTTTAGCACAATTGTTATATTGAGTTACAAAGACCAGAGACTTATCTTTTGGTGTTAATTTTGTTGAATCCTTCAAAAGTTCACATCTATCCATTTTCAAAACTTCATCATAAGCTTTGTCTAGAACATAGCTCGGATAGCCCAATTCTACAAATGATTTATATAATTTCTCTATATGGATTTCAAATTCTTCTTGTCTTGAGCAATTTCTCTTTATTCTCAAGAATTGTCCCTTGGGGATATTAATTTTCCATGGCCTGTAATGGCTACTAGAAAAATGTAAGTAATTGCGAGTGTCCACCTCCTTCATAAAATTTTCAGTCACAATTATATCTTGATGTATACTTAAAGCCACGTCAAGAAAGTGAATTCTAGAGTGATGATGTTCACTAATAAATTTCAAACCAAAAGAATTACAATTAAGATGGGTCACAAAATTGGAGATCGAATGTTCATCTCCATCCCAGATGAAGAACATATCATCTATATAGCGCCCATAAAGGACCAGGTTCGCCCCAAATGGCGAATCCCAAACATGGGACTGCTCAAACATACCCATGTAGAGATTCGCATAACTCGGGGCGAACCTGGTCCCCATCGCCGTCCCGAGGATCTGAAGATAGTAATTGGAGTCAAAAATGAAATAATTGTGATTTAAAATAAATTTTATTGCCAACTGTATAAAATCACTCAAACGTGTATCTAGATGTTGTTGTTTATCAAGAAAAGCTTTAACGGCATTCAGGCCCTGACTATGCGGAATATTGGAATACAGAGATGTTACGTCGCAGGTGAGAAAATAATAAGTGGGTTTCCAAATGATCCCCTGAATCATACGTAGAAAGCTAGTAGTGTCCTTAATATGTGACTTAAGGGTAGAGACAATGGGCTGTAGATATGAGTCTACAAAAGACGAAAGGTTACTTGTTAAAGACCCTATTCCCGATATTATCGGTCTTCCAGGTGGATTAATCAGGGTCTTATGGATTTTGGGCAGATGGTAATAAGTCGCAACCACCGGATAAGGGTTGTAAATAAAGCCCATAATGTCCTTCGAAATTGTGCCCTCATTCAGGGCATCCTCTAATAGATTTTTCAACATTAGTTGGTATGCCATAGTCGGGTCATTTTTAAGTTTTACATAGGAATTCGGGTCCTCCAATTGTCTCATAGCTTCTCTATGATATTCTAATTTATCTTGTATAACCAGCCCTCCCCCTTTATCAGCAGGTTTAATTATGATACTTTGATCAGTCATCAGATAGTTAAGGGCTTTCCTCTCACAAGGAGACAAATTGTCTTTTCTTCTCTCATTGTTAGATTTTTCACAAAGAGTTCTAAAATCTTCCATAGTTTTCTTGTAGAAGCTTTCTATCAATGGCCCCTTAAACTGGAGTGGATAGAAGCTTGATTGTCTTTTGAACTTCCCAGTTTCAACTGTATTATTGATATCAAAAATCTTAGTTGGAGAAATGAAATTAATATCACCACTTTCTTCCTCGAGTGATTCAAGGCAAGAGAGAGCTGGTAGATCATCTGTATCCAATATAATCGGTACTGAATCACTATCTGTCCTCTTTGTTATCTTGTTTGCAAAATAACGTTTTCTACTGAGGGTTCTTACAAATCTATTCAGATCTACAAAAAGGTTAAATAAATTTGGTTTATTTGTTGGTGCAAATTTAAGACCTTTTTGTAATAATTTCATTTCAGACTGAGTGAGGACTTTAGAGGATAGATTGAAGATTCCCTTCCCGTCTAATTTAGTCTTGAACTTTTTGCCTGATTTGAGGGTGCCTCCCCTGGATCCTCTATTTCGTTTCCTCTTACCCTTTTGGAAATATTTCGTCCCTGGCCTCCTTGATAATGATGTTTTGGGGGGGGGAGCCTCTTCCTAAAAAAAGGGCACTTTGGGCCTCAGGGGATGAAGGTCTTATACAAGATCGTGATTCCATATCCTCATAGGAGTCTAAAACCCTATAACGTGACCCTCTAGGTTGGTATTCTCTTTTCTCAAAAGCAACCTGTGTTCGTTCTTTTGGTTTATCATTAGAATGAGAGCGGAGATCATTATTATATTTAGAACCACTTCCATTTCTCTCATCAGTATCATTCCTAGATCTAGGAATGATACTGATGAGAGAAATGGAAGTGGTTCTAAATATAATAATGATCTCCGCTCTCATTCTAATGATAAACCAAAAGAACGAACACAGGTTGCTTTTGAGAAAAGAGAATACCAACCTAGAGGGTCACGTTATAGGGTTTTAGACTCCTATGAGGATATGGAATCACGATCTTGTATAAGACCTTCATCCCCTGAGGCCCAAAGTGCCCTTTTTTTAGGAAGAGGCTCCCCCCCCCAAAACATCATTATCAAGGAGGCCAGGGACGAAATATTTCCAAAAGGGTAAGAGGAAACGAAATAGAGGATCCAGGGGAGGCACCCTCAAATCAGGCAAAAAGTTCAAGACTAAATTAGACGGGAAGGGAATCTTCAATCTATCCTCTAAAGTCCTCACTCAGTCTGAAATGAAATTATTACAAAAAGGTCTTAAATTTGCACCAACAAATAAACCAAATTTATTTAACCTTTTTGTAGATCTGAATAGATTTGTAAGAACCCTCAGTAGAAAACGTTATTTTGCAAACAAGATAACAAAGAGGACAGATAGTGATTCAGTACCGATTATATTGGATACAGATGATCTACCAGCTCTCTCTTGCCTTGAATCACTCGAGGAAGAAAGTGGTGATATTAATTTCATTTCTCCAACTAAGATTTTTGATATCAATAATACAGTTGAAACTGGGAAGTTCAAAAGACAATCAAGCTTCTATCCACTCCAGTTTAAGGGGCCATTGATAGAAAGCTTCTACAAGAAAACTATGGAAGATTTTAGAACTCTTTGTGAAAAATCTAACAATGAGAGAAGAAAAGACAATTTGTCTCCTTGTGAGAGGAAAGCCCTTAACTATCTGATGACTGATCAAAGTATCATAATTAAACCTGCTGATAAAGGGGGAGGGCTGGTTATACAAGATAAATTAGAATATCATAGAGAAGCTATGAGACAATTGGAGGACCCGAATTCCTATGTAAAACTTAAAAATGACCCGACTATGGCATACCAACTAATGTTGAAAAATCTATTAGAGGATGCCCTGAATGAGGGCACAATTTCGAAGGACATTATGGGCTTTATTTACAACCCTTATCCGGTGGTTGCGACTTATTACCATCTGCCCAAAATCCATAAGACCCTGATTAATCCACCTGGAAGACCGATAATATCGGGAATAGGGTCTTTAACAAGTAACCTTTCGTCTTTTGTAGACTCATATCTACAGCCCATTGTCTCTACCCTTAAGTCACATATTAAGGACACTACTAGCTTTCTACGTATGATTCAGGGGATCATTTGGAAACCCACTTATTATTTTCTCACCTGCGACGTAACATCTCTGTATTCCAATATTCCGCATAGTCAGGGCCTGAATGCCGTTAAAGCTTTTCTTGATAAACAACAACATCTAGATACACATTTGAGTGATTTTATACAGTTGGCAATAAAATTTATTTTAAATCACAATTATTTCATTTTTGACTCCAATTACTATCTTCAGATCCTCGGGACGGCGATGGGGACCAGGTTCGCCCCGAGTTATGCGAATCTCTACATGGGTATGTTTGAGCAGTCCCATGTTTGGGATTCGCCATTTGGGGCGAACCTGGTCCTTTATGGGCGCTATATAGATGATATGTTCTTCATCTGGGATGGAGATGAACATTCGATCTCCAATTTTGTGACCCATCTTAATTGTAATTCTTTTGGTTTGAAATTTATTAGTGAACATCATCACTCTAGAATTCACTTTCTTGACGTGGCTTTAAGTATACATCAAGATATAATTGTGACTGAAAATTTTATGAAGGAGGTGGACACTCGCAATTACTTACATTTTTCTAGTAGCCATTACAGGCCATGGAAAATTAATATCCCCAAGGGACAATTCTTGAGAATAAAGAGAAATTGCTCAAGACAAGAAGAATTTGAAATCCATATAGAGAAATTATATAAATCATTTGTAGAATTGGGCTATCCGAGCTATGTTCTAGACAAAGCTTATGATGAAGTTTTGAAAATGGATAGATGTGAACTTTTGAAGGATTCAACAAAATTAACACCAAAAGATAAGTCTCTGGTCTTTGTAACTCAATATAACAATTGTGCTAAACAGATCAAACAGATTATTAACAAGAATGCGTCCCTTTTGGAGCTTGATGATCATATTGGCCACATGATCAAGAAGAATGAAATGACAGTTTTCAGAAGGTCAAGAAATCTTAAAGAAAGATTAGCCCCCAGTTTTTATAGGGGAGGAACTAAAGTTCATGTACCAGTTAAGTTATCCCATGCAGAGAGATGGCTGAGTAGAGGAAATGGTTTCTTCAAATGTGGGAAACCAAAATGTGTGGCATGTGTATATGCAGACCATAAAGCGGTTGACTTTACCTCATTTACATCAGGGGAAAAATTCCCCATAGAGAAAACCTTAGACTGTCAATCTATTTTTGTAGTCTATGCCATTAACTGCAAATGCGGCAAACAATACATTGGCCGTACTATAAGAACATTAGGCACCCGATTTAGAGAACATCACCGCAATATATTGAGAAACAATAGATCACACTCTCTTTCTGCTCATATTAATCAGTGTCAAGGCACGAGATTATCAGGTCTCCTGGTAAAAGCAATAGAGCAGGTGAATATAACAAACAGAGGAGGAGATAGATTTAATCTCTTATGCAGACGTGAGGCATACTGGATTTTTAAGCTAAGAACGCTTTCACCTAATGGTCTGAATGACTCTATTGAGTTAAACAATTTATGATTTAGTTTAACAAAATGTCTTTGTTCTTCACTCTATAAGAATTCGATTAGTGCAATTCTCTTTATCTGTTCAGAGTTTGGTTAGGGGAGGTGATATGAGGATCCACTCTATAGCTAAGCAGAACAGAGTTAGGCTTGGCTTTGGATGGGAGACCTCTCATACCAGAGGGAATGTTTAACATAGGCACCTGTGAGAGCCTGCATTTTTTAAGTTTATATTTATATAAGTTGTTTCAAATATATTTTTTAAGTATTCTGAACCATAGTAACTGTTTTATACAATATAGGAGAGAGGGATTTATTATCATGCTACTAGTTTATTTATTTATGTAATTAGAGAGTCATTTATTGCATTTAAGATTTATAACAGTATTGGTGTAAACATCTATAATAGAAAATGTTTTTTTATAACTATTGGTAGATGGGTCGGCACGGCCTACACTTGGTTTGTTCTATCAAAAATTTTTATATATATATATATATATGTATGTCTCTTGTTAAATATAATACTGGATACTTCTAATGCATTTATGCTATGCACTATTCATTAATTGGATGAGACATTCACGGTCACTTGCTATATATGTTTTGTGTATTGTTCAAACAGAGACCTTATGTGATAATATCATGCTGTGTGTGAGAATTTGCATACAGCCCGTTAACAGGTGAAACAATGAGTAGCCTGATGATCACCTGGAACTAATGACAATCAATTAATCCTTTGGACATTTACAAGGGTTTAAAAACCTCTGTTCTTCCCGGATTGGTATCCTGCTTCTGATGAAACGACATCTGTCGAGAAACGCGTCAAGCTTTTACATTTATAACTTTGAAAGTTTTTCTTGAAAATCTAGAGACCCCGGGGATCTCACTAGCGGATATCTGGTTTGTTTGTATCTCATGCAGACTGACGGACGAAACAACGGCTTTTCCATTCAAAGTTTTTTGCATCTATTTCCAACAATCGTCTGAGGACGCTCTGGAAGATGAAACTTTGAGGTTATATTACGCTAAGCTTCAGTGAGCCGCAATAACCGTCTGAGGACACTCTAGAGGGTGAGAGATCAAAACCACGCTACGAAAAGTGAGTTTCTTTTTTTCAAAAGAACATTTCCAAACTGCAGTTTGCTACATTGACTATACTAAGCGCTCTCCTTATACTGAAGATGGTGATCTAATTTTATCATATTTCACCAGAAGAGATCCAGCTTGTATTAAGATCAAGGGTGCACTGCCCCCTTTATTCTTTTCAAACCATTGATATTGTGTTTCTCTCCCTGGTGGTCTCTCATGCGGAGATGATGCCGGTTTGATAAATTATACCATTGCATAAACGGCATTGTGAGAACTCATATATGGTGTTTGCTATACCATCTGGACATGTATTTCAGCAAGAGTCTAACATAATACTCTACACTATATGAGTTCCTAACAAATTGTGTCATCCCCACTTTCATTCAATCCATCTATGGAGTTTATTGACTTTTATTAATATTGGTTGTCATTTCAAATACTGTCCGAGTGCTCATAGCTGATAGTGCTGTGATTTTTTACCTGCTCCACCCAAGGTATAGGAGCCTTTTGTTAAAATCCCTATTTAGGGAATATATGTTCCTGGTGTATATGTATATAACAATAAATGTCAATAATTTTTTAATCAAGTAATTACTAGCGCCTCTATATCTGTTTTATGTCTAGAATGTTACCAGGCATACGCTTGAACTTATAGGGGATAATCCATACATATATATTTATTACAGTCAGGGTAAAGTATTTCTTGCTATACATAAGCTTCTGTGTGGAATAAAACAAGTTAGTTGTATAAGATCACTCTCATAATTTAGAGAGTTTTACCGTCACAAACAGTTGTGCGTTTTATCATGGAAAACTTTCAGAGTGAGGCATGAGGCTTCACTGAGCACTGGAGACCCAGAGTAAGACTGAAATAGATAAGCAGAGAGATCCGGCATATGTCATCTGCACTAATATTGGTAATACGATGGGTGTGGGGGTTATTACAGGACGTTCAGGTGCATCTTCCTCACCCTGAGGTCTGATGATCATTCCATTGAGCAAAAACAAGTATGTTCTATCTGTTTGTAAATTGAAGTGGTTCATGTTCCTTGTATGATTGTGTGATATGAGAATTCCGAGTATTTTTTTCTTGGTACAATGTAATCTTTTTGTTTATTTACCAGTGCCGGTCTCTGAGGTGACCCTGACCACTAACACATCAGATTCTCTGGTCTGGCCGGAAAAGGATTCCGTGTCTCTGCGCTGTTCAGCCCGTGGTACAGATGTCAGCTTCTCCTGGAGCCTACAGGGGGCGCCACTGCCTGAGGACCCCCGATACTATGTCATCAACAATAGCTCCATCCTTATTATCAGCCCTATCTCTGCTAATGATAATGGATCCTTCACCTGCACAGCTAAAAACTCAATAAATAACATTACCAGCAATGAAGTAACGCTCAACCTGGCCTGTGAGTAAAACAAGGACATCTAGAACTCTGCTAAGTAGATTAGGAAATGGTTTCTCTCAACAATTGCATGGGTTTGCTCTTCGGCAATTGTATCTATGCACAAACGGATAAAGGGCTCAAAAAACAAATTTCTTTGGCCTGGCTTTGGCTGAATGATTCATAAGAGTTTACATTGGAATTTCCCAATTTTTAATCCAGTAAATCATCCATGTGTCTTGATTTTGATTAATTGTTTGTATAAAGGACATCCTTCAATTATCCAATTATTGAAAAGCAGGGAATTCTTTCAGCGGTGGAATATAAGCACCGTCTGATCTATATCACTCCTAATATAATTTACATGTAGCCTATATATAAACTTGTAGAATATTTTGTAGCCTTTACATTATGTCACTGTTAATAGACATGTTGACAGTTATATAGTAGAAGTGAGTACACAATTCTAATCTGTGACATAGGAACAGCACAGTGTAAGTACTATAGTTTTGAAAACAGTGTGAATAAGCACTTACTTATTACATAATTATTTCTGCAAATAAATACAACACATTATCTTAGCTCCCATAAATTAGTTTCATACATTATATAGGTATCTTAAATAATTTCTATTTATTTGCCTCTACAGCTCTTATAATGTCTGGTTTTATCTTTCTGTAGTACTTATTGAAGGGAATTTAGTGTGAATATACAAATAAATGTGATATAAAGTAATCTGTATTACACAGTATCTGATTAACATAGAAATAATAGAAGTAGCAGCGTTGGTGTATTGATCCTGGCCGGGTAGATTTGCTGCATGAGCTGACCGTAAGGTTTTGCTGATTGGTGGAGGAGATGTAAGATTCATCCTTACCCATTTTATGTTCCTGTTGAACAAGCACGGTTGTAAGTGTAAACTTTTTATCTTTACTGTTTTCGTTAATAAATACTATTCGTCTATTGGGGCTCTTCTATTCTTTCCTATATAGAGAAGGCCATTGTAACTGTTTTCTATAATGTTTACCTAATTACTCTCCTAATTCTGCCACCTTCTATCTTTGGATTTGCAGCACCCGTCTCCGATGTGAGGCTGAGCAGTAACACGTCAGCATTGCTCATTGAAGGAGAAGGCTCAGTGTCTCTGCATTGCTCAGCTCAAGGTTCAGCTGTCAACTTCTCCTGGATACTAAATGGAGAACCATTACCCCAGAGCCCTCATTATCACATTACAGGGGATAACTCTACTCCAATCTCCAATCTCACCATCAGCCCTGTCTCCAAGAACGACAATGGACCTTTCATCTGCAGAGGCTCTAACTTGGAAAATTATGAGACCAGTAATACACTGAGCTTAGACCTGGCTTGTGAGTAACATGTTGTATTTGCATTTTACTTAGTCCATCAATCCTTATTGTATTAGATATTAATGGTAATTTAGAATAAGTTTTATTGCAGAATTAATACACTGTTAAGACTAATACCAGAGCCCCCGATAATGTAGGGTGATAAACTGCATATGTCATATGTCTTAACCAGTGTACAAACCTTGACAACAGTAAAACTTATAACAGAAGCTACTGATGTACGTTTAGAGGGCAATGGAACACATTATCTAAATTTGAGTTCTAAATAGATCCAAACAGAATCAAACATAGGTTGGCATATGTAATTATTATGCTGGATATTTGGGGAAAAACAGATAAAAATGGGGCAACATTTGGTCTATTCATTTAGATTCATTTAGATAC
The DNA here is from genome assembly GCF_038048845.1 of Mixophyes fleayi. NCBI lineage: Eukaryota > Metazoa > Chordata > Amphibia > Anura > Limnodynastidae > Mixophyes > Mixophyes fleayi. Next base: position 17,728,995 of record NC_134412.1, on the reverse strand, counting down.
ATAAAACCCTACAAAGAAGTTAAATAGATCACAATGCATTGATGCCGTTCACGTCCCAGCTCTATTTAGAAATTGTAAATTTAGCACAATGTGTAATTTTATAAATACTTTGTGGAATGGCCATTAGAGAAATTGTGAAACAAAAGTGTAATAGTAAGATTGTACCACTGATAGTGCTTATCTCTAATGATACCGTAGGCTGAAATTGTAATTATTATTTTTTTGCACTGCACGTGATCATTTCTATGAATTCATTACTATATTTACTATGCATTTTGAACTGCTGTCTTTTTACATGTTACAGTATTTAAATATGCATTGGTGTGATACAGTAATAATCTGGATACGAACATTTAATTGTTCAATAGACACTATTCCGACTCCATATCCTACAAGGTATTTTCCCTAGCAAAACTGAAACTTCCCTGTCTTAATCAAATTATCTGAGGAAGTCTGATACCTAGGCTTTATCATTTCTACCAGTGATTGAAGTGGGCCAGTGTAAGGTGGTATGCCATACCGCCACTTCAGATACTGCCTTAGTAAAATTATAACATTCCAATCACTTACATTCTAAATACCGCCACTTCTAGACTTCCACTTCGAACTCTGATCTCCTCTATAACTAGTGAGGGCTAAACGCACTCGACAGAGCAGGAGTTACCCTGCACCTAAATCTGCCTGCACTAATCAAGGGCAGTATGGAGTGACCAGTCCTCTATGTGAACAATTGTATATACATTTTAATCTCACCCTCATTTACTACCCCATGCCGGAACCCTTCGCTTCTTGTGCTACTCTCTAATCTCAGTTTTGATGCACATCAATTGCAGAGGAAGGGAGGGCTTTCTGATCTGGTCAGCCGATCAGCTGAAGATGGTGAACCTCCTATCATTGCATATGGTAACAATCTCAAAGGGAGAAGAGGAGCATGGGCATATTTATTTTGACATAGGCTATTGAACATTTTATTAAGTGTTTTCATATTAAATGTTAAGCCTCTGCATGCAATGAATGCTGAACACATTCAACGCAGTCAGTTGCTGTTTTCTAGGGGGGCAGGAGTTAAGACTTCACTTTCTTGTTCCGTTAGTGAAATGCTTGACTGAGTTAAAACCATGAAAGGGACATGGCCAATCTCAGCCTTTCCACTTTTTCCCAAGGTCAACATATCTTTTGCATGTGCAGTGTGTTTTGAGTCATTTTCTTGCCTCAGGATGCAGCATTGGTCAATAAGTGTGAAGGCATTTCCCTGCAGATAGGTCCAGATGTTTCTGCAGACTTTAGAAGTCATCTTGCTGCTATCAGTAACAGTTGGTTAGCCAGTCCCAGACACATCAAAGTTATGACCAAGTCATGATGCTAGATGAAGCAGTGTGCTTGAGATAGTATAATAAATGTCAAAGGTCACCCTGTGATGTTTTCAGCCAAGACTTGGATTGCAGTCAGAAACCATGTCAGAGAAAACCTGACTAGACAGGAGGCATTACATCAAAGATAATTCTTTTAAGTCTTTATTCTAAAGGAGGTGTCACAAACACCCAAGCCTGTCACAGATACAACAATCTGAACAGCTGGTCATGACTGGTGTTACCTTAGTTAATTAACAATGAATGCAGCTTTTCTGCCACCATGCAGGAATTATTATGGTGTCCTTACGTTCATCAGAACCACTTATTAATGTTTCACACTTAAATCACATACACATGTAGCATGTAACATCACAAAGAATCATGGAGAAATACGCTAGATTAAATATGTTTAATCTGAAAAATATTTCCAATGCTTATTTACAAAAATTAATAACAAGACATACAACAGGTTGCACAAATGAGTTTCAGAAAATAAAATAGGAAATAAAAACCAGAGTCCCTACTTACAAGTTCAGGAATTGGCGTGTGAGGAGGACACATTGAGAAGAATGGCACATTTCAGTTGTGATAGACCTCCTCAAAGAAATGAACACTTTATTACTGATACAAGGGATTTTTAAACCATTTCTTGTTGGCTCTTCACCCCCCACCTTAGGAATTTTATTTTCATCTAAGTTATATGGATGCACAAAATTACACAGGGCTTTCAAAGTAATTTATGGATGTCCTGAGACCTGGCATTTTCAGAGGACCTGAGTTCTCACCTCTGCTCGTTCGGCCTGGCTAAGTCTAACTCCTCTGCATACACATACTGCTCAGAGATTTTATATGTCTCTGGGCCTGGCTACTTTCAAGAGACCATATATGTTCTGCCTCTATTAGTTTGTTTGTAGTCCTATACATTGGGCACCAGTGAACCCTGACGTAGCTCAGCTGCTTAATACTGCAGAAGGTTCTTAATGATGATTCTCATTCCTCTCATCTCACAGGGCGCCCAGATGGAAACATTGTGTGTACAGGACAACCTCATAACCAGAATCTACAGCTTATCTGCTCCTGGCCGGGAGGACACCCTGCAGCCAATGTGACCATGATATATAATAATGTAACAGAGAGAAATCATACCCAAGTGATCAGGGATCTGACTTCAAATAATAACATCAAAGGATCAATCCTGACCTGCAACGGTGATCAGCTGGGAAAAACATCAAACTGTACATTGACATTTGGTGAGATATACTATTAATATTGATATCATAAAAATATATGTGTAGCAAATGAAGCTGTTATTGCTCCTTTTATATAACTGGTCAACCACCAAAGGCTGAGATATGAGAGAAAATGAAAAAGAAAAGTTATCCACTATAAGACTTCAATATAAACATTACTGTCATCTGCATTATAAAGATGCTTGGACCCCAACATATAAATGTTTATATATGAACCATCTTCAGCCCCCCCGGAGGGATCGTTTGGAAGGAAGGTCAAATGGCAACTGCAGGCTGGTGGCGATGCAAATCAATCCCATCATCATGGCATTGCCACCCGTGGCATAATGCCACTATTCACTTCATCTGATCACAGTGGGTGGAATCACAATGACACAATTCAGGGTAATGTACCATAAATTTGGCAATCTCCTGGATTCCGGGAGAATAGGTGAGTGTGATTGCAGCTCTCTACTGCAAAGTAAAGTATTGTCTCTCCACCCCACTTAGGGCAGCTGAGGTTCCTTTTCAACAGTGATAAAAAGCTGAGAAAGCAGTCATCTAAGTATTGTAACATCAATGACCCGGCCCCTGTGTATGATCCAACATTCCACTCAGAATTTGAGTGTCAGACTATTTGTGCACAGCAAATCTACAAGTCTGGCACTCACATGCTGCCTGCTCAGATATAGAAGCACCTCCCTGCTAACATTGCAACTTCCTGCAGAGGATTGAAATAGAGAATGGTGGAAATATTTAGTTAAATATAAACAGTTATTTCAATGATATTGTTTTGCTCAGTAACCCACAGATGTTCAAATATGTTAGTTTAATATTGCTCCTTTTAAAATGTACCAAACGTGCTGCCATTGTGTTTGCTCTAGTGATGGGCAACATGAAGCAGCTGGAGAGCCGCAGGAGTGGCCCTACTGCCTTCAAAGGGGCCGCGCAGAGGACGGTGACGCAGTGCACTTACACCTTCCTCCTCCGATTATGCCGCGTTACCTTCCTGCACTGGGAGGGAGCAGCTAGCTGGGGAGCCACGAGAGAATGCTCAGCGGGCTGCAGACAGCCCACAGGCTGCTTGTTTCCCACTGCTGGAAGCTATACTGCAATTATGGACATTCGTTAGATACATTGGGGCTCATGTAGAGTTGGAGGTATTTGCTTTTTAATGTACATAGGAAAAGACAATCATAATAAAGCATGTTTGTTAGTGTTTAGGAGCGCTTTCGCCTCACCTCCCATTGTTGCTATGCCAACCACTAGTTTCCCTGGTGGTCTAGGAAGAGACAGGAAGTGGGGCAGGACTGCAATGTCCGGTTTGCGCTACTGTGCATGCCCAGACCTCTGAAGCTGGAAGTTCGGCTTGGCGGCGCACTTCCATCCAGACTGTTGGAGAGACAAGTCGTAGCTTAGAGAGCTGCGTGCCCACAATCATATAAAGTCCCCAAAAGCCCTCATATAGTGACCGGAGGCTCCCTACTGTTCCTACAGCAATATTAGAGGAGTCTGCCACAAGTACCTGCACAGTAGTGCAGTATTGTTAAACCTGCATCATATCTCCATAAGAGTGCATCACCACTAATATATACAAGTGTCTACTGCATATAATCTGTTTTGCCTGATTGCTGCAACTGTCATATTACCCTATTTGTAGACAATATAAAAATGTAATGATGTGTCAACAGAAAATAGTCTGGACGCTGTAATAAATGTGAGAGCCACACTAATCATGTAAAGTATAATTCAGCACAAACATTTATTTTTTTTCCTTAAAAAAAATCAATTAGGAATCTTCTTTCCTGCCACTGTCCAAATGGAACTATCAATTAAGTAATGCAAATAGACGTACAATCTAAGACCTATTTACGGATGTATGTGTATCTTTGTTTGGTGCACATGTACAATACTAAAATATGTATCATACACAATAAAAATATGAGAATTCAACTCTAATGAACCCCATTTTCATAGTTATGTTAAGTCATATAAGTCAAATATAATATTCTTTATATTTTCATATAAAAGCCAACACAATTTGGTGACTGCAATATAATAACATTTTAGAAAAAAAGATGTGTATTACAGAACACTCAGATTTATAACTAGGTCATGTTGAGTAGAACAATCCATTTAAGCCACAGTGAATGGATATTGCTAAAAAAAAATCACATTGCATTGTTTTGGTGCAAATCAGGTAGTAGAGAATAAAACTGAATCAGGTAGCATAGAAGCAACCAATCACATAATGTGCACAGAGCAACCAATCTGATGCTTGCTTTTATCATAGACATGCAAGTGATGTGTAATGAAAGCTAATATATGATTCGTTGCATTGCATTACACACCTTGCAGCTACAGGTACAACTGTAATTTATCTGGAAGTGATATGAGATGACTCAGTATATATCTTATGATTTTATTCCATCAGAGTCTCCGCAGTCCCCGGGACATGACAATGGTAAAATCACTGAGGTGACAGAAGGAGATAAGGCAGTTATGACAGTGAATCTGAGACCTGGACACCAGGACAGAGCCACCACCTTCTCATCTCAGGTCCTCCCTGCTACATTCTCCTGGGCCAGTCTCAGTCCAAACCCCAGCCCTATACAAGACGGAGGTAAATTCAAAGTGAACTCTACTGAATATACATCCAATCTAGAGATCTCTGATGTGACTAAAGATGAAAATGGAAAATATGAATGCAGAGCTGAAAATGTTATTGGAAGCACCACCTTCACCTTTACTCTCAACGTGGAAGCAAAACGTAAGTTATCTTCAGTTTTTAAGATACGATAACAAATAAGTTAAATGATAAAATGTTTCCAAAGAAAGAAAAATGGCTGTAAATAAGGCCAAGAGTACAATATACTGATCCCTGCACAGGCTAAATAGCAAAACTTCCAATGATTAGACATCATGTATACCACAGAGTAACTAGTTGTTCATAATAGGAAAAGATGGAGTAACCAGACCTTTAGAGCTAACCTTAATTTTACATTCTTTTATCATTCCTTTTAAGTTTAATTTTATTTAAGATTTTTTTTGTCTTTTCATTTATGACTAGCAAAGTCATTTTATAAGGGAATTAAAGTTGCATGGATAATACTGGTTCCTTTAAACTCTGTGCTCACCTTGCTGTTTTGTCTATTAAAAAATAATACTGTAACTACAGAATAATAATTCCCTGTTCTTTCAAATGTTTTCAGTGCTCTAAATTCAGCAATCATAGACAGGCACAGATCTGCAGCTTTACTGGTTTATTATCAAAATAAGAAAAATCACAATGGAAAAAATAAATTAGATGGGGCCTACGCCCAGGTCATTGCCTCCAGCATGAATTACCAGGACATCAGATGTACAGTCTCTGCATAGCAGAACTACATCTTCCCACCTTATTGCCCATATGCCCAATCATCAGGCTATAACGTCATCTCTGGCAAACTCCACTGCCTCCCATATGGTCTGACCGCTGCCAGATGTGCCGCCCAGAATGCGTACGGATGTCCCACAATTCACACCAGACACTGGATTGAAGTAGAATAAATAGAAATATAACAACATGTTAACTTTTTTCCCTACATGACCCAATTACCATTACCTCATGACACTGTCACCTTAATACTCTTAATACTCTTCTTCGTTCCATTTAGCACATTTCTACCTCCATCACCACCATAGTCCCACCATTTGGACCATTCCTGGATCATTTTGATCCCTTTTTCCACCAACCCAGATTTGAATCAGTCACCACCACCTCTTTTGGGAAGATTACGTCTTTTAGTTTTGCCTTTCCTTAACCCACTTTTTCATTATAACATAACCAGCCCCAACTCCCAAAGACACTGTATCAATGTACCTATAGTGAGCTGAGTTCTGGCCTCTTTGCCCCAGTCACAATAAACAGAATTGCAAATGTTAGAAACAATTCCCAAACATTCTAGGGATTATCTTATGTCACGTCCTCCCAACATCCTCCCTTCTGCTATAAACAAAATAACTGCACATATCCATCCCTCAAAATCTTTTAATTTACTTCTTGCGTAATCTGGGCCACCAACCATCCTTGAAGACACAGGTATGACCTTCCTCTAACCAAATCTGACAAACGCCAAGTGTCCCAGACACACTCCACTTTCTTTGCAAAGATGCTTTTATGATGCCCCGTGGAGTGATGTGTGCGGTGGGATGTTCTGAAGGTGGTGCTTACCCTTCTTTGCTCTTCTGTATCTTGTATGTTGGTATTTTTCCTTGTGTATGTTGTGTTTATTGTTGGTTGTAGCTTATGTGTTTTCTTTGCTGTGTTGTTGCTTGACAGAGGATTGTGGTGGTCTAGATTCGTAACTTGTGAGTCTCTTTTCTGTGCCTGTGTTGGAGAGAAGAGAAGGGAAGGGGCAGAGAGAACAATACAGTAAGGGGGTAATTTGGAGAGGCTCACCTGTATGTGGTAGCTTCTCGTTGTTTCTCTGTGTTTTTTTTACTTTGTTGTACTGTGTATATTTCTGTGCTTGGAGGTTGGTTTTGGTTATAGTCCTTTTATCCTTTGTAGATCTTGTATTTTCTTCTTCTTTTTAGTGTCAAATCTGGGGTGATGTTCCTGTTTGGTTCCAGTTTTTGGAGGCAGGTGGTTGTAGTTGTTAGACTTAGTGAGTCCTTATGTTGGTTATTCACATATGAGTGTTGCTCTGTGTCCAGCTCCTGGTTATTAGTCCTGGTTTGATCTGTGGGAGAGAGAAGGGAAGGGGGAGTAGACAAAAAGGGGAGGTGTACAGTTTGCTAAATAAACTGGACTGGAAGCAATATACTTTCCATTATACAGTAACACTGTGCTCTTAGTTTATAGCACTTATTTATGCTTCCTTAATGGCGTGTAAGTAGTATAGCTCTTTTGTGTGTTGGTATATTGCTATTCCGCTATGTAGTTGGTTGGTGAGGTGGTGTTAATATTTATAGCTCTGGTTTTATAGCTCTATATGTTTATAGAACCAAATGTTTATAGTTCTTGGTGTTCTTGGTTTACAATGGTTATAGAACACATTGTTTTTGAGTGTGAAATGGTGAGACGTAAGCTCATCATCACACATCATCAGGATATTTTATTTAAATGAAATCAAATAGCGAATGCATAATGTACCCATTACGTTTGAACTTGCTTTAAACCATTCACCTTGCTTGAATTGTGCTGACATTTTTAGTCTGTTTGAGAATTTATCAACAATTTTCAAAATCTAAAACCGGTTGGTTTACAATGGTTATAGCCCATGTTGTTTATGGCTGTCAATGTATATAGCTCTGAATGGGCTTTTTGTTTTTATTTATTTTGTCTTTCCTCCAAAGCCCCCAGATCCTTTAACTATGCCACATGTCCCCACTCTTACCAATACCTACCTCCAATGAGGCCATTTGGGACCATACCCGCACTGATATTGCGGATGGTTGTAACGGATCACCCACACACTCGCTGAACACACTTAACCACTGCATGACCGCACCTCCGTCACCCTTGTACTCATCATACCAACTCCCTCTCTGCAATCAGACTTATGTATGTCCCGTCTTCCTCCATTGTGTGTAAGATAAATGGTTGCACCTTGGAGCTGAGCAGACCTGCCAGCCTCACCTGCTGTGCTTACCGATACATCCATGCCTGGTTCCTGGTTTTTTTCTATCCATCACTACGTAGTACATGTAGATGTATTGTCACTGGTAAACAGCTGTCTCAGAAGATTCCTTCCCCGCCCCCTAAAATGTTTCCCTGTTCCATTTTCTTCTTTATTTAAAGTCAAGTCTTCCACTTTAAAACTTAATCAGGACACGAGAGATGTAGTCGCCCGTGTAAGTTCAGAGTAAGGGTTGATAACCAGTGGAGTAACTTAAAGATCTGTCATGGGTCCTGTTTTGTTAAAGATCTTCTGAGTGGTCTAGTCCTTTGTGCAGGTAATATAAAGATTTGTAATGGGGCTGATACCCCAGATGGGGTAAATACAAAAGAAAATGAAGGAATAAACTAAAGTATGGAATCTTAAATTTTATACATCAAAATATAAAATACAGTATGTGGCACCAAAATGTGAAAGCAGAACACAAAATGAACATTGGCATAATGTCAACAACCACACAAGAAAACGGACCTTGAAGCCATAGTTTTGCATGATATGAAGGTAAACAAGCATTGAAGTCAAACAGTAGAAGAAGGCAGCAGAATACTGTGCTGTAGGGTTACAATATTAGTAGCAGTAGGAAAGAGGTGATATTATAGGTCACTGTAAAAACCTCATCGTGAGGACTATGTACAGTTCTGTAGACTCTGGGGCAGATGCTGAGATGGATGTCTATGCGTTAAAAGCATAAGCTCTAAAAAAACTTCACAAGCTGCGTCCATATGCTGAGGCGTTGGCGTCTCAAGATCCATCTCTGCGCCAGTATGTGCCAGGTTTATTTCAAGTGTACTTACACCTAGATGCACCTACACACCCACCAAGTCATAATCACAAGAAACGATTGTTCACATTTGCTTTGATAGCGAAAAATGCATGTTCATAATTAGGTTTGATTTAAATTAAAATAAAAACCTCTAAAAAAAAGCAGATATTCTAATCGTTCTCGCGTAAGATTAAAAGTAGCAAAAAATAATAATAATAATAATACGCCTATAAACTATAAATACAATTGAAAACAAATTCATGACTTGCTGTTCTGCTGTTTATTTCACAGCCGTTTCTAAAAGTGGACTGAGTGCTGGTGCGATCGCTGGTATCGTGATAGGAGCGCTCGCTGGGGTCGTCATAATTGCAATCATTGTGTTCTTCATAGTGAAGAGATGTATGTATTTGTGACTTTGTTTGTAATAGTCTCTTATATCTTTATGTTCACACAAATACACCTATGTCAAACATTTGATATATAATGCACATATAAGTGTCATTATACCACTTATATGTGCATTAAGTCACACCAAGGTCTTCCCCTCCTGGCTAGTTCTAAATTAAATATAAACATGAATTTAATATGAACTTAACCATAATCATTGCTATATTATTAACTGGGTTGAGTCTTACTTTCACACAACATTTAAAGGTGTTACAATCTGAAGGTGAAGGGCTATAATATTCCTGATTAGCACTGGCAGATCAGGGGCACGGAGTCAAACGAGTTCCCCAGTGTTCACCAAGAACCGCCGCAAGGATGCTCTTCGCTGCCAGGAACTCGCAGGTCACGGCCCCCTGAACTGTCTCAGGAAGTAACACAGGTCTCAAGGAGTATAATCGTCACAGAAGAGCAATACAGGAGTGATAATATGGTGGAGTCAAATGTGTAAATGCACACGGATAACAGGCTGACAGGATCTAGTACAATAAGTAAACAAGGGTCCTGACCAGTTAGGATCGGGTACTCGGGTAGTCAGACGAGCCAAGTTCGGCACACAGATGATCCAATAAAGCGTAGTCAGCCAAGCCAAGTTCGGTACACAGATGATCCAGCAAGTCAGACAATTCAGGAATGGTACACAGAGAATCTAGCAAATACACAACTCACAGAGAGCAGGGCACACAGAGGATACAGGAGTCAGACCCTAACAACAAATTTGCACTGACACAGAGCAAGTGTCAGTGCCGAGTTATATAAAGGAGATTCAAATAGCCCGCCCCGGCAGCCGAGTCATGTGACCCGCTACCTAGAAGTGCCGATCGTGGCAGTGAGAGACAACGCTGGAGCGAGGAAACATGTAAGAGCGTTACAAAAGGGAAGTGTTTCTCCAGCAATAGCAGCTATTATAGAATAATAGGGAGACATTAGTTATATAGTTTGGTTGCTTACTTATTTCCTACACTAACTCTCAGACACTATTACTTAAATTCAATTTTATGTTAGTGTGCAATAGGAGTAATAAACAATGGCGCTCACAACAGTATTGTATAGGTATATAAATACAAGTCCACATAAAACACCTCTTCTACGTATGGAGGCAGCCTTCCTTAGAAATGGTAGGTAAGTCCAAGATATTAAAGTGTATAAAGTGCAGGATATGGCGCAATCAGGTGCGTTAACAGGGGTATATAGCCCGAGTTCAGTGGATTAATAATGTAGTTCAAGATAGTTCAATGGTTCAATTGTCCTGGACGATCCTTAAGGACCACAGGTATAAGTCCAGTAGGTAGACATTAAAAGACAGAAAAAAACAGGTATGAGATCAGTGTGTTAGTGATAGCCCATCACCTAGATAAATACACACCATAAGGAATAAAGGTTGCTTATCTGCATATATCTTTTCCAGAAACTGGAACACAGCTATTACACGGCTGTTCTCTCAATGATATATAATCAGCATTCTCTCCAAGGAGGTAGTAGAGTCAGCAAAACTGCATGTCTGCTCACCAGCCATACAACAACAGCATACTGTAAACACCATAACTCTCCTCCACAAAGTGAATAGGGAAAAAAGAATAATGCACTATATGGTGTAGTATTTCAAAGAAAACAGCATTTAATAGAACGTAACACCCTGAGGATATTTTATTCACCCCTGGGTCACATTTGGATCACCATACCATTAGTGTTTCTTGTGCGGAGACTGTGGGAGGTTCCTGTTCTACCCGAGGACATGGTATATCTGTTACCTTAATTACAGACAAGCTTATGTTATAACTACTCAATGTGAGTGTGCATTTTATATGTTACGTTCTATTAAATGCTGTTTTCTTTGAAATACTACACCATATAGTGCATTATTCTTTTTTCCCTATCCACTTTGTGGAGGAGAGTTATGGTGTTTACAGTATGCTGTTGTTGTATGGCTGGTGAGCAGGCATGCAGTTTTGCTGACTCTACTACCTCCTTGGAGAGAATGCTGATTATATATCATTGAGAGAACAGCCGTGTAATAGCTGTGTTCCAGTTTCTGGAAAAGATATATGCAGATAAGCAACCTTTTTTCCTTATGGTGTGTATTTATCTAGGGGATGGGCTATCACTAACACACTGATCTTATACCTGTTTTTTTCTGTCTTTTAATGTCTACCTACTGGACTTATACCTGTGGTCCTTAAGGATCGTCCAGGACAATTGAACCATTGAACTATCTTCAACTACATTACTAATCTACTGAACTCAATTTTATGTTACCCTGATCTTTCTCATTAAGTGGAAGTTATTACCTTTTCTCTAGGGATGAGCGCACTCGGATTTCTGAAATCCGAGCCCACCCGAACGTTGCGGATCCGAGTCGGATCCGAGACAGATCCGGGTATTGGCGCCAAATTCAAAAGTGAAACTGAGGCTCTGACTCATAATCCCGTTGTCGGATCTCGCGATACTCGGATCCTATAAATTCCCCGCTAGTCGCCGCCATCTTCACTCGGGCATTGATCAGGGTAGAGGGAGGGTGTGTTAGGTGGTCCTCTGTGCTGTTTAGTTCTGTGCTGTTTAGTTCTGTGCTGTTTAGTGCTGTGCTGTGCTGTGCTGTTTAGTGCTGTGCTGTGCTGTGCTGTGCTGTGCTGTGTTCTGCAGTATCAGTCCAGTGGTGCTGTGTGCTGTGCTCTGTCCTTCTGAGGTCAGTGGTGCTGCTGGGTCCTGTGCTGTGTCCTGTTCAGTCCAGTGGTGCTGTGTCCTGTGCTCTGTGCTTCTAAGGGCATAGTTATTTCCCCAATATTCCCCTGTGTTTAAAAAAATAAAAAAAAGTTTTTTTAAAAAATACCAAAAACTACTTTAATATTTTTTAATTACCACAAAATTTTCACAACCAATCCTGCAGTATAAGCCCATTGGTACTGCAATATTACCAAGTTCACACATTCAGCAGTAAAAGTCCAGTGGTACTGCAATATTACAAAGTTTACACATTCTGCAGTATCAGTCCAGTGGTGCTGTGTCCTGTGCTCTGTCCTGCTGAGTTCCGTAGTGCTGCTGGGTCCTGTGCCGTGTCCTGTTCAGTCCAGTGGTGCTGTGTCCTGTGCTCTGTGCTTCTAAGGGCATAGTTATTTCCCCACTATTCCCAAGTTTTTTAAAAATAAGAAAAAAGTAAAAAAAAATAAAAAATTTAAAAAAAAAATAAAAAATAATAATTATAACCAAATTTGCAAAACCAATCCAGCAGTATAAGTCCATTGGTACTGCAATATTACCAAGTTCACACATTCTGCAGTATCTTGTGCTACATATAATGGAGACCAAAAATTTGGAGGATAAAGTAGGGAAAGATCAAGACCCACTTCCTCCTAATGCTGAAGCTGCTGCCACTAGTCATGACATAGACGATGAAATGCCATCAACGTCGTCTTCCAAGCCCGATGCCCAATCTCGTAGTACCGGGCATGTAAAATCCAAAAAGCCCAAGTTAAGAAAAAGTAGCAAAAAGAGAAACTTAAAATCATCTGAGGAGAAACGTAAAGTTGCCAATATGCCATTTACGACACGGAGTGGCAAGGAACGGCTTAGGCCCTGGCCCGTGTTCATGACTAGTGGTTCAGCTTCACCCACGGATCTTAGCCCTCCTCCTCCTCCCCCCCCCTACAAAAAATTGAAGAGAGTTATGCTGTCAGCAACAAAACAGCAAACAACTCTGCCTTCTAAAGAGAAATTATCACAAATCCCCAAGGCGAGTCCAAGGGTGTTGGTGGTTGTCAAGCCTGACCTTCCCATCACTGTACGGGAAGAGGTGGCTCGGGAGGAGGCTATTGATGATGTAGCTGGCGCTGTGGAGGAACTTGATGATGAGGATGGTGATGTGGTTATTGTAAATGAGGCACCAGGGGGGGAAACAGCTGATGTCCATGGGATGAAAAAGCCCATCGTCATGCCTGGTCAGAAGACCAAAAAATGCACCTCTTCGGTCTGGAGTTATTTTTATCCAAATCCAGACAACCAATGTATGGCAATATGTAGCTTATGTAAAGCTCAAATAAGCAGGGGTAAGGATCTTGCCCACCTAGGAACATCCTCCCTTATACGTCACCTGAATAACCTTCATAGTTCAGTGGTTAGTTCAGGAACTGGGGCTAGGACCCTCATCGGTACAGGGACACCTAAATCCCGTGGTCCAGTTGGATACACACCAGCAACACCCTCCTCGTCAACTTCCTCCACAATCTCCATCAGATTCAGTCCTGCAGCCCAAGTCAGCAGCCAGACTGAGTCCTCCTCAATACGGGATTCATCCGAGGAATCCTGCAGCGGTACGCCTACTACTGCCACTGCTGCTGTTGCTGCTGTTAGTCGGTCATCTTCCCAGAGGGGAAGTCGTAAGACCGCTAAGTCTTTCACCAAACAATTGACCGTCCAACAGTCGTTTGCCATGACCACCAAATACGATAGTAGTCACCCTATTGCAAAGCGTATAACTGCGGCTGTAACTGCAATGTTGGTGTTAGACGTGCGCCCGGTGTCCGCCATCAGTGGAGTGGGATTTAGAGGGTTGATGGAGGTATTATGTCCCCGGTACCAAATCCCCTCGAGATTCCACTTCACTAGGCAGGCGATACCAAAAATGTACAGAGAAGTACGATCAAGTGTCCTCAGTGCTCTTAAAAATGCGGTTGTACCCACTGTCCACTTAACCACGGACATGTGGACAAGTGGTTCTGGGCAAACGAAGGACTATATGACTGTGACAGCCCACTGGGTAGATGCATCCCCTTCCGCAGCAACAGCAACAGCTGCATCAGTAGCAGCATCTACAAAATGGCTGCTCATGCAAAGGCAGGCAACATTGTGCATTACAGGCTTTAATAAGAGGCACAACGCTGACAACATATTAGAGAAAATGAGGGAAATTATCTCCCAGTGGCTTACCCCACTTAGACTCTCATGGGGATTTGTGGTGTCAGACAATGCCAGTAACATTGTGCGGGCATTAAATATGGGCAATTTCCAGCACGTCCCATGTTTTGCCCACACCATTAATTTGGTGGTGCAGCATTACCTCAAGAGCGACAGGGGTGTGCAGGAGATGCTTGCGGTGGCCCGCAAAATTGCTGGACACTTTCGGCATTCAGCCAGTGCCTACCGCAGACTAGAGGCACATCAAAAAAGCTTGAACCTGCCCTGCCATCACCTCAAACAAGAGGTTGTGACGCGCTGGAACTCCACCCTCTATATGCTGCAGAGGATGGAGGAGCAGCAAAAGGCCATTCAGGCCTACACAGCCACCTACGACATAGGCAAAGGAGTGGGGATGCGCCTGAGTCAAGCGCAGTGGAGACTGATTTCCGTGTTGTGCAAGGTTCTGCAGCCATTTGAACTTGCCACACGAGAAGTCAGTTCCGACACTGCCAGCTTGAGTCAGGTCATTCCCCTGATCAGGCTGTTGCAGAAGCAGCTGGAGAAAGTGAGGGAGGAGCTGGTAAGCCATTGCGATTACAGCAAGCATGTAGCTCTTGTGGATGTAGCCCTTCGTACGCTTTGCCAGGATCCGAGGGTGGTCACTCTTTTAAAGTCAGAGGAATACATTCTGGCCACCGTGCTCGATCCTCGGTTTAAAGCGTATGTTGTGTCTCTGTTTCCGGCGGACACAAGTCTACAGCGGTGCAAAGACCTGCTGGTCAGGAGATTGTCCTCTGAAGAGGACCGTGACATGCCAACAGCTCCACCCTCATTTTCTTCCACATCTATGGCTGCGAGGAAAAAGCTCAGTTTTCCCAAAAGAGGCACTGGCGGGGATGCTGATAACATCTGGTCCGGACTGAAGGACCTGCCAACCATTGCAGACATGTCTACTCTCGCTGCATTGGATGCTGTGACAATAGAAAAAATTGTGGATGATTACTTTGCTGACACCATCCAAGTAGACATGTCAGACAGTCCATATTGTTACTGGCAGGAAAAAAAAGGCAGTTTGGAAGCCCCTGTACAAACTGGCTCTATTTTACCTGAGTTGTCCCCCCTCCAGTGTGTACTCGGAAAGAGTTTTTAGTGCAGCGGGGAACCTGGTCAGTGAGCGGCGAAGGAGGTTGCTTCCTCACAACGTTGAAAAAATGATGTTTATAAAAATGAATAATCAATTCCTCAATGAAGTACAGCACTGCCCTCCAGATACTACAGAGGGACCTGTGGTTGTGGAGTCCAGCGGGGACGAATTGATAATGTGTAATGAGGAGGAAGTAGACACTGTAGGGGGAGAGGAATCAGAGGTTGAGGATGAGGACGACATCTTGCCTCAGTAGAGCCTGTTTAGTCTGTACAGGGAGAGATGAATAGCTTTTTTGGTGTGGGGGCCCAAACAAACCAATCATTTCAGTCAAAGTTGTTTGGTAGGCCCTGTCGCTGAAATGATTGGTTTGTTAAAGTGTGCATGTCCTATTTCAACAACATACCTCTCAACTGCAGCTCATCCCTCCTCTGCGGGGATAATGTCTCCTGTGCTCTGACACGTCACTCTGTGTACTCTCAGCCTCAGGATCTGACACTACAGCTACCATGCCTCTTGTAGCAGCCCTCACTCCAGGGCCTCTTCCATGTGCAGTGTCCCCCTCTCTCTTGGGTTCACTATAGTGGCATGGAGTTCTCCCCCTCATCCAGGGCACACATTCCTTGCCCTGGCTCAGTCACCACGCTCAGACTTCCAGGCAATGCTGGGGAAGCCTGGGAGCTTCCACCCCAGGTCCCCAGCTACAACTCTCCTCTCCTGTGTCTTCTCTCTCTTTCTGACACTTTAAAGATCGTGCCTTTAAATGAAAAAGTCAGTCTTCATTGCACGACTATGTGCAAGTGCAACAGGGACATTTTTTTGGGTTTACAAAGTCAAACAATAACACTTCGACCCTGTCTGTCTGGGGTCTCTCAATGACGAATTGTCTGTAGCATGTTTGGAGGAGGTATTGTGGCCCCGGTATCAAATTGGGTACCGGGGCCACCCCACTATGCAGTCCAGATACTTGTTTGGTGGAATTCCGACACGTGGAGGGTTTTTTAATTATATTGTGGCCTCGGTACCAAATTGTGTACCGGGGCCACCACACTACGCAGTCAAGATAGATAGATGCGTATTGCGTATCATAGATAAAGTACATTCAGTGGTGTGGGGCAAATTGAAAAATATTCCAAATGCACTGACATTATCAAAAACAAGAGGTTGTCACATGCTAAAACTCCAACATGTATATGATGGAGAGGATGGAGGAGCAGCCGTATGTGTAGTGTAATGCAGATCTGTTGAAGGTTTTTTATATATTTTATTGTGGTGCCCAGTGCCCACTCCTCTACGCAGTCCAGATACATTTATTGGTGCGAATCATAAAAGTTCAGGGTTTTTAATATATATTGTGGTGACCCACTCCTCTACGCAGTCCAGGTACATTTATTGGTGCGATTCATAAAAGTTCAGGGTTTTTAAGATATCTTGTGGTGACCCACTCCTATACGCAGTCCAGGTACATTTATTGGTGCGATTCATAAAAGTTCAGGGTTTTTAATAGATATTGTGGTGACCCACTCCTCTACGCAGTCCAGGTACATTTATTGGTGCGAATCATAAAAGTTCAGGGTTTTTAATATATATTGTGGTGACCCACTCCTCTACGCAGTCCAGGTACATTTATTGGTGCGAATCATAAAAGTTCAGGGTTTTTAATATATCTTGTGGTGACCCACTCCTCTACGCAGTCCAGGTACATTTATTGGTGCGAATCATAAAAGTTCAGGGTTTTTAATATATCTTGTGGTGACCCACTCCTCTACGCAGTCCAGGTACATTTATTGGTGCGAATCATAAAAGTTCAGGGTTTTTAAGATATTGTGGTGACCCACTCCTCTACGCAGTCCAGGTACAATTATTGGTGCGAATCATAAAAGTTCAGGGTTTTTAAGATATTGTGGTGACCCACTCCTCTACGCAGTCCAGGTACAATTATTGGTGCGAATCATAAAAGTTCAGGGTTTTTAAGATATTGTGGTGACCCACTCCTCTACGCAGTCCAGGTACAATTATTGGTGCGAATCATAAAAGTTCAGGGTTTTTAAGATATTGTGGTGACCCACTCCTCTACGCAGTCCAGGTACAATTATTGGTGCGAATCATAAAAGTTCAGGGTTTTTAATATATTGTGGTGACCCACTCCTCTACGCAGTCCAGGTACAATTATTGGTGCGAATCATAAAAGTTCAGGGTTTTTAAGATATTGTGGTGACCCACTCCTCTACGCAGTCCAGGTACAATTATTGGTGCGAATCATAAAAGTTCAGGGTTTTTAAGATATTGTGGTGACCCACTCCTCTACGCAGTCCAGGTACAATTATTGGTGCGAATCATAAAAGTTCAGGGTTTTTAAGATATTGTGGTGACCCACTCCTCTACGCAGTCCAGGTACAATTATTGGTGCGAATCATAAAAGTTCAGGGTTTTTAAGATATTGTGGTGACCCACTCCTCTACGCAGTCCAGGTACAATTATTGGTGCGAATCATAAAAGTTCAGGGTTTTTAAGATATTGTGGTGACCCACTCCTCTACGCAGTCCAGGTACAATTATTGGTGCGAATCATAAAAGTTCAGGGTTTTTAAGATATTGTGGTGACCCACTCCTCTACGCAGTCCAGGTACAATTATTGGTGCGAATCATAAAAGTTCAGGGTTTTTAAGATATTGTGGTGACCCACTCCTCTACGCAGTCCAGGTACAATTATTGGTGCGAATCATAAAAGTTCAGGGTTTTTAAGATATTGTGGTGACCCACTCCTCTACGCAGTCCAGGTACATTTATTGGTGCGAATCATAAAAGTTCAGGGTTTTTAAGATATTGTGGTGACCCACTCCTCTACGCAGTCCAGGTACATTTATTGGTGCGATTCATAAAAGTTCAGGGTTTTTAATATATATTGTGGTGACCCACTCCTCTACGCAGTCCAGAAAGATACCTTGTTGCAACGTTTTGGACTAATAACTATATTGTGAGGTGTTCACAATACACTGTAAATTAGTGGAAATGCTTGTTATTGAATGTTATTGAGGTTAATAATAGCCTAGGAGTGAAAATAAGCCCAAAAACTTGATTTTTAAACTTTTTATGTTTTTTTCAAAAAAAATCCGAATCCAATACCTTAAATCCGAACCGAGACCTTTCGTCAAGTGTTTTGCGAGACAAATCCGAACCTCAAAAATAACGAAAATCCGGATCCAAAACACAAAACACGAGACCTCAAAAGTCGCCGGTGCACATCCCTACTTTTCTCCAGGACACTTTCTTTGATATATGTAAATAATGTGAACCAAACAATAATTTTAGGTTTATTTAAAATTTAATATTTTTTAATTTTGTACTTTTCTCTACAGATATCCCCAAAACTCACATCTATGAAAATTCTGACATCCCACCTCCAAACATTTATGAAACTACTATAAAAGGAGTAGAGGTATGATGTCTGCTGCTCATGGTAACATAATGAAAATGGGCAACTACAGGGGTGGGGGCTTAAAATGTGCAGACATATTCCGAGACAGTTGGCAGAGCAGAGAGATTTGAGCTCAATGCAGAGACCGATACAGGCTCAATTCTGGGGATAATGCAGCAAGACTAAGCCTCTCACCATATTCCATACTTGCCAACATTTCTTTTTCTTTTTCCGGGAGATGCCGGCTGGGACGTGGGCGTGCAGGGGGTGGGGCGGCGAAATCACGTCATTTTGGCCCCGCCCCCGTGACGGAATGACGCAAATCGCGTCATTTTACAGCGGGGCGGAGCTAAACGCCGCGATTCCGGGTGAATCGCGGCGTTTAAACTGAATTTTTCCCACGTCCTATCAGGGAGATTGCCACACTTGTCCGGGAGACTCTCGCAAAATGCGGGAGTCTCCCGGACAATCCGGGAGAGTTGGCAAGTATGCCATATTCTTTGATAGCAATATTTCTTCAGTGGTCAGTGATCAGATAAGATATATCATAACGGTCGGAGAGACAATAAATACGTGCACAGGTGGGGTAAAGTATATACTCTGAGTTTATCAAAACAAATCATCATCTATATATAACAGTTTAGTCACATAGACATTTTAGCACAGCGCAAGCATGAATCACAAAATCCAACATCAGCAAATGTTACAAAGAATAAAGAAAGATATACATGTCCTGTGAAACTGGGCATAACTGTTACAAACCATAGTTGCAGTTCTTGCACGTCCTTGAAAATTGTTAATAAAACTAAAGCCTTTTGTGACTTGCAAAGCTGTAGGCCTGAACCCTGAACAATATTTTTCTGAACAAACCAAGTTAACTCTTTCGTCTTCAACCATTAATTGTCCCATAGTTTTCCTTAAACTTTTTAAATAAAATAAAATATTGTGAAGTATGTTCCAATGTATATTGGCTGCGCTACCTTATTTCTTAGGTCTTGTATGGGACATGTAAGAAGTGATATAGCCCATAGGCCAACCTTCTTGGAGGTAAACACAACAGGTCCCAAAAGTAAGATGTAAATATAAGGTGTGTAACTAGTATAGAGGTGATATGTACCTGTACTGGGCCATCTCACTACTATTAGTCTCTGTCTTGTATTTGTATCAGGGTGTTTTCACTTGCCATTTAAATGATTATGTAAAAGATGCATATTATACCTAATTAGCCTTTTTTATTCATAGTCAATTTCTCTTGTACAGATGGAGAAAACAAATTCTACATATCAAAATCCATATTATGAGGTGAGTAACACAGTGTTTTTTTATGATGATAATATAGGTGCAGGGAGCAACCCACAAATTCATTATCATCATCAACATTTATTTATATAGCGCCAGTAAATTCCCTAGCGCTGTACAATTGAGAACGGACACAGAGATTAAACAATATTGGGTAATACAGACAGACACAGATAAGAAGGCCCTGCTCACAAGCTTACAATCTGTGGGATATCATTGTTCCTCTATGTTGTGAAGTTTAAACATAGATTTCCAATCTAATACATGGTAGGGATATTAAAATGTTTACCAGAGAACTCTAGTAAACGATTGTTCTTTGTATATGTGTATATATATATATATATATATATATATATATATATATATATACACAAGTTAACCTGTGCATGATACTCATGCATTCTAGTCAAATCAAGCTACTTAAGGTGTTAAAAAGGTTCTTGTCATGCATTTGGGGCTAGGCCAGGCCTCCTCAGGGGAAGAGCGTTACTTCCCGACGTAAGCGCCCTTTTTTAACGTGGTTTTGTCCACATGTCACCACCTCATCATTCTTCTCCATCACCTCATCCTTCATCTTCATCGCAACATCCTTAATCTCCATCGTCTTACTGTTCTAAAACCTCTCGATGCACAACGTTTCTGCTAAACACCTTATCGCTGTGCTCAATCAGTCTTCCTTGAAGGGCAGTATTCATAACCTGCACTTTCACATCACTGCTTTTCCGTACTCGTGAAAATGCGACATACAATTGTCCATGACCAAACACAGCCTCTGGTAAATAAATACCCACACGGTCAATAGTTTGAGCCCTCAACTCGTAAATTTAGCCTTTACTACCCCTCCCACGGGGGGAAGGGGGGATGATGGAAGTTAACTGACTTCACTATTATAATTTTTTTGTCAAATAATGTCAGTATACCAAATTTCAGGTCAATTGGATGAGCCCTTTCTGAGAAAATAGTTTTTTCCACACACACACACACTAACACACGCCGCTAGGCTTATATATATTAGATATTTATATATATATATATATATATTGCAATGGAACTAGAAAGTAATGCATGTCGCCATAGAGGTCAATGATTCTTATCGCTCACTTAGTTCCTAATGCAAATTGCATTTGTTTTCCAATTGATGAATGAAAAATGTGCTGGACACACTAAGATATGTAATTACAAACAAGTCCTTGTGTAAACTGCTATATATACATGTTCCATGCCATTGGTATACTGCCCAACTGTCCCAATTTTAGGCCTCTGTCCCGCTGTCCTGCCCCTGGACATGTTTGATCCACGGGTGGGAACGTTGGGGAGAAGGGTAATATCTAAAAGTCAGTCTAGTGCTAGGCCTCTGGGGGCGTGGCCATGCCCCTATTGCAATGAGGACACGCCCACCTGTCCTGCTGCCGGGGAACGACATGTTGGCAGGTATGCGTGGATATCAATTTATGGTGCAGACAGAAAATAACATTACAGATTCTAAATGCATGGACTGATACAGCAGCGAGGGGAACTTTAAGGCTCTTGTCTATTTGAAATAAACCACTCACATAACTTTCTATGTGAGTGTGACATGGAGAGACGTAAGTGAGCTCATCATCACACGTCATCAGGATATTTTATTTAAATCAAACCGAATAGCGAATGCATAATGTACCCATTACGTTTGAACTTGCTTGAACATGGATGAAACCGTTCACCTTGAGAATTTGAAAATTTATCAATAATTTTCAAACTCTAAAACCGGTTCAACTAATTGGCTTGAAAAGTCAATTTGAAACATTTTTGAGCATCTCTAATGTCAGGAAAATCAGACATTTGACCCGACATCTCCGATTCTGTGACCCTAAAACGTACCTACTAACATTTGAAAAGAGAATTTAGCCACTCCTACCTCTAACTACTCCTATATTTTAATGAGGTCAGTCCCATTTCTGGGACCAATAATTTGGGTATCCAAACAAAATAATTTGTTTGGGGAGATATATTAATTGACCAGGATACCCAATAATGATCATGTTAAACTTATGGTCAAAATTACATTTTACAGAAGGGGGTGCCTTATAATACAGTAACTTGGGACACAACAGGTTATTTGTACAGTATGAACTGATTCTGACATCTAGTATATTTTATACTTCACATGTGGTGTTTCATGTACAAAGACAGTTATTGTCAAAGCTTGTCCTTAACACTGCATGTCTGTGTGTATCCAGCAAAATGAAAACATGAGGTATTGGTTCATAGTTTGATCAAAACTTTTAAGCCTGCATCCCATCGTCAAGTACACCTCATTGTATGCAGGTCTTACACTGACCCATATGCTTCAAACACCATTAAAATCAGATGCACTCACCTCCCAGGTATAGGGGCTCACAAGGGCTGGCTTGTGAGCCACATAAAAAATTATCTTATATAGGCCTGATAGACAGCTACTAAGCAATAAGGAAATACACCTGTGCTCGGTTAATACCATATTATACTTGTATATATATTTTACAGGAGCTTCTACATTTTTGTATATTTGAACCCACCTATGTACACTGTAAGTCTGTGTGTACATATGTCTCTAATTATTACATTTTATTCACAGACTTTAATACGAACGGATGGAGCCTTATACAGCAGCGTGACCAATGTTTCTTCGATACGATAATGCTGTCCGTATTATTATATATATATATATATATAATTATTGAATAATAAGGAGAAACATTTTTCTTAGAGGCTGAAATCTACTCAAAAGGAAATGAAATTTGAACAAAGACATGAAAAATTCCAAGAGGACAATTTGGAAGGGTCAGGAAACAATGCATCAACACAACAATTTAAAGAAAGAGAATACCTATCAGAATTACTGGAATCTTGGTAGAAGATTGTGAGAAGTTGGAGCGCCAAGATCTCATTAAAAACAAAGTAAAAATTACCAACGAGGTCTTCAAAATACCATGTATCACACAAGTGATAATAGAGCAACTAATCTCAAAAAGTAAACAAGGTTATTAACAAACATTGGCATGTATTGCCGAAAGGATCTGACCCTCAAACCAATCTTACCCAATAAACCCCAAATTGTTTTTAGCACAGAATATTAAAAATTCCCTGCTCCAACAGTTCCCAAAAAATTTAAACTGATATAGATAATTGGCTCTACTTTAAGAAGTAGAGGGTTTTTTTTCCATAGCTGACTCCAAAGCAAGCAAATATGGATCTAAATCAGTTATATTCGGACAAGAAAGAATATAACATAAAGCAGAACTTCAACTGTGATTTATCTTCTAGAATGTCCCTGTGGTCTGCAATACATTGGCAAGACATGGAGACCGACGAAGACAAGAATAAGAGAACACATTCTGAATGTTCAAAAAGGGCTCCAGACCAATCTCTTGTCATTTTATAAAAAAGCACAATAACCACAATTTGGGTCTCAAAGTGATTGGGATTGAAAGAGTGTTTCAAAACCCAAGAGGTGGAGACAGACAGAAAAAGCTCTCACAAAGAGAGACATATTGGATTTACAATGCCTTTTTGTAGATTACCTTTGCTTTCTAGCTCTGAGAACACGCTTTATTAACTATAGTCATCTTTTTATTTGCACATTAACAAGAGAGATTTTTTTATATATATATTAAATACGCATTTGAGGATTTGCAATTATGAATTTGATAACTGATGCTGCAACCTTTGGGACTAAAATTGTATATATTGAAATATTTGATATGTTGAGTTTATTATTTATTATCATTTTATTATTATTTTGCGAGGAAAAATGAGCAGAGATTTCGGGCCCCAACATCGGCACAATGTGTCTCTGTGGAATGATCTGTAGACACATCCCACTCCATTATATCTTATATGACATGTACCTAAATGTCTGTTACAATTTGATTTATACACTATTTTGTTAGTTATATACAATTAATGACATTTTGCACTTTAAATACTGACTGTTTTTTCATGTAACACACAAATATTCGAGAGCTTATTTGTACACTGACATTTAAATTTGATATGTGTGTGTTACATGAAAAAACAGTCAGTATTTAACTTATGTGCAAAACAGAATACTAATTTGCACCCCTTGCATTATAGCATGGTTTTGTCCAGGAGACTTAAATAAGAAGTTTCTTAAGTTAAGATCCTTAATGAATCAGGCCCTAGAATCTTATTGGTTGCTACAGGAAACACCTCCACTTTTCAAATCCGCCGGAAACTCGCAGCTTGATACATTTACCCCCTATATCTCTTACACCTATTCTATAGGAAAATTCTTTCCTTCGAGCATTTCACAGAGATCTTCTTCTGGCGATTGTGAATTAATATTGCAAAGAAAGCTGCAATCTGCTTCTCATACTTTCAGAACTGTCCTCATATGATCTAAAAAAATCATTAACTTATTTATCTAATTATTCATATAAGGTTTAAGTATTGTACCTCGTGTATTAATCATTTAGTATACCCTGCCTTGGCTGTGAATTGATTGGGGCGAGTCTAGATTAGGTTTTTGCTTTTATTTCAACTTATCTCTACATATATTTATTGCTTGTTGAATGTGTTTTACATAATAGAGGTCCCGCTATTCATTTGAATTAGTTTCTTCAAACTATCCATTATTATTATATAAGAATTATCAGCCTTTTTTAATTAGAATGACAGTCAATAATACTTAAGGATCTCCTATATATACCAGCACTTCTCCCTCCCTCCCTTCCTACCTACAGGAAGAAGCAGAGGTCTGAGAAACGCGTTGTATCCATTGAGTGGAGAAGTATTTTGTTTTCTTTTATATTTATTTTTATTGTGAACACCGTGATATAACATAAATATGTTGTATTTTATACACTTTATTTTGCATTTTGAGTATTTTATTACCATTTTAGATAATAAATTGAACCATTTACTAAATAAGGTTTCTTTGAATCTTATATATTCTTGAAAATAACTTTTTGTGTATATAAGACATATATCTTATCTAAAAAGAAAAAAGTTGAATTAAGAGATGAACCACAATCACGGAGTAATACGTGTCCAATTATTATCCTTTCTTTGGCATAAGTGAATGCAATACAAATTGCTTGCCATACGACACAGTGTACACTATTGGTGTGTCTTTATCTCCTTACTAGGGCTGTGCTAGAGGGGCAACTGCCCGGGGCTCTCCAGGCTCCCATGCTCTCTTTCATAGCAATGTTCACACCCCAGCCAACCCAATGAATTCCCAGTCGGTAATATTCACTGTGTACCAACTGTGGTGATCGTTACATGCACGAGGGAGGGGTAGGAACAAAGGAGTGATTGGTATCACAGACATCATGCTCAGGAAATAAGAAGAGATTCACATGTCAATAGTGGAAAATTACTTTCAGCTCCGAAGGGGATTGGGGAGGCTAAACTACAGAGACCAGAGACAGTGTTGTCTCTAGGAGCCAACTTTTCAATGCAATCTGGTTGCTCAAGTTGACACAACCATCCTTGCACTCCCGGGAAATTTACCAGTTTTTCTTTTTAATTTCCGCTCAAAAGTGGTTAATGGCTGCAAATTTCATTGCAATTTGAAAATAAAAATATTACTAAATAAATAAATAAAAGTTCTCTGTTTTTAAAAACCCCTCTAACCTCAGCTCTGTTTTTAAATGCCCCCACAACACCCCCTCCTGTTTTTAAAGTCCCTTACTGCTTCCTTTTTAAATCTCCCCTACCCCTCCTTTTTAACCACCAGCAGCCTCAGTATTACATTTTTATCCAATTCCCTGGACGTCTTGCCTCAATTGTTAATCTCACCCACTTCAGTCCTCCTTCTTTAAACCCCTCCCATTCCAGCTCTCTGCTTTTAGCATAGAAGATAATAACCTTTGTGCGCTGTTACAATATACAATGGAAAACATAAATGTGTCTATGTTCTGCTCGAACTTCCTCTTTGTTCTATCTCATTGTCTCTCCCACAGGAAATGTCTTTAACCATACACCACACTATAGGTGATAAAATCAGCAAAGATCAGTAATAAAAAAAAAAGGTGACGCACTCAGTAATTTATCACTGATAAACAAGAGTCACAAAAGGGTATTCCAGAATAGAATCTCCAAATATGGATCCCTGAAGTGCACACAATATGTGAATCCACTGTGGTCTCTGTCTCTCAGAATCAAATCTCCAAATCCTCCTCTCTGTAGCTACTTCTCCTGTTCAACCTGTATATATGGATACAAAAGAGAAGTATCTAGCACATTACCATTACTAAAAATGGACATTTTAATAGAATAACACTAACAATAGAAAATTATTAAAAAAAACATACAATATACACAAAGAATCTCAAACAATATATGCAGGTCGTCCTACTAATATAGGTGTAATAAGTATTGGCTGTCATATGATGTTCTCAGTAAACTCAAACAAACAAAAAGTAAAAGAAGCGCTTTTTTTCTATATTATATTATTGACCTCCAACCAGCTTATAATTAAAAACACATATTTTATTATTCATATTCTAATGTAAAATTGCCAAAATTAAACATAAAAAATAATATAGCCAATTAAATACCATATAAAAATATATTATAATTCCATCTTGTTAAAGAAATAATGTTTTCCTGTTTAGGAGTCAAAATCCATACATTCAACACTGGGGGTGCAGTCCCCAGTTAAATATATTTTATATTACACAAAGAATGTGTCTTTTGACACCCAACGGATTTCTGCAACAGCTGCAGTCTTTTTTAATGTGGATGGCGAGGTGTCAAATCTATTGGTATTTAAAGTGAAGTAAAGCAATAAGGATTCATATTTTTATCAGGGGGGTGTAATCTTAATTGGTATTCCTTCATTGTATAGTTTACATAATACATAATACTCATAGCCCATGTCACTATCACTATCATTAAAACATCCTGAAAAACCTTAATAAAAAAAATCCACGTTACACTTAATATAGTCTGAAGAATTTTAAGATTCTCACTATATTTAGTACAATAGTAGAATCCTAAAAAAAAGCTCAGTGCTTCCAAACCTTTAGTATGCTGAAGTATTGAATAAAGCGAAGTAATGTCTGCTGTAATTACACCATAATAATTTTGCCATTCTAAATTCTGCAATTTCCTTATAATATCCCCCGTATCCTTAAGATAGGATGGGTTCACCTAAGGGTTATAAATAAAAATTAACAAAAGATGAAAGATTTGAGGTGATACTATTAGTCCTGGCAGTTATCGGTTTACCTGGGGAGGATTGGTAATATTTTTATGGATTTTAGAGAGTATGTAAATGAGGGGTGTTGTAGGATCCTTAATATTGAGAAAATTAAATTCCTTTTAATTAATGGTTAAATTTTCCAAATATTTTGTTATTATGGTTAGTTGGATCATTCCTCTGTTTTGTATATGTTCCGCCTTCACTTAGTTGTCCCTCTATTTCTTTTATATATTTCTCTATAATAACTACTCCCCCTTCATCCACCAATTTTATAATAATATTCTTCTTGTAGAAGTTTTAGAGCCTCTATTTCCTTTTTTGTTAAGTTTGATTTTACCTTACTTTTCTTTTTAGTTAGGCAACGTACATCATCTATGACATCTTATAAAAGCTATTAATAAAACTACCTTTCAAACGTGTAGGACAAAATGTGGACTTTTCATTTATAACACTTGGGTCTGGTATATACATCATATCCTCCTTATCTAAAAACTGGGATGTCATTTTTATATCTACATCCTTTTTTGATAATTAATAACTTCTCCAATTTTTAAACATGGAAGGAATTTATCTTTGATGTTGGTGCATATTCTAAAGCTTCAAGGAACAGTGAGGTTTTATCCTCCTTTAAAGACCTAGAGCTTAGATTAAATATTATCTATGGTATTCTCAGTGGTCACCTTTCTTTCAATCTCCTTAATTTCTATTTTTTTCTTACTCTTCTGTCAGCCATTCTAAAAAAGGATCTTCCTGATCTCTAGTGGCGTTAAACGTACTGTAGATGAGTATTGTGAGGAGAGCGGGTTCTTCGATCCCTCAGGCCGACAACAGATACTGGTGTAACAGGATCTTATTTAAGCAACTTAACAGTGCAGGAACCAGAACAGCAACAACCAGTGGTGTAAGCTTTCCAGAGAGGTAACAAAGACCTGCAAGCGGCACAATAATGTTCCAGTAAGGTTGTGTTGAAGTCAAATAATTGGATGAAGTTGTTTGAATTAATAAATATCGGTTGTTATAATTTCCTGTGCAAAGACACAGTAAATATACTTACATTCACACTTACATTTGCAAATAGTTCACTTTTAATACACTTTTCTACTTGCATTCTTTTATTATTAATATTAAAGACTTAGAGATTCATTACACAATGGTAAAACTACATTAAAGATATTTAGGGTTCAGGTCATAAGAAATGTATTTGGTGTTATATTAATCCACATTTCACCAGCAGGAATCCGGTATCACTGGATAAGCGATCGCACATTGCTATTGCAAGTTATGATTAGTATGAGATTAATGTTCAAAAATATTCTGTACTTAATATGTTAATATGTTAATTTAAACCGGATTTTTGGTGGTTCCCTGAGGCAAGACATGTACACACCTGTTGGAGTGAGTTGCTCTTACCTTGGAGAAGAATCGTTTGAACTGACCTATGACCTGCATTGCACTGAACTTGAACCCTGAACCATTGAAGAATGATCTTACTGTTATCTCTGTGTACATTGTGACATCATCAATGTTTTTTAAACTCAGACTGTTTAAAACAGGCCAATGAGCACAGTATCAGTCTCTCTCTACACAGACTTCAGGATTGAAGACTGTTAATGGATCCAGTGGGCAGCGAATGTATCGGTTATACTTTGTTATATTTTGCAATTAAATCTCTTTGTGCTTTGGTACCACATTGATTGCATTGGGCAATCGTTATTGGTTACAATAGTTACGGAGGTAACAGTAGCAGTATGGCAGAGTCCCAGGAAATAATAAATCCTAACAACTTCAGATGTTGAGATTACTCAGACCAGACTATGACCTCTTCAATCTGTCTGACAAAACTACACACTCAGCTCTGATTTCTCTGCCTCTCTATCCCCATTCTGACACACAAGATATCTCTGCCTCCAGCCCGCTTCCTTAATCAAGGATGCCATTGAGGGTAGAATTCACAAGGACAATGGGGTGGCTGAGCGATGAAATATACTACTGTGGTTATTTACAGCTAATGCAAGCTTCAATACACAGACTCTGAATCAATATCTGAGTTACATATAAAGCTGATGACTAGCATTTGTTCCACCTGATACATTATGCAGAATCTGGCTAGTTAATAACACAAGAACAATTCTACTAATATAAGACCTTTGCAGCACTGCATGGTAACACATTCGGTACAATATTACTTAAATCGCTGACAATTATTGCATGTGATAATATTGCAGGATGATGCCAGATACACTGTGGCCAGCTTAGTTGTATGATAGGGAGAGGATTTCCATCTCTTACACAATGGATGAAGGCCCCCCCCCCCTGGTGACATGTGCTTGATTATACAATGGCTAGTTTTCTGACCTATTCAAAAGAGTATATGGAACTGACCATCTAATCTCCTTTTCCTGGTCAATTCCCCTCTCCGAGTCATACAATCTATTAACATGTGGAGTATTCAATCACAATTTTTGGACGTGTAACCCACCTGGCATCATTTAAACATTTTCTTTTAAAATATATGTAATTCTCCTGATAACTGTTCCTCATGGCATAAAGGCATGCACATGGTACCAACTAACGATATGTCAATCACATGTAGGTTAAGATCCACGACAGAGCTTTTTAGTACTGTATTGTTTAGCCCTTGCTTTCCTGACAAGTGTCTTAAAGTCTTCACTGATTTGTCCTCTTCTGCTATAGACTTTACTTTTTGCCACTATTTTCCTTTGATCTCCACATACCACCCTTATAGGTTTGCTGATTTTTCTTAATTCTTCACCTTCTCCCAATCATCCAATTTGGCTCAGGAGAGCAATTTATAGTTTTGTTTAGGATATGTACCCCCTTCATTTGATTATTTCAAATCCTCCTTAGAGAGATTTTGTATCTATCTTTATCTTTATTAAATATTATCCTATTATACTTAGATTTATTTTTAGCTATTGGGGATTTATCTCTCCTTAAGGTATTATTGCTATTTTCTTTTTTACGAATCTCACAATTCCTTTTATACTTCTTCTTTTTACTAGCCATCAATTCTTTGGTTTCCTTCGTAATTTTCTACTATATAAAAGCCTAGTGGCGTGTGTCTGTGTGTGGGAAAAAAAAACCAAGCTGCAGCGCCACCTGCTGGGCGAAGTAGTACACTGACCTACTAAATTCTTAGTGTGTGTGTGGAAAAAAAACCTCAGAAAGGGCTGAAATTTGCTGCAGCGCCACCTGCTGGGCGGAGTTATACACTGACCTACTAAATTCTTAGTGTGTGTGGAAAAAATAAACTCAGAAAGGGCTGAAATTTGGTATACTAAGATGTTTTTAATTTGTTAACTTAATTTGTTAATTGTTAAAAGTGTTTATAAAGATTTAAAAAAAAAATATATATATTTCTTGAAGGAGAAGTGACAGTTGGGAGTGGTTGGTGGTTGCCGGGGGTAACGGTGGGGAGGGGTTGGTGGTTGCCGGGGGTGACAGAGCGAGAGGAGTGTGATACTCAGGACCGCTGAGAGAGATCGCTGTGTCTGGATAGACATCTGGATAGATGTGGCGATAAAGATGAAGGATGAGGTGATGGAGAAAAATGATGAGGTGGTGACATGTGGACAAAACCACGTTAAAAAAGGGCGCTTGCGTCGGGAAGTAACGCTCTTCCCCTGAGGAGGCCTGGGCTATGGCCCAAATGCATGACAAGAACCTTTTTAACACCTTAAGTAGCTTGATTTGACTAGAATGCATGAGTATCATGCACGGGTTAACTTGTATTTTCCATATTTTTCCCCATTTCACCTTCTTTCTCAGAATTTATTATATCAATGGGATAGAGCATATATGAAGAAGTTTACCCCACTCTTTTCTAAAATCCTCAGTTGCCCTTTGAAGGAAGATACTATAGAGCTTGATAATCCTTTTGGTACTAGTTTCTAACTTTTTAATAACCATGCTAAGATCGTCATCACTTACATTTATTAGATTAGTATCCCTATCAAACACTTATTTTATCATATCTTATCTAGTATCCCTATCAGATAGCATGGTGCAACTAGGGTAAGTTTAAAGGTGAAATAAAGGAGATGTCAATTTAAAATATATGAAAACTATACCTATGCCCCAGTGACTGAATCTAGAAATACCTTTCAAATACCACCAGTTTCAAAATGCAATATATGACAAAAAAAGATGAAAGTCTTTCTGCGCTGTCATAGTATACATTGGAAATAATAAGGATACTTAAAGTAAATCCAAAATATAAGTAAACGTATAAACAGTATTCATTTTCAAAACAGCAAAAGGAGTTTATTTATTTGAATAAAATACTTGCTTTGGATTCCACAAAAGGTTTTCCAGACAAAAGAGCAACTGTATGGAAGATAACAAACCAAGTATTCTATTGTTCAAGACCCAGTGATATGGAAGAGTTCCTAACAATTTATAAAGGTCGTTTATTGAGTGACTGGCCCGAAGAACAAGCATGCAGTGTTACGTTAATAATATTGGGTTGTGAGGATTATCAAGGGCCATGTCATTTTTGCATAGACAAATGTACTCTCACAGTAATACACACAGTCTGCCTTGCAGTTTGTCATATTTTTATGATCTTAGCCTAAAGAAACAAGAAAATTAAAAGTGATCCTGCAACACTGGTGCAATCTGTAGCATGACATGACTAGGTAAACCATCTCTGAGATCTGCCATTAATCTAAGAGAAACACTGTCAATATGCTGTCAAAATAAATGAATGTATTTTGCTGGCGTAGACTAGGAACAACGTATTTCCAGGTAAAGTGATGCATATTAAAAAGGGGAAATGTATTTCTTTTATTAAGGGACAAAGAGACATTATAGAGTTAAGTATTTTTTTTCTAACACTCACAGTACTTATATAAATGATCATGAATGCATACTTGGCAACTTTTGCAAGCAATAAATCAGGACAAATATGTTCACTCCATAGCCCACACTGATCACAACTCTTATCTGCCCAACCATCAGCCTATGCCCCATATGCCCATGGGAAATTGTTGTCTATAGGACATGAGTAGTGGAACCTTTGGGGAATATGTGCATATATGAAAAAAAAAATTATCTATGTATGTGCTGCTCATTACTGTCAATGGTATGCAATGGTGGATTATAAAAGGGCATTTTGGGTGGTATACCTGGGCCCAGGTCAGTAAGAAGGACCGTAGCTTTCCCATTCATATCGATGTATGCCTGACCTTGACAGATGATGGCATAGAATATATTACTGCAAACTTGGGGAATGTTTTTGCTGTTTGTGGTAATTACTGGATGTAAAACACTTACTGTATAAACTAATGGTATAGTCAAAATTTATATGCACAAAATATGGGTCTTTTTTGGCTAATCAGGCACATACAAATGTATTAGACACCACGGGCCATTGTAGTTTTAGTTCACCACTGATAACATTCCGTATTCCGTGAGCATGGTTAGTTACATAAGACGTGTGTGTTATTGGCAGAGACACCAGGAAGCTCTGTATGATAACACACTGCAATATTCCAGGGCAGGTGGTTATTAATTAATAGTTCACATACTTCCCTTTAGAAGAAGTGAAACTGATTGTGAGTCATAACCATCCTTATAACACAGGACAAAGGTTTGAGCTTGGAGCACAGATAGTACAGAGACACAGACTGGATTATCAGACACAAACAGAAGTCACCTACAATGGATCTTTATAGATGTTTCCTCCCTTGTATGCTGCTGCTGGTGGTAGTTTCAGGTGAGATTTACTTTTATCTATTGTGTTAAACAGTAACTGTCTTGTTAAGTGAAAGAATCCTGTCAATGTAATATTGGGGGTTAAAGGAAAATCGACAAATAACTCATTACTAACCCAATATTTATATTTTAATATCAGACGTTGACAATTACATCACAATGCACATTAATTTAGTTATTTGTCTTATTCCCTAAACAGAACCATGTTAATGCATACTTGCCAACATTTTTTTTTCTTTTTCCGGGAGATGCCGGCTGGGACGTGGGCATGCAGGGGGCGGGGCTGCGAAATCGCGTCATTTTGGCCCCGCCCCCGTGACGGAATGACGCAAATCGCGTCATTTTACAGCGGGGGCGGGGCTAAACGCCGTGATTCCGGGTGAATCGCGGCGTTTTAAATGAATTTTTCCCCCTTCCTATCAGGGAGATTGCCACACTCGTCCGGGAGACTCTCGCAAAATGCGGGAGTCTCCCGGACAATCCGGGAGAGTTGGCAAGTATGTGTTAATG
Organism: Mixophyes fleayi; assembly: GCF_038048845.1. Classification (NCBI taxonomy): domain Eukaryota; kingdom Metazoa; phylum Chordata; class Amphibia; order Anura; family Limnodynastidae; genus Mixophyes; species Mixophyes fleayi. Next base: position 17,695,356 of record NC_134412.1, on the reverse strand, counting down.
TGTTGTGTTACTCCATGCAGGTGCTGTGTCTGATGGGACGGTGGTGAACAGGATTCTTGGGGGTTCTGTTCTTTTTAATGTGTCTGTCCCATTGCAAACATTTCTGATAACATGGACTAGTAACAGTCTCCAAATAGCTCAAACTTTCACTTCTGGAGGTTCTCAATGTTTCAATCGATTTATGGGAAGATGTGAATTGTTTAGTAATGGAAGCCTGAGACTGGACGCTATCAGACAGTCTGATCAGGGGGAGTACACTGTGACTGCTCAGTTCCAAAACTTTATCGTCATTGAATCAAAAAATCTCCAGCTCAACGTTTACCGTAAGAACTAACCATGATCCATAATAACTTCCTTTGTTATGTTTCATGAATATAACTACTGTGTTTGAGCAGGAAGCAAGGACAAAGACATGCAATGTAATATACAATTGTTTAAGCAGAATGCACCATGTAATACTCTGCGGACAACAGTGTCCTATACTAGGTAAAACACAGGTTCCTACATATTAGGAACAAAGGTTTACTCTTGTGTGAGCATGTAGGCATTAAGCAGTATGTATTTATTGTGTGACACAAATACGTTTCCTGCTTGATATCGACTGGAATAAATAGGAGATAAAGGAATGAAAGAGATATACAGTAGCAGTAAGTGTAATGATCAGAGATGGAATGAAGTGTAAGAAGGGGGACAAGAGAAAAATCACTTAAACAGAAGTATAGGAAAAACATGAGAAAGAAAAGTACATTGAAAAAGGACTGTGTATTAAGCTAATTAAAATTATAATGCTAAATAACCTCTATTAACAGGACACAATATACACTCAGTTACTACCTCTGTACTCTTCGTATGATACCACATTGTTTACTAATTACTACACATTCCTTTGTGCTATTTAGCCTTCACCTACTCATATACACCATTTAAATATTATTATAATATATTTCTTCAATAACATAAGCTTACACAGAGTACATATAACATTACGTAGATGATACAATACATTAACAATGCTCAGAATTCTGTGTCTGTTTAAGATATATTCAAGGACTGATTCATCTTCAATTGTAAGTCCATTTACGTGGTGCTTTCTGGGTGAAACAGCTCTGTGCATGCCTCCGAACGGGACTGGCGCCAATGAACGCAATTGTATGCAATTCATGTCTGAACGCAAATGACACTAAAGATTGCCTACGGTTTGAAGGGCAGAACGGGGTTGAGAAGGGATCAGATGAACATAGGCAATGTTACATATACAATAAGGATGTGCTAACGCAGATGCAGATGATTCAAGTTCAGGGTATATCTTTAATAAGTGTTTTTTAGCTGTATCATTTGCATCGGCTACAGGGCCGACTGATAGCGAAGACACGGCATAGACTTTGTATTAAAGATAGCACAAAACATGTCTTTGCAAGTAAGAGAAACTGTAAAAATGCATTTTATGTACAGTACGCATTAAGAACATCCTGATTTATGTATTTAATATAAAAACATTAAAACATATTTTTATCGATGATTATAGAATTAATGGTTGTTAATTTACTTTATATATTTTTTGCATGCGTTCTGATGGAACTTTATTTTGCGCATGTGCGTATCCTGCTGTCTCTTCTGTCTCTCTACATAAGGAAAGTAACGTTTAGGCATAGCGTATTTATACCCAGATCCAAATGGAAATGTACATTGAGATCTGCCTGTGTTTGAATATAGGCATGTGGGCAGCACGGTGGCTCAGTGGTTAGCACTTCTGCCTCACAGTGCTGGGGTCATGAGTTCAATTCCCGACCATGGCCTTATCTGTGTGGAGTTTATATGTTCTTCCCGTGTTTGCGTGGGTTTCCTCCGGGTGCTCCGGTTTCCTCCCACACTCCAAAAACATACTGGTAGGTTAATTGTCTGCTATCAAATTGACCCTAGTGTCTCTCTCTCTGTGTGTGTATTAGGGGATTTAGATTGTAAGCTACAATGGGGCAGGGACTGATGTGAGTGAGTTCTCTGTAAAGCTCTGCGGAATCAGTGGCCGTCTATAAATAAATGATGATGATGATACATGCACACAAGGTACGCATTTATGTTACACCAGAAGATGAATCACGGCCGATGCTTGTAGATACTTTACTCATGTGTATGTGTCCTCCATCCTAGTGTGGCTGGTATCCCTTGTCCTATTACAATTCACATATCTTAGAATCCATATGTCAATCTCATATTAAAATAGCATCCCCATCTTTCAGTCTCATTATCTCAGCATACCCATCTTATCATCTCAGCCTTACAATTCCCATATCTACAGAATTATTTTAACATTCCCATATATCTTAATGCCAGCATCTCCATCCAGATCACTGCCTACTCAGAATCCTATTGAACCCCCAAATACTTTATCATACCAATCCCAGTTTATTATTCCCCAAGTTTAACCTTCCCAGAATCCTGTGGTATTTATATTTCTCAATATGGGTTGGGTACATACTGTCGACATGAAAATGTTGGCAGGCTAAATGCCGACACTTCATTTCTGGTAAGAGCTTCAAAATGTCGATAGTAAGATTGTCGGCATTGCTCTTTTAACGGCGGCATTGTGAATGTCTACAAATTTTGTTTATTACATATAGTAAATGTGCTTCAATAGAATGAAACAGGCTCATCAGAAACCATCACTGATTTTATTGTGTGTTCTGTTCTAGCTCTCCTCAATGCACCGGTTCTCAAGTTTAATTCTACCTACAATACTACACCTGACCGTCTTGTTGGTGGCAGCAATGTGACCCTCCATTGTGATGCTGGAAGTCAGACTGTACTTACTTACACGTTCTATCGGGACCAGAAGACCATTTGCTCTGAACCCCATGTGACCTGCAGGGACTCAGTCCTGATCTTCCAGCCAATCACAGAGACCGACAGCGGAACCTACACTTGCACCATCCAGAACTCTGTCAGCACCAACACCAGTACCTCCCTGCGGCTGACTGTAATAGGTAAGAGTCTAATGAATGTGGGACATTCTTTAATAGAATGCTATGAACAAGAAGGAACTAACAGGGGGAACTAAGCTAAGTAGCAGGTGTTGAAGGGAAAACAAGATTGAGCCAACTAAATGGAAACAATTGCAGTTCATATTAATATAAATATTTATATTTGTATATAATTATATCCTAGCATATTGTAACATAATCATGCCTATTTTTCCAATAATATGTATTAGTTAGGGAATGAATTTGGAATTAACTTATTGCACTTGCTAGACATACAATTAACAAGTTATATGTATTTTTAAACAATCTTATCTGTTCCCCAACTCCTGCCTGGGTGTCATTCTCGACTCCTCTCTGTCCTTTTCCTCTCACATTCAATCTCTTGCCAAATCCTGCTGCTTCCAGTTACGCAACATTGCTCGCATCCGGTCCTTCCTCTCCCCAGATGTAACCAAATCTGTCATCCACTCACTGATCATCTCTCATCTGGACTTCTATAACCTTCTTCTTACTGGCCTTCCCTGCTCCCATCTCACTCCTCTTCGATCTATATTCAATGCTGCTGCTAGACTTATCTTCCTTTCTCGCAGCTCCACATCTGTCTCCACCAAGCCTTACACTGGCTCTGTTTTCCCTACAGAATCCTTTTCAAGCTTATCACCCTCACAAGTCACTCGCCAACTCTACTGCTCCCTACCTTTGTATTGGCCAATGACTATCGCCTCTCCTCCCACCTGATAACCACATCTCACACACGCATCCAAGATTTCTCCCGCACTGCCCCTCTCCATCAGTACATCCCCTAGTCTGTGCAGCTTCAAAAGGGTATTAAAAACCCACCTATTTTTAAAAATCCAACAGTCATCTGCTGAACTACTTCATCAAGTCAGTTACCTCAACCTCTCATCCTTTCATCCCCCCGTCCTCCTTCTCGCCCACTTGTTCCTTTCGTCCCTGTCCCCATTTCACCCCTTGTGTCATCTGTATGTCTGCCTTTCCCTTTAGGTTGTAAGTTCCTTTGATCAGGGCACTCTCGCCTTCTGTTTCCACTACTTTTAACTTTGCTCACCAGTTACTCTACCCACCTCCTTCTTGGGCTTTCTGTACACTGACTCCACTCCTGCACTTCTTTGCACTTTTCAGTAGGTCTTAAACTGTTAGCTTCACCCACACTCTTGGGCACAGATTTTCGGCTTGTGTTGAATATAACTTGCTTACCCTCTTGCCCTTCCAGCCTTTCTCATTAGCTGTGTTTAGCGCTACTAGCCTATTAGTGTTACTTGTTTATTGTACTGTATTGTTCTACCTTGTACTGTCCTATTGTTTGTAACCTGTACAGTGCTGTGGACACCTGGTGGCACCTTATGAATAAAAACTATTAATAATAATAATAATAATAATAATAATAAACATGGAATGAACTTGTGATACTGGTAGCCATATCACATATTATAGAGACATGGAGTGAACATGCTGTATTTACTAGGCACAGAAAAAATAAGCAATATTTTTAGACAGGGAATCAATTTGTTAGGGATTGATACACCCTGGTACATGTGTTGTCAGACATGGATGTGGGATGCAGTAATTGTGTTAGGGTTCTCAGTGTGAATACCACAGACAATACTTGAAAATGTAAACAGAATGTCTTTATTATTGAACAAGGATCACACAGGTATAACTAGGTGCAGTAATAAATAGAAATAAGAGGAACAGGGTACCAGTTTACCAGAATTAGCAGAGGCATAGGAGTACTGGATACCAGGAACAACAGGTTAACTGCAGCACAGGGTAGCAGGATGAACAGGATTACCATGTTTAACAGATGAAGCAGGATAACCAGATTAATCAGGAGGCACAAGGCACTGGGTGATCCACGGGATGATTAGGCAAAAGCAGGGTCAGGCAAGCCAGGGGTCATAAGCCTGTAGATCCACAAAATACCAGGGAATGAACAGGATCAAAGTCAAACTAAGCCAGGATCTGGGTCACAAGATGAGGTGCAATTCATAGGAACAAAGCAGGAGTCAAATGCCAGGAAGAAGGTCAGGATCCAAACAGGAGATTTACAGAAACCAGCAACAGGGACAAAGACAAACAAACTGGCATCAGTCTGTAGGAAAAAGGCAGTCCAATAAAGGCAAGACACAGGTGACCATAATCCAGCTCAGATGAGGAGGGCTTAACCCCTTGCAGGCAAAGAGAAACTGTCTAGGTACAACAGCAGCTCCTTTGGTAACACAGGGGTACTGCATGTCTAATTCTGAATGAGGACAGAGTGCTAATAAATTGTCAGAGTAGGTATAGAATGAATAAATGAATGGATTTAAAATGTTGTTGTACATACATAGATATGGAATTTAGTTGTTCAGGTTACTTGGCATGCCCTTTAACGTATAGGGGATAATCCACACCTTATAAGTATAAGGATATTGGAAGGATATTACAGCAGGTTTATCACACTGTTCATTTCTACCTGCTCTGCACTACTATTGGAATACAGTGGGTGTGTGGGTTATTGCAGCACGTTCAAGTGTTTCCACCTCACTTTGGGGTCTTCTGACCTTTGCCGTTAGCAAAACTAAATATATATATATATATATATATATATATATATATATATAGTGACATCAGAAGCATAAAGCATGAAACCACAGGCTGTTTTTTTATACAGTTCTGAAAACTCTGAGGATTATATAGTTCCTTGTGTGATTGTCTGATGTAGAATTCAAGTACCGTATGTTATTTTTGGTACAATGTAATCTTTGTGTTGTATTTACCAGTGCCGGTCTCTGAGGTGACCCTGACCACTAACACATCAGATTCTCTGGTCTGGCCGGGAAAGGATTCCGTGTCTCTGCGCTGTTCAGCTCGTGGTACAAATGTCAGCTTCTCCTGGAACCTACAGGGGGCGCCACTGCCTCTGAACCCCCGATACAATGTCACCAACAATAGCTCCATCCTCATTATCAGCCCAGTCTCTGCTAAAGATAATGGATCCTTCACCTGCACAGCTAAAAACTCAATAAATAACATTACCAGCAATGAAGTAAAGCTCAACCTGGCTTGTGAGTAAAACATGGAAATCTAGAATTCTACTAAGTAGAGTAAGTTAACTAAACAGTGTTTGCTGTTTAGCAAGTGCATCTATGTATATATATATATATATATATATATATATATATATATGTTATAACTCTTCCCCACCTCCACACAATGACCAGTTCTTTGAACATAATCACTATGACTCTCTTGTCAAGGTTATAGATGTAAAACTGAGATTGCATGGGAGAAGGGAAAGCCACCTTTATGCCAGACTACTGCCCCAATTCCTCTGATTAAAATCTGCAACTGATGGATAAAGAGCCCACAAAATAAAATAAAAAAATCCTTAACGGTTGATATTCTTTACCTTGTATAACCTCTCTTTACCCTCTTAACTCATGCCTAAAATAGCAGACACCAGACTGGCATTTTGGCAAAACTATATGGTGGAGGAGAAAAGAGCAGGCAGTGCGGCAAGGCCCAAAACCAGATATCACAATGCAGGTTAACTTCCCCTTTGGATATCAACAATGAGGGTAACAACTTTACCCGGGTGTACATAGCTACCATAGCGGGAATCAATTATCCTGGGCAATAGAGAACCCATTACCCCTCTGGGCTAAAAGGGGTGCAACTACAAGCTGACCCACAGGGGTGGTACTTGCACCAAAACTATAGCCGACTCTTTGAAGGGAAATGGGTTAGGAATGTCCACCATCTCAATGTGCGCCCATCAATCATTGGCCACCAACTGCACTCAATTTTCCGTCAACAAAAATCATCCAGGACCTCCAAAAATACAAAGGCCATAGCAGGCCAGGAACTGACAAAAATAGAAAATCAGCACAAAAATAGAACATCACAACAACCAAGGTGCAAAATCCATCAAATACCAGGGATGGCGGACAACGTCTGGCTATTAGAGAATGATTTTCACTCCGCTGCTCACTTTTATTGACTACTCCTTAACCTTCCCCTAGTGACATCAGATGGGTGTACCCCATCCCGTTTTAACCTTCAACCCTTAGAAAGGTGACCTTTAGTTAATGAACACAACCTTAGCTTTTGATTTCCCTCGTGCTTAATCCAGCCCTCGGTACGTATATTTTGCATTGCCATTTCCCGATTTATTTAATCCGTTAAATAGTCATTTTTTGATTCATTGTTTGCATAAAAGATGATCCAATGACTGTAAAGGCAGGGATTATTTCAGGTGTGTAATAAATGTACGGTCTGATCTATTTACTATTTATATATTTTAAATATAGTCTATGTACCTCAACCTATCTGAATAGGAATATTTTGTGGCACTTTTAATACACACACTAACAGATGTTGTAGAAGTACACAATCATACATGATTGAATAAATATTCCTGCCAATAAATATAGCACAAAATCTCGTATCCTCTAAAAGTTTAATCCAATCCATATATATCTCTTATTAGGGCCATTGGAGCAGAGTACGGTGTGAGTTATACTAAATGATTTCTATTTTATCTGCATCTGCTTCTACCTCATCTACAATGCCTGGTTTATGTTTCTCTGTAGTATTTACTATTTATTGAGAGTAATTTAGTGCTCTGATAGAAATGAATGTGATGCAAATTAAGCTGTATTATATGGCATTTGTTTAATTTATTTCCTAATTCTACCACCTTCTATCTTTGGATTTGCAGCACCCGTCTCCGATGTGAGGCTGAGCAGTAACACGTCAGCATTGCTCATTGAAGGAGAAGATTCAGTCTCTCTGCATTGCTCAGCTCAAGGTTCAGCTGTCAGCTTCTCCTGGATACTGAATGGGGAACCCTTACCCCAGAGCCCTCATTATCACATCACAGGGGATAACTCTCCTCCCAACTCCAATCTCACCATCAGCCCTGTCTCCAGGAACGACAATGGACCTTTCACCTGTAGAGGCTCTAACTTGGCAAATAATGAAACCAGTAATACACTGAGCTTAGACCTGGCTTGTGAGTAATATGTTGCAACAATTGCATTTTATTCTGTCCATCAATGGTTCTTGTATTTGATAGTAATGGTAATTTAGGATAAAGTATAAAAATTTGGGGTATTTTGGAAATGCATACATGAATTTACAACTTTATGATATAGTTCCAACTCAGAATTTTGTTGCAGCATTGAGGCACTGTTGAGACCTGGGCCCCTTGTTATGTAAGCTAATAGTGTTATAATGGTAAAGTGTTGGAGTATGTTCTGTTGGTTTATCTTCACTGGAGATGATGCTGCCTCACTAGCACAATGAGCAGTGGTAAAGAGACAAGAGACATTAAGAGAGGATGGAAAAACCACACTAGGTATAATTATTAAACGCTGCCCCTCAATTTATCCTATAATAGAGAGAATTCAAGAGCAACAAATGTCCTCCTGAAAGGTGCGCCCTACACACAATAATAGAATTGACATTAGGGAGAAGAAAAGCAGCGTGTATCTAGAGGCACTCCGGGGTAGTATTTCGCTCTTGTTTTTCTTTCCATATTTCTTTTATCTATATTAAATAAAATTTATGTTTTAAATTTAGTGCTACCCTGGAGTGCCTCTAGATAGACACTGCTTTTCTTCTCCCTAAAGACAAGAGACAATGTCTACAAATCAGTCATGTTTCGGGAACTGAACATTCTGTTGGAGCTTCGTGCAATGAGGCTCCTTAGGTTTGTTGAAAGCCAAAACATTGCAGATTTTGAATCCCCCCCCCCAATTAAATTCCCCCATAAAGTTGAAACAAATACACTTCTGTAAAGCCAAGAGACACTAAAATCTTGCAAAATTAATAACTCAGTGAGAGAGAGAGAGAAAGAGAGAGAGAGAAAGAGAGAGAGAGAGGAATGCATTCTACGAAGGAGAGAAGGCTTGGTGGCATATCATTCTGCGAGTATGTATACTGGGCCTAAGTCATTAAGGAGAGTAAAGCAAAATAAGGGAGTAACTTTGCACCTTGGCCAAACTATGTTGCATTGGAGGAGGGAGGTAATTTAAGAAGTGGGGACAGATGTATAGTTTCTATAAGGCATATCCTAGATCAACTTTAAATTTCAGTGCAAAAATACAGCTATCAAGTATTTGTGTGCCACATGAAAATCAGCCAGTATTTAACTTATGTGCAAAAGGATAAACTATTTTGCACCCCTTGCTTTGTAACCTGGTTTGTCCAGGATCAAATTTACTATTTTTTTTTGCCTTGCTCTCCTTAATGACTCAGGCCCGCTGTTCCTAGAATATGGTATTATTTATCTGAAAGGTAAAATTATAGGTGATAAAGGGAACAGTGTAAGTTGTGTTGTGGCAGTGTGAATCTGGCACCCATAAGGCCTGACGTAGCACAGCTGCTTAATACAATATGTGGATTTTATTTATGATTCTCATTCCTCTTATCTCACAGGGCGCCCACAAGGACACATTCTTTGTTCTGCCAAAAATGATAACCAGAGTCTACAGCTTATCTGCTCCTGGCCAGGAGGACACCCTGCAGCCAATGTGACCATGGTATATAATAATGTAACAGAGATAAATTATAACCAAGTGATCAGGAATCTGTCTTCAATTGATAATGTCCAAGGATCAATCCTGACCTGCAAAGGTGATCAGCTGGGAAAAATATCAAGCTGTACATTGACATTTGGTGAGATACATTGTAATTAGGGATATTATAAACACTTCTTTGTAGCAAGTGAAGCTGTTACTGCTCCTATTACATAACATAAGGCAGGAAAGCCTAAGACAGAAAGGATAAAAGCCATCCAAAATATCAATTCAATATTAAAGTTACTGTCACATGAATTTTAAAGCATCATAAAACCATCAAATTGATGGAAGTAAAATACATTGTTCAGAGATAACATGAGGTGACTCAGTATAAATCTTCTGATTTTATTCCATCAGAGTCTCCGCAGTCTCCGGGACATGACAATAGTACAATCACTAGAGTGATAAAGGGAGACTATGCCGTTATGACGGTGGATCTGAGACCTGGACGCCAGGACCGAGCCACCAATTCCACACCTCAGGTCCTCCCTGCTGAGTTCTCCTGGGCCCGTCTCAGTCCAAACTTCACTACTCCTATACAAACTGGAGATAAATTCACAGTGAACTCTACTAATTATACATCCAGTCTCCAGATCTCTGATGTGACTGAAGACGAAAATGGAGAATATGAATGCAGAGCTGAAAATCTTATTGGAAGCACCACCTTCACCTTTACTCTCAACGTGGCAGCCAAACGTAAGTCATCTTCATTTCTAAAGAGACATTACTAAACAGATTAAGGGGCCTATGTATGATCTCTCACATCTACTTTACATTAATTATCATTTCTCATTGCATTGATAAGAAACAAATTAACATATCTATTTATGAAAAATCCTTAGCAACTCCGCGATTACTTTACCCACTGGTTCTTATGGCTTTTGCAAACTTGCGATGGGTAGGAGCACAAAGCCTGCCCGGAAGGGAGCTGAAGATTTGCCTCCTGCGATACTCTCCCCATAGGTTGGAACAGTTAACACTATCTGCAGATGGGGTTAGCTGTTGGTGTCAAGCTCTGAATTCTGGAGCCTGATATATAGGGCATTTTCACAGTCCCATAGACACCTATGGCGACTGCCTTTACCATTGAAGAGTCTGGGAAAGCAGTAGATATCTCATATATCTGCTGTGATCCTCTAATAATAAATAGCCTTGTTACTTTAAAATAATCAATAATGTGAGATGAACCTCTTTGGAGGCTCATAATTAGGCCCCTAAATCATGACATATTTCCAAATAAAGAAAAAAAGGCAGAAAATAAAGCTAAAAGTACAACATATTGACCCCTGCCCATGACTAACTTATCATTTTGTTTATTGTATTCATTAGTGATATTACTTGTAGTCTACAATGGAAGTCATGCCTTTCCGCACCTAAAACAATGATTTCCAACAGGGATGATACCCTAGAAGGGGTAAAAGAAATACATAGTGATTTAGAGAAAACAGAGGATCGTACTAAAGTGTGGAGTCTTAAATGTAACATATCGAAATGAAAAATAGCATGTGGGAAGCAGGGCCGGATTAACCCTAGGGCTAACTGGGCTACAGCCCAGGGGCCCCGGGCATCCAGGGGGCCCTTGAAAGTGCTCAGCAGCAGTATTGATTGGTCGGGGGTGACCGCGCCGCGATCAATGCTGCTGAGCACTTTAAATGCGGTCCTTCCCCGGCACGCTGTAGACTCCTTACTGAGGAGATCTCGTGAGTCTCACTCTCACGGGGAGGGGGGGCCCTCACGGGGGAATGGAGGTTCCCTTAGCCCAGGGGCCTCCATTCCCTTAATCCGGCCCTGGTGGGAAGACTGAAAGGCAAAAAGGGGTGATTGATCAGTGGAATAGAAAAATACTTAAACAAACCGGTATGGTGCTCCACCAAATGTGCAGCCGAATACATATAAAGAGGGTCTACTTTACCTCTAATCCATAATCAAAACAATAAAGTATATACGTACATCTGGGCAGACATGCAAATGAGGGAAGGAACACAATGCACAACGTTTTTCTATGTATGTATCTTAGCTCAGGTTCTTTGATCTGAAAATTTAACTCACAAAACATAGATACATATAGTGTAGTGTGTCATGAATAACATATATAAAGTCCAAAGTCCCTTAGAGTAAATCACTAACTCCTTCCACCGTGTAATGATGATAGGTAAAACTGTTTGCACCTGTGATCTTCAAGACACAGCGTCTCACAAGGACATATGCTTACAAATGTTAAAGATGTTCTCAAGCCTCAGAATATCCCATGGATCGGTCATAGTTGCATACTCCACCAGAAATATATGAAAACTAAAAAGTGCCTGGTACCGGTACATAGATGATATTTTTTTCATCGGGAGGGGATCAAGGGATAATCTTCATAAATGTTGCCATCATTTAAATGAGAATTTTTCTAACATTGAACTTACCTTTGAGTCTAGCCAATCTAGTGTAAACTTTTTAGACATCACTGTATACACCAAGGAAAAGGGGCTATAAACCAAGACCTATAGAAAGCCCACTGATACAATAAACTACATTCACCATTACAGAACCTGAGCTAAGATACATAGAAAAATACGTTGTGCATCAAGTTCTTTCCGTCATTTGGAGGTCTACACACTTCTTTGTGCTAAAAAGTGAGCGCTAGATGTACTTATATACTATGTTGTTTTGAAGTGGAATAGTCTAAGAGCAGCTGTGGAAGGGACTCGTACAGGAAAAAATTGTCTCAAATGTCTCTATTATGATTTGTAATAGTGAAATCAATCCAAAGATTAAGCACCTTGAGAGCCTAAACATAAAAAAATGGTTAAAAAAATATGGTTAGATGAACATTCCTAAAATGAGACTCCTAAAATATAGAAATAAATCAATTATCTAGATTTATTTTATTACTTAAACTTATGCTACATCAGAAGATGGCACAAACAGATTGCACCAGGGACTGGCTGGGCAGGGGGGCATCTGCCCCCGCGGCCAGACCCATAGTGGGCTGCCTTGAGCTGGATCCCTGGGCTATCAGCATTTTTCCTCCCTTAAAATGTTCCTAATAGTCTGTTGAGCCGTGTCACCCCACCCCCCCCCACCCTTGCCTGAGCTAAAAGTTGCCAGCCCCTGGATTTCCCTATTTTAACTGAATGATGGATCCTTCAATAACATAATTGATCTTAATTTAAGTGTAAAATGCTGTTTGTGAAGTATCTCTTTGTTGTAATTTCAAGCAAAGTCATAGAGGAATTTCCTGAATTTCCTGACTTGCTGTTCTGCTGCTTATTTCACAGCTGTTTCTAGTAGTGGACTGAGTGGTGGTGCAATCGCTGGTATCGTGATAGGAGCGCTCGCTGGAGTCACCATAATTGGAATCAGTGTGTTCTTCATAGTGAAGAAATGTATGTATTCATGGATTTTTTTTTATAAACCACCCTTGCATCTTTGTATATTTGTGCGTACATAAATGCATATATTATATACTTGCATCTTTGGTGGCTATGCCTTATTTGCTTTTTCAGATGATCACAATAAACTTGTTTCCTCCTGGGCATGGTAAACTGTAATACACCTATAGACTGTGACATTCCCTTTGTAATAGCTGGGGACTTAGAAGACCTTGTCTAAGAGATAGAGAGATGGGAAGGGGAGAGATAATGACAGGCAACTTATAATGAAATGTTAGAGAAATGTATTAAACGTACCCTCTATAGCCCTTATTGCTTTAAAGTATTTTATTTATTTTAATTTTTTTGAGATATTTTGCTTGCTTGAGCATTGATTGTGATTATGTAGGATTGCTTATGTTGATTATGTTTATGACATTATAGCGAATTCTGTGGAAATAATGATATTAATAAATTAGGATTATTTATTTTTCTATTTTGAGTTTCACTTAGTCCATAACATTGTATATGAAAGAATACACTATGGGCCTGATTTATCAAAGCACGTATCTGCCTATTTTAAGCATATCGTATGTACGCAAAATCACTCAGCATATGCCACCATCTATGTATAAGGCACGTAAAACGCCTATAACTTGATTACCCAATTGCACACACTCTGTGCTCTGGTAGCTAAAGCAGTTAACACTTCACACACTGGTATCTAAAGGGTTAACACAGCCAAGCAATCTATCTCTTCTAAACAGGCAGTGAATTTGTTTAGAGCAATAAGGACAGCACTTATTACATTTTAGATTTAATATACAAAAAAGTACAATGCTTATAGGTTATAAAAACAATTAAGATGATATGACTTACATAACAAAGCATGTAAAATAAAAAGATAAAATTCAGAGTATGAACTTACATATGAGTTGTATTCTCTGCGCCAAAGAAAATTGGGTTGGTAGATGGACAGCTGATCAATTATTGATTTCCCAAAAGACTAACAATTTCTTGTAACTGGTTTCATCTTTTTAAAAAAACTTTTACACCTTTCCCCATCTCCAGGGGGTTGCGGTCTCCAGAGGGGGCCTCTGACACCATTTACAACCACAATTTTGCATCTTCCCTGATTTAATACTCAACTCTAAAATGTGACCTAACTTTTCTGTGGAATGTCACCAGACCCAATTTTATTATTAATAAATCCAATATAAATTTACAAATTTATAGATACCAAACAGCATAGGTCCAGTGTATTAGCTGAGTTGACGCTGATTTCCTCACCTTCTCTGACTGACAGCCAGCTTTATTTGACGTAGGAGCTGCCCTTCATTATGCTATTTATGATTATGGGTTTGATCACTAATTATATTGATTGTAATTTGCATTTTGGAAACTTATATATTTGTCTACATAAAATACAGCTGTGAACGGCTCCCTACAGTCTTTTTAGATGCCAGAAACAACCCTTATGCCAGGATATGGTTCACTCCATGAGGTCTTTGAAACTCTTAATTTCCCTAAAGGTGACAAATGTGACCTAGTAACACAGGGGTGTCATGTGATCATACTCTATTCCAAGCCAGGATAAACGTTAAGGTGGAAAACATAAAGAATAAAGAGTCCAGGCTGATAAATAATTTTCTAATATGAGTAATGATATGTTGTATAAGGTTGGTAAAGTTAGCGTTAAAGTCATTAAGCATCTTGCTGTGCCTTAGTCCTATCGATACGTGGTTCTTGAAATGGCCTATCATCATGTATTGGGTGGGCATCTAGATTTTGTTAAAACCAAACATTTTACACAGGAATATACAGAATTATTTTAATCTTGGCCAGAATGACTGTTTACGGCACTTACACCAGTTTTCCATAGTCTTTTGATTCTTTTACCGATTTTATTGGTACCCTTTGCACAAATAATTGCTATACATTAAGCTGGTCTGTATGATGTAAACTTCCAATGTCCCATGAGTGATGTCCCTTATTCAGATTTTATCCAAGACTTTAAAATCTCCATATGAATCTATACAATTTTAAATTTTATTTAAGAATGGACTCGTTTTCAAAGCTCCACAGATATGCTATTTTTACAATCTATCAGAGGTATTCGTATTGTGATATGGCACCATATTTCTCCTAATTAGAATGGACTTTTATCTGATACACAATCACTTTTAAATAAATATTGAGAACTATTAGTAATTCCATTTCTTAGCTGTGCATTCCTTAATAGCATGAGCAATGTTTTATTAATCCAGTGGTAGATCATTTTATGCTTAGCTATTTAATTGTTCATTACAGCTATTTATAGCTATTTGCCAGGATTGTGTGCACAGTTTTTCAGTGAATATCACCATCTTAGCACATGATCCCTGATGTATGTCTAATAACATAAAATGTATTTATTTTCAAAAAATATTGTATTTTTAATATTACTTAGTGAGTTCATCCAATGCACTCTTTCTTTGATTCAAGCATTGTACCACTAAGTTATCAATTATAGAACATATTAATTTAATTCCAATCAGGGTAAATGATTTTAGTTATTTTTTGGTATTTGCAAGTTCTTTAGTTATTTTTTGATAAGTGGCAAGGTCTGTTTGACATAATTGAATGGGTTGGAGAGGTTACTCTATCAGGCATTCCTATTGGGTAAATGAAAGCCCCTTCAAGTTTATCATGTAAACCTAATTAAACTTTATGAGCATCGAGTGGTGCTTGCAGAAGTAAATGTAACCAAAGAGGACCAGTATGTTCGCAAAATTACATTGAGTCTTTGTCTATATCCCAAAATCAGGAAGATGTTTTAGAGAGTAATAGGGAGGTTTTCTGTGAGTCATTCAGGTGTACAAATAAAATAAAACATAATGTGATAATAGTACTCAACATTAAGATACATTTTATTGGGTTCCAGAATCCCTTAGGAAAGCAATCTCTGAGATGATCAAAAAGATGTAAGGCTATAGAGGAATCTTAATGTTACTGGGCTAACTCTTTGGTGTTAATTCCAAAACCTGATGGATCTCTGTGGCTTTGTAATGATTTATGTGTGTTAGATTAAATCTGAATGCATATCCCAATAGATGAACTTATTAGAAACAGTTTTCAACTTTTCACCTCACTCAGGTTTTCTGACTGCAAGTGTAGTTTGTTACTACTAAACCACTGGGGCCCTAATTTGTCAGGTACCCTGAAATAAAATATGGTTCCTTAGGCGAAGAAAGTTTGTTGATATATTTTTATTTTTTCTCTTTCCTCCACTATACCCAAGCAATCTTATAGCATATACATTAAAGCAATTGGAATACAAGGAATGACAGTGTTGGATAAATATTTATTGTCAATAACCTTAGTATGTATCCAACCCTTGCCTCCTCCATGAAAAATTATTTCATATGTTTCTTTTCTTATTTTATTCCATTATCTAAGGTATTTTTTGGAGACCACCTTTCACTCCCAAACTGGATAGCTTCATTTATTTATGTATATAGGAAACGATATGGACAGTGGATGTGCAGACTAAATGTGGTGACAGACTAAGAAACTAAGTACTTGGTCAGTGTGAACTTTCATCCCAGTATTGTTATCATGCACTGGAGAAGACAGAAAAGTTGTAGGATGAGGAATATACAAGAGAGCAGCTGGTCTTTGTGTGTAATTTTTAGAAATGGGATTGTTATTTGTGGCATCAGATAAAAGCATACTTGGAGTTGGAGTCCGGGAGCCTCCCGCGGGGAGGTGGGCATGCGGGGGACATGACGTAATGGCACAAACGCATCATTTTACAGCGGGGGGGTGCGGGGCCAAATGCTGCGATTCCCAGAAAATCGCTGTATTTTGGCCGTAATTCTGCCCACTTCACTAGGAAGTGGGCAGATGCCGGAGATTGCCATACACTCCCGGGAGTCCGTGAGACCCACCCGAAATGCGGGAATGTCCCGGACATTCCGGGAGAGTTGACAAGTATGGATAAAAGATAATGGTACATACAGCATTATACCGTGATTGCTATTCACAAACCTTAACTCACACCTCTAAACAAATCTTCCCTTTAGAACGGCAAAGACTTGCAGAGGGAAACAGTATGAGTATTTATCTATGTATATTTATGACTATAATTATCTAGAGTCCCTACTGATAAGTAAGCATGAGGCCTGCAAGTCATTTATAAACAGAATGAGACAGAAAGAAAGAAAGAAAGAAAGAATGAGCCTTTACTCTCGTTGTAAGTCACTGGAGCACCCCTCATGTAGTCACTGCACAAGGAAATGAGCAAAGTCAATTTAGTTTATCACGCTGTGCTTCCTCCTACAGTCACTATATGATAAGTACAGGATTGGAATCCCTGGGGAGGAAAGGGAGAGTTTTTGCAGGCCTGGAGATAAAGGGAGAATCTCATCTCTGCCACCCTACAATTCTGCTACCTGAGAAAATATTCTCATTGTGCCTCATGATAGGAATGGCCCTGATTATTCTGCATATTATTGTGCATTGTAATAATATATAGTAGTTATATCAGATATGTTGCTTACTTATTTCTTACACTAGCTCAGAGACACTATTATTTATATCCAGTTTTATGTGTTACCTTGAACTTTCTCATTAAGTGGAAGTTATGACCTTTTCTCCAGCACACTTTGTTTTATGTAAATGATATGAACCAGATCGATAAATGCAAACAGCAATTTTGAGTTGCTTTAAAATTTTGCTGTTTTTTTTTTTTTTTTAACAGGTGCTCCCAAAAGACCCGTGTATGAGAATAGAGACATCCCACCTCAACACATTTATGAAAATGCCATAAAAGGAGTAGAAGTAAGATGTCTTCTGAGCTAAGAGTAAAATAAAGACAATGGGTCTGATTCATATCTGAACGCTACTTGTGGTTAAAAAAAAGAGCACGGAACTTCAGCAGAATTCTGACGGCATTCAAGTCCGTGCGGATCTCAAGATGCGCTTTGATTTGAATCTGGGTGTAACTAGGCTTTCTCTAAAAGTTACTTGCCGTATGTTAACAGACACAACAGAGTGCAGGATACGCATATGCATATGTGCAATGTAGAGTCACATCAAAAAAATAAATAGTTTAGCAAAACAAATGAACAACATCTGATACTATAATCATTAATAAAAAAAAAAATCACATTACATATATAAATCAGGATGTACTTGTTGCATACTGTATTACACATTGCGTTTTTATAGTCCCTCTTACTTGCATACACATGCTATCTAGTGTCACGCATACTTGCAGTTTTTAATACAAAGACTATACCGTGACAGTCATCACTATCATCATCATCAGTTATTTATATAGTGCCACTAATTCCGCAGCACTGTACAGAAAACTCATTTACATCAGTCCCTGCCCCATTGGAGCTTACAGTCTAAATTCCCTAATATAGACACACACACACAGACACACAGACAGACAGACTAGGGTCAATTTTAGAAAGCAGCCAATTAACCTACTAGTATGTTTTTGGAGTGTGAGAGGAAACCGGAGCATCCGGAGGAAACCCACGCAAACACGGCCTTGGTCGGGAATCAAACTCATGACCCCACTGCTGTGAGGCAGAAGTAATAACCACTAGGCCACTGTGCTGCCCATCAGTCGGCACTTACATCTGCCTTGTCGTTGGTCCAAATGAGACGGCGAAAAAAAAGTGTACTTACAAGATACCCAGCACTTGAATTGGGCACATTTGTATCTGAATGCCCTCTGCAAGCCCTTACTGTACACTGCCTACGTTCGTCCCTCTATCCCTCCCCTGTTCCATATCTATAGAAGCAGACACCCCAATGCAATAACACATATAAAAGTCACACATACTCTGTTACTCCATGAAGTCCTTTGGTTGTTGTTCCCCCTCTGGACCTCTCACCATTATGTGGGTTGCCAGACTGCACCATTAGACAGCTGGCAGAGAAGATAGATTTGAACTCTATGCAGAAGACCATACAGGCTCAATTCTGTAAACAATGCAACAAGACAAAGCCATGTTCTTCAACCAACAGTGGTCTCCTAAAAAATATTTTAAGAGATGTTTGTGCTACCTTATTTCTTCGGTTTTGTATGTGACATGTGAGAGGTTACATAATTCATAAACCAACCTTGTTGGAGGGAAATGAAACAGGTTACAAAAGAAAGATATAAATATAAAGTTTTGCAAGAGGTGATATGTGCAGGGTCAGTGCTATCATTAGGCAAGCCTAGGCGGTTGCCTAGGGTGCCAACTGTTTTGGAGTGCCTAAAACACTGAATGAGTGACGTATGACACATCACCCATCTGGTATTTTTGATGCGCACGCAGAGTGTCGGCTGCTGATATGAAAGAGAAGCAGCCAGTGGCTTCTTACATGTCATCGTTGTCAGTGTTACACCAGGAGTATGGTGCTTGTCTATGATGTCACAGGCAGGTACCACATTTCCAGTCCCAGGAAGAGGGGATGCCGCCCACGCCTCCCATCTGCTAAGGTGGGGCGCAACATCTCCAAATGAAGAAGGGTGTCCCCAGGGCTGGCGCTGTCCTGCCTATGTGTCTATACTGAGCCGTTTCAGTATTATTAGTCTCTTTTTTCCATTGCCATTTAAGGAATTATGTAATAGATGCATATTGTACCTCACTAATATTTTCTATTCATTATGTCATATACAGATGGGCAAAACAAATTCTACAAATGAAGAACCATATTATGAGGTAAGGTTATTATTAAGATGATAATATAGGCGCAGGGTATTACCCAACACATTAATTCACCATTTATGCTGTGAAGGTTGTACCTTGCTTTCCAATCGGATGTGTGGGGTAATGATTCTAAAATGTTTATCACAGAACTGTATTAAATGATTGTTCTTTTCTGTATGTTACCAGAATTTTTCACATACCGGGTCCATTTTGTACAATGCTGTGCTGCCTGCAATGCTTACTTGCAATTCATGTGAAGAAGTTGGAATACAATACACACTTCCCATGATTCACCCAAACCACACCCATACACTCAAACCACACCCACACACTCAAACCACACCCATAAACACACCCACATTTCACAAAGGTACCGGATAATAATCCTGTCAAACATATTATCAAAGTTACTTGCATAGTATGAGGGGATCCTCATAATGAGTGTTTGCTTATCCTTTACTGACAGACGTTCATTCTTATATACAATATTTTCAACAGGAATCATGTGACTAAATTATATCACTACTTACCAATTACACCAAACATGTACTACATATATTGTGTATGTATGTCTGTAATTACTGTTTATATTTTATCTGCAGAGTGTAATACGCACAGACGGAGCCATATACAGCAATGTTCCCTTGAGACAATAACACTAACCGTATGTATAGATATATAAAACATGTTTTCTTGGTTATTTTCTGGTGTGCTTATTGCCTCTCCTCAAGTACCCCTGGCAGGCTGAATGGAATATATGCACTAAAACTTTAAAGTTGTTGTCAGTCAGAGTTACAAAATATAATCCAAGTAGGGGTGCGCAGTACAAAAAAGGAGATAATGCCAATAGATCAAAAGAATGAATTTAATTAATTGCACTTTTGTACAATTAGCTGCTATCAAGTTGAACTTTTGCACAGTTAGTAGCAGGCAAAGTCATTTCACAGCTGACCCATAAGTGCAAAACACAATAGAAAAGGAAATACATAACATAACACATGATGATATTTTGAATCCATCAGCAGAAATTTCATTGATGAAATAAAAGTGCATCTTAATAAAAATAGAGAATATGCGCTTTTAATAAAATATAATTAATTAATAGAGACCAAACACCTATTGTCCTTTTAATTAAAATAGGTGTTTATAGACCTAATCCTATCCGTATCAGTTTGCTATATACTCTCTATAGGGTATCATGCTCCAGAGGACACCCCACTAATCACACTCACATCATTGTCTGTGTGCATGTAATGCAACTAGCTGTATCTGGCATGCTCATCAATGTGGGGCCAATCACATCTGGTGTCTAAGAGATGCTCAATGTGTAGCTTCTCTCCGATACATCACACTTTCCTTTGGATGACCTGGAATAAACCAGTTTTTGTTTAATATCATTGTATGAAGTGAATGGGTTCATTTAACTTAAACATAGGTTCCGCGGTTCAATCATGAAATATTGACAGCGAGATGGAAGATAACAGACACAGAAGTATAATTAAAAGAGACAGATTTACTGGTTAACTTCAGTTACAGGTTATTAAACCGATACAAGCATCCAGAACCACTGCAGGAAACCTCAGATAGCCTAACTCACGGCAAACATTCCAAGATCGTTTTAACCGGATGGTACTGGGGCACTTGACTGTTAAGTTCACTGGAGAGATTTCAAATAACTTCCAATTACACCAGTCCTTTATGCTGATAATAGGAGATAATAGATGACAGCTTGTATCTTTGAATTTGTTTGTAACACATTATAGGATGATCTAAATTCAACAGCAGTCAGCAATGTCACAGATAAGAGCTATTTTCTCAGAGGAATATGTAAAATATTAATGTCCCTGTTTGTAACCTGTTCCCCACACAAGCTATGAACAGTTATTTTCTGGGACATGCTTCCATTGTGATTCAATATTGAATGTGTTACATTATATAGCTATAAAATAGCAGTAATTATTTGTTACAATGTGTTAATGTGTACAGTCATGGCCAGAAGTTTTGAGAATGACAAAGTTTTCACAAAGTTTGCTGCTTTAGTGTTTTTAGACCTTTTTGTTAGATGTTGCTATGTGTATACTGAAGTAAAATTACAAGTGTTTCATAAGTGTCAAAGGCTTTTATTGACAATTACATTGAGTTTCAATATGAGTCAATATTTGCAGTGTTGACCCTTCTTTTTTGAAGACCTCTACAATTTGCCCTGGCTTGCTGTCAATCAACTTCTGGGCTACATACTGACTGATGGCTGCCCTTTCTTACCTAATCAATGCTTGGAGTTTGTCAGAATTTGTCTGAGGTTTTTTTGTCCACCCGCCCCTTGAGGGTTGACCACAAGTTCTCAATGGGATTAAGGTATGGGGAGATTATTGGCCATGGACACAAAATTTTGATGTTTTGATCCCGAGCCACTTAGTTATAACTTTTGACTTATGGTAAGGTGCTCCATCATGCTGGAAAAGACATTATTTGTCACCAAATTGTTCTTCGATGGTTGGGAGAAGTTGCTCTTGGAGGATGTTTTGGTACCATTCTTTATTCATGGCTGTGTTCTTAGGCAAAATTTTGATTGAGCCCACTCCCTTGGCTGAGAAGCAACACCACACATGAATCGTCTCACGATGCTTTACTGTTAGCATGATACAGGACTGATGGTAGCACTCACCTTTCCTTTCCTTCTTCAGACAAGAGTATTTACAGATGCCACAAACACTCTGAAAGGGGATTTATCAAAGAAAATTACTTTACCCCAGCCCTCAGCAGTCCAATCCCTGTACTTTTTGCAGAATATGAGTCTGTCCCTTATGTTTTTCCTGGAGAGAAGTGGCTTCTTTGCTGGCCTTCTTGACACAGGCCATCCTCCAAAAGTCTTCACCTCACTGTGCGTGCAGATGCACTCACACCTGCCATTCCTGAGCAAGCTCTGCACTGGTGGTGCCTTGATTCCGCAGCTGAATCAACTTTAGGAGACGGACATGGCGCTTGCTGGACGTTCTTGGCTGCCCTGAAGCCTTCTTCACAGTTATTAAACCTCTCTACTTAAAGTCCTCGATGATCCGATAAATGGTTGATTTAGGTGCAATCTTACTAGCAGCAATATACTTGCATGTAAAGCCCTTTTTGTCCAAAGCAATGATGACTGCACGTGTTTCCTTGCAGGTAACCATGGTTAACAGAGGAAGAACAATGACTTCAAGCACCACCCTCCTTTTAAAGGTTCCAGTCTGTTATTCTAACTCAATCAGCATGACAGAGTGATCTCCAGCCTTGTCCCAGTCAACACTCTCACCTGTGTTAACAAGAGAATCACTGACTTGATGCCAGCTGGTCCTTTTGTGGCAGGGCTGAAATATAGTGTTAAAGTTGTTTTTGGGATAAAGTTCATTGTCATGCCAAAGAAGGACTTTGAAATTAATTGCAATTCATCTGATCACTTTTCATGACATTCTGGAGTATATATAAATTGCTATCATAAAAAACTCAGGCAGCAGACTTTGTGAAAAATAAAATTTGTGTCATTCTCAAAACTCATGACTGTATATGAGAGGTATGCTACATATACAAATATCTAATTATTTTATGTTTACTGTTTCATCCTCTTCTAGATTATGTGACTAAAATGAAACAAACATCTCATCAAACCACTACTTGCTGTAGAAACAAGTGGGGTCAGGAGACAATTTTCACGGGATTGATCAAGAGAAGGCTGGACCTCTAAACTCTTCAGTGTTGGTTTAACTGAGAGCTACAGGCAAAATATTATTTTAAGAGAAAGTCCTCCCCCAAATTAGAAAAAAATATATTTGGTTCCAACCATGGCATACATTAAATTCACGAGTCACTCACCCATCCAGCATCATGGTTGAACTAATTTTGATTCCAAGTAGGTCTGCTGTGTTTCAGGAATAATTTATTTTATCAGAAACCAAAAAATGATGGTACTCACAGCGGTGAACCTCTTTTGAATTTGTTAGTTGAGGAGGGAACTTCCTTTTAAAATAATAATATTATGCCTGTATTTTTTTCTTATTAACTGAGGACTAGAAATTCATTTTGACTAATTGTAGCTCTCCAGAACATTCATATGTGTATAGTTTAAAATATATATATATATATATATATATATATATATATATATATATATATATTACCAAATATAACATAACTGTGGTTCTTAAATGCAAAATATTTGTAAGTTTGACCACAAAATAATATATTATCTGGCCCCTGTTAAAATGAGATGTTTTTCTTAATTTTGTAGCAATACATTATTAATAAAGGGCAATATATTTCGGAGCATGCTTTGCCGTGATAGTGTAATCTCCCAAAGCATTGGTTCATGCCACAATTGTGAGCAGCATTGTGGCTTAGTGGTTAGCACTTTTGCCTCACAGCACTGGGGTCATGAGTTTGTTTCCTGACCATGACCTTCTCTGTGCGGAGTTTGTATGTTCTCCCCGGGATTGCGTGGGTTTCCTCCCACACTACAAAAACATACTGGTAGGTTAATTGGCTGCTTACAAAATTAACACTAGTGTGTGTGTGTTTGGGAATTTAGACTGTAAGCTCCAATGGGGCAGGGACTGATGTAGATGACAAATTTTCTCTGTACAGCTCTGCGGGTTTTTTCTTTACCCAAAATTGAAGACACTCCAGTATCTTTAACCGAAAAAGTCTTTTTGTTTGTTCTAATATAAGCACATGGACAAGATATAAAATACAGCATATCTTACAGTTTATACATGTATGTTATAGAGAGGTTACCTGGCTACAATGAAACACAACACCCTTATTACAAATATTTATACAGTATGCAGCATCTTATCTCTGACCAATCACTGTTACTCATTTAGGGCATTATAGAGAACTAGGAGTAAAGCAAAAAGATGTCCAAATTTGCTCCGGGACAATGTTGAAATGAAAGGGGTGCAAATGCATTTATTTATATTTTACATGCAGCTAAAATACTGGCTGATTTTGCATGTAGCACACAGATACTGAACAGTTTTATGTTTACACTGCCCATGTGCCTGCTGGCACTTGTAGTGCCACATGTGTGCAGTATAAATTGTACTTCGATCGCAAAATAAGTGTTGCTATCGCTATAATTAATTAATGTGCCCATGAGCACAATGTCCCCTTAAATTAATTATAAAAAATGTATCAATTATTGTTGCCACATAAGTTAATTATTAATTAGCTGTGCTCACTAAAACAATAAATAATGATTGCCCCATAATTCATAAGTTAATGGTGCTTCCTCTTATGTTATAAATGGCCAGATAGCTTATACAGCATACTGATCTCGCCTATCAGGATCATTTCTATTTTCTGGCGCTTTTTCTGGAGGGCGCTAAATCGCTGATTGATACATTTCAACTTCCCTTATCTCGGTAGCGCTATCTAAACCGCAAGGCGCACTGCACTATGCCATATTGCTGTATAATGACTTAATTTATCATTTGTTCTTGTTTTGTTTTTTAATAAAAAAGATCTTCTGATCATGCAATATTGTCAGTGGTTTTTCTCTTTCACACAACAGTAATTACTACATTGACGTCAATGATTGATGACAGAACATTCCCCATATGCAGAAATGGATAAAGTCTGTTCCCAGCAGGCAAAACTTTTATACATCATCTTTTAAAAATAGGCAAGCTATATCTCCTTAAATAATTTATTCAAAAGGGAAAAAAAAATGGTGTATTTATAATTATAATAATCTTTTAGCTTCCAATATATCTAGAACCTGATTTGCTGACAGTTAACAGAGTTTATTATTTCATATTGAAGGGCATGAGGCTTTAGGAACATTGTGCGTTTCAATGGAAGTGGATTAATAATATTTTGAAAAACAAACTTGATCCTGCAAAGGTTTGGCAGAATTGATGGACTTTATAAAGGCTACAAACAAGTGAGATGAATTGATCTGATTGACTTGACCTTTTCACTGAAGCTCTGATTGCAGAGTTAAGAAAGCTGAGCAGTTGTCCAGGTGAGGAGACTAGTTAAATTGCTGTTCTTAGCAGAGAACTGCATAAGTTTTGCAAGGTCAAAGCGTGTACAAAATGTCTGTGTTCTTCTTTAACTCTTTTCTTTGCAAAGCTCACAGTGGTCCAATCATAATGTCTTCAAAGTACTCTTAGAGGTAGGGGGTGACCTCAAATATAAAGATATTGAAAAATGTTAACACTGTAATGTATATATCCCCTACTGTAACAAAGAGAATTGCTTATAGATCAAACAGTATCTGAGTGC
The DNA here is from genome assembly GCF_038048845.1 of Mixophyes fleayi. Classification (NCBI taxonomy): domain Eukaryota; kingdom Metazoa; phylum Chordata; class Amphibia; order Anura; family Limnodynastidae; genus Mixophyes; species Mixophyes fleayi. Next base: position 17,669,479 of record NC_134412.1, on the reverse strand, counting down.
ACCTGTTGCACCAAAACAACACCAAACAGTGATTCACTATATAACTGACAGTAAACTTATATATAACATAACAGTCATATTAAGCACTTATATCTAACACAATCATTTAATACATTTATCATGATTTACCTAACAAATGCATGCATCTATCTACACATATACATATATATTTAACTCAGACATTTAAGAGAAAAGATAAATAAATGTTTGCACTTTCTCAGATAATGTTAAAATATACAAAATTAAAATGAATTATAAAACAATTTACAAACAGACTGAAATAGACTGTTATGAGGCTTAGCAGTTATCACTGGACTCTGTGTTAATCTACACAGCATTCTTTAGAGACATTGGGCTAGATTTACTAAGCTGAGGGTTTGAAAAAGTGGGGATGTTGCCTATGGCAACCAATCAGATTCTAGCTGTCATTTTGTAGAAGGTACTAAATAAATGAAAGCTAGAATCTGATTGGTTGCTATAGGCAACATCCCCACTTTTTCAAACCCGCAGCTTAGTAAATCTAGCCCATTGTTTATTTTCTTGCATTGCCTCAAAGACCATGTTATTCTGCACCATCATTTCCTCAGAGACACTTTTTACAGTCCAGGATTGCAACAAAGACTATGTATATATCTGTAGTGAAACAAATATTATATTATTGCATTAATTCATTAATTCTTGTGGCTGATTACTCATCCCTGCATTGCCTCACAGTCTGTATTTTTCCTTTCTGCTCTTGCTTACTACAATAAACTCCATATTGTTTTTTACTCCAAAATAACCTGTGATTTGTTAATACACATGTAGTTCACATACTTAGATAGAGTATAACTGCCATCTACTGTCTAAAGTTAGTATTGACTATAACTGGTTCTATGACATTTAAAGACGTTTTTAAAGCCTGCAGAGTGGGGAGTTCATGGGAATCTCTCTGCTGAACAAAGAGACATTGTTCCCCAGTCTCCTTGATGTGAAGATTGTCTTGGAAGTGACATATATTCCAAATCTTAGCTAGACTTTTGGGGGTCTTTGGGATTCTTGCACTAATCTAGACAATTACAAAAACTCATTCAATATAAGTTAAGTAAAATAATTTTCATATACATTTTTTGTGTACAGTGTTATTGTTTCTTTGTGCTAATATTTCATGATTGTAATATTGAAATCGTTACAGTTAAAAAGAGGTATAATTAAATCAGGGATAAATGACTCCCATTGATCAGTAAGATAGCACACTAATTGTATCATTCACAAACAGTATCAAATAGTAATATTTAAAGAATAAATTATTAACTATAACTTGCTTAATCAAATTCCCATGTGTTTACTTAATATATGAACACATCTTTGTAGACTCAAAATCTAAAATAAGCAATGTGGCTTAGGCCGAGTGCACTATCTGAGAGACACGTGAGAAATGTGTGTGTGATCAACAGATGGATTAATATAAAACTCTGGACAGACAAGATTGATAGTTAAGTTAGTATGTCAGTTGGGGTTCTTATAGCAATAACCTTTACCAGAGGGGCGGAGTCTGACGAGTCCTCTGGTGTTCCCAAGAACGGCTTGCAGCAGGGCCGTCTTTCCCATTGGGCACAATGGGCAGGTGCCCGGGGGCCCTGCAACCCAGGGGGGCCTGTTGGAGGCAGCCAAAAGAAAAAAAAAACCTGAAAAAAAAGAAGAAAATACTAACCTTGCAGTCAGCTGGCGATCTGACTCCCTCCATGGTCTCCTCCTCTGTCGCGCTCGCAGTGCATGTCGGGCGTGATGTCATCACGCCCGCCCGACATCCATTGCGGAGCACGACGGAGGCGGAGACCATGGAGGGAGCTGGATCGCCAGCTGACCGTAAGGTATTTTCTTTATTTTTTTTTTAAGATTTGTTTTTTTTGCTGCCTCCGACGGGCCCCCCTGGGCTGCAGGGCCCATATATATAATCATTATTATTTTTTTTGTGTATATAGGGGCCCCGGTGCACTGCTGTGCCCGGGGGCCCAAGATGTTCTTAAGAGGGCCCTGGCTTGCAGGTCGTGCTCCTCTGGCCTGCCATTAGATGTAACACTGCGGAAGGAGGAGTAGAAGCAGTCAGGTGAAAGTAACGAACAAGTCTGGAACACAGATGGTCTGTGTGGAGACACAGGAGTAAACAAGGTCAGACAGGCTAGAGTTGGTCATGGGTTGACTACAGAATCAGGAGACGGTAGCAAAATCAGGACAAACCGGGATCTGGTACATGGACTGTCAGTGAGGTACAAAAACAGCAAACAGAGAGGAATCACAAAACATAGCCTGGGACCGGTACACCAAGGGCTAGATTTACTAAGCTGCGGGTTTGAAAAAGTGGGGATGTTGCCTATAGCAACCAATCAGATTATAGCTTTCATTTATTTAGTACATTCTACAAAATGACAGCTAGAATCTGATTGGTTGCTATAGGCAACATGCCCACTTTTTCAAACCCACAGCTTAGTAAGTCTAGCCCCGAGTCAGCAGGACAAAGTCAGAAGACAGGAAGAAGCGTCAGATGAAGCAGGTAACTGGTACAGAGATAGTCAGCTTCGTGGTTTAGCACAGGGAGAGAAAACACTGGAAGGCAGGGCTCAGGCAGAAACGCTGGGACAGGGATTCAGACAAGCCAGGATACTTGTTGCTCTGACACTGCAGAGGTGTCAGAGTGGGATTTAAATAGGATATCCGATTTAAATTGCCCACCTTGACTGAAGTCACATGACCAGCCAACACCCGGAAGTGCCAGCGCACGCAATGACAGGGGGCGGACAACAATACTCTTGAAGGACTCCCATGCAGTCTTTTCAGCCTAATTCAACTGACCATCGAAACTCTCACCTTGAATCAGTTCTCTTATTTGAGGTCCACTAAGATCCCCTCTTTGATCTTTGCATCAATGTACCTCAGGAATTTTTTTTATTAAGTAAGGAAATCCAAGTCCACTTCGATCCATTGCTTTAATAAAGTTCTTCATAAGACCAAGCTTTATATGGAGTGGAGGTAGATATACATTTTCTGGATCAACAAGTGGTGTACTGACAACATTTTCCTTTCCTGGGGATAGTGATATTCACTTTGGACACTGCTTCTGAGCATAATGATTTATCCGGTCTCTACTGTCCCACTCACAAAGAAAACAACGGTACTTTTTGAAAGCAAGTTGTAGTCCAAACAAAAGAGCAATGACTTTTAAGTCACCACATACATTCCATTTGTATTCTTCATGCTTGATTTTATCCAGCCTGAGTTTCATGCTCTCATATGTTTCTTTCATATCAGCAGTATGAGCTAGTGGTTCTCGTGGAAACTTATTTCTATTGTGGAGAAGCACAGCTTTCAATCTAACGTTAGAAGAATCGATAAATATACACCAATATTCTGTTTTGTTCTTGCGACCAAGGGCTTCCGTAACAGAATTAATATTATTGCAAAAACCAAGTCCATCGTCAAGGGAAAATAAATCCTTAAAGTCACAATGCCTATATCTAAAAATACATACTTTGTTTCTTTGTGGAGATTTCAGCCTTTCAATCTGGAGCCTAAAAGTTCTGATTGACCTTTAGATAGGTTTAAATCTCAGACAAGGTCATTGAGATCTCCTTGGGTAAGTAAATGTGGTTCAGAAGATGAACAGGAAGCTCCAGAGGTTGGCTCAAGCCTTACATGACCTTCACCATTGTCTACAGGCTCTATTTCTTGTTCATTATTACTAAGTATGACATTTTCTGGAGGCTTTGGCACAGGCCTTATGGCAGATGGTAAATTAGGGTATGTCACTGATGCCTGAAATGTTCATAAGACAAAAGTAACAATCTGTAAAATGAGGGGCCCAGTTTTTATCTCGGTCTTCAAATTTGCATCCAAAGTAAAGCTCATAAGACTTCTTAAAGAGTGGAGTAAAACAATGTGTGGTTAAACAAGGTATTAATATCAACCTAACAAGCCTGTCCCTCATTTTTCATAAAATGTGGATTATAGCATGTTCTTTTTATGACATCACAAAGTAGTGTAAGGGGTTATTTTTTTTGAGGGGCTGACTGCTACCTTATCTTTGGTGGAGGGGAAGCCAATTAATAGCTATTGTTCTCCATGGACTAGTCCAGACCGTTTGTCTGCGTCCCAGGAGGAAGCTTCTGTGGAAGCACAGCTCATCTCCACTCCCCAATCAGCATCCCCAACCAATCAGCATCTACCTTTTTTTTATAAAAATGTACTTGATAAATGCTTCCTTGAAGCTGATTGGTTGCTATGGGCAACTTCTCCACTGGTCCACTTTTCCACTCTTTTCCCTGCTTGATACATGAACCCCATAGTAAGAAAGGTTTACTTGCTTAGTCATCACTCCTATATCTCATCATGTCCAAAGTGCATCATCCAGCAGAATGTGACTCAACTCTTTGTTATTCTGTACCCTTCTTAACTTATACTAATCTTCCCGGAACAGTATAATTAAAGAAAACAATGGAATTTTACTGAAGAAAAGGCTCTCTAAATGCTGTATATATGGGATATGTATCGTAATGTATATTCTTAAAAGGTGCGTAACTTTAACACTATGGGTGATAGAAAGATTCTAAAACTGTTTTTGAAAGCATAAAAAATACATATATAATACCACTTGAGGTGCCTTGCGACAAAATCTTTGTTTACTAGTGTAATTAATTAAGGTCCCCTGGAGATGCCCAGTAATTAGATATTATTATTATTATTATCGTTTCCGCAGCGCCGTACATGGTACAATTAGTAGACTATACAGGGTAAAACAGTACAGAACAATAAACACAAAGTACCAGTACTTCAGAAACTCCAGGCAGGCAGATACAGTAGAGACGGAGCAGAAGAACAGGTATGGAGACAGGAGGGAAGAGGGCCCTGCTCATTCAAGCTTACATCCTAAGGGAGGGTATACAAAGTCAGGCACAAAAGGGAGCCAGTGAAGCAACGGGGAGAGAGAAAGGGGGCAGGGGAGAACCAGAAGAGGTGAGAGGTTAAGTGGATGGTTGGTAGGCCTTAAGGAACAGGTGAGTTTTAAGTGCCCGCTTGAAGGAGCACAGATTGGGTGAGAGACGAATGGAGCGAGGGAGGTCGTTCCAGTGAAGGGGGGCAGCACGGGAGATAGTGGACGCATCCCTAGATACGCCTCTTAGCGTGAATTCCAGGTAGTGGAGGACTGGTGGAAAGATAAGAGATAATGATGACCACCACCAGCAATATTTAACAGCTTCTGATTGGCTGTTTATATATTGACTCCTCCAGCTGATAGTTTTTCATTGATTAGTGTCGCTAATTATCTATATTATAATAAGTTGCTCCTGTCTAATTTGTTATTTACATTTGCATTACTGCTGGAAAGAAGAAACCCATTTAATTTTTAAAGGACAAACAAGCGCTACGGAATATGGTGGTACACTTTTTTTTATAACAACATTTTTATACCTACAAAATGCGTCCATCTCTAAATGTGGCCGTATATACGCTAGACAGGTGGATGGACACATTCATGTAACTTGCTTGCACCTGCATATTTTAAATTAAGTTAACAACCCTTAATGTCTTGTTTTGCCTAAGGACATCTAACCTGGCCACTTCCTAACCCATTGCGTAATCCCTACCTATCCATCGAACTAGAGTTGGCCTAAACTGGGTAGACGTTTATCCCTAGCTGCAGCGACTTACAAATGTTTATTATTACTATTAGGTCTTAGCCTCTTACTGTTGACTGAGGCACCGAACCTCCTCTACTATCCATAGTACTGCAAGAGCCTTACTTGGTCTCTTTGTAGGATTTGGGAGTGATCTCTCAGCAACTTTCCCAAGGAATAGACCTTGTTGATCTTAGTGAGAACAGGATGTCTGTCTCTCTCTCTCGTTTGTATATAAATATATGTTTAAAATATTATTATTATTTTAACTTACTGAGAGTGATTTGCTAACATGTTGCATATAGTTATAGTCTATGGCAATGGTTCCCAAACTTTTGCAGCTCGCGGCACCCTTAGAGTCTCCATAATTTTTTCAAGGCACCGCTCCAAAATAATTACAGAGCAGTTCCGTTTTATAAGTAGTTGGGTCAAAATAACGTAATAAGTATTTAGGTCAGGACAGAAATACTTAGTAAGTTGTTTGCAAAAATAATACACATAAATACAAGGGAAAATAATATTTTTATATATTGTTTTCAATTATATTTCTGGGCAGCACAGTGGCCTGGTGGTTAGCACTTCTGCCTCACAGCACTGGGTTTGATTCCTGACCACAGCCTTATCTGTGCAGAGTTTGTATGTTCTCCCTGTGTGTGCGTGGGTTTCCTCTGGGTGCTCTGGTTTACTCCCACACTCCAAAAACATACTAGTAGGTTAATTGTGTGTGTGTGTGTGTGTGTGTGTGTGTGTGTGTGTGTGTGTGTGTGTGTGTGTGTGTGTGTGTATGTCAGGGAATTTAGACTGTAAGCTCCAATGAGGCAGAGACCGATGTGAATGAGTTCTCTGTACAGCGCTGTGGAATTAGTGGCGCTATATAAAGAAATGATGATGATGATCTCAAAGAATAATTTACAGCTAATATTAAGAGGAATAACATCAAACAAAATAAAACAACATGTACAAAAATCATCCCACCGTGCCCCTTCATCTTTACCCTGTACCCCTTCAACCTCACACGGTGCCCCTTCATCCTCACACTGTGTACCTCTTCATCCACACAATCTATGCCCTCCTTCATCCACACACTCTGTACCCTCCTTCATCCACACACTCTGTACCTCTTCATCCTCACTCTGCCCCCTCCTTCATTCTTTTGATCCACAACCTGCTAAGAGATTATTCCATCATGGATAGTCCTGAGGAAGAAGAGGACTAAATATTTCTCATTCTTCCCCTTCTCCCTCTATATGTATGTCTTTCAATAAAGCTTTGGAATGGTGACTCCCCCTCCCTTACCCCCATCCAATTCCCCTATCACACTGTTTTAAGTTTTATTGACTGTCTTGCCTTTATTTATGTATCCTCCCCTTATATGTGTCTGTCTATCAATGAAGCTTCAGTCCTGTGGTCTCCCTCCTTTACCCCCTTCACCTACCTCCCCCTCACATCCATTGCTTGTTGAAACTGTTGTCTCGTTAAAGTGATGCATGAATAGTGCAATACTTGATGTATAGTGTAGGATGTCATATCTTCTGCCACATGTCTTGTATTGTGCTATAAAGTATGTCTGATTTATGTTTCATGGTGTATTGTGCGTTCGCTGCGCTGTGACGCAGTACAATTGAATGTAATGTCTTCTATTTGTTCTTTTGAATCTTTATGCAAAATAAAGTTACATTTTTCAATAAAAAAAATATTTTATATGCGTATACTTGGGAGCTAGCGAGAGTCAAGTAACACAAAGAAAAGGAAGTAATTTTTGTATCAGGCACTCCTAGGCTAATAGTGATAAGAGCTATAGTAATAAGGATTATATACCAAGTCTACTCACTAGACTTTATGACCCCCCAGAAAAAAAATAAAAAAAAATATTTATTTTAATTATATACCCATAAAAAGCATGGTGGCTTAGTGGTTAGCACTTCTGCCTCACAGCACTGGGGTCATGAGTTCAATTCCCGACCATGGCCTTATCTGTGTGGAGTTTGTATGTTCTCCCCGCGTTTGCGTGGGTGTCCTCCGCGTCCTCCGGTTTCCTCCCACTCTCCAAAAACATACTGGTAGGTTAATTGGCTGCTAACAAATTGACCCGTGTGTGTGTATGTTAGGGAATTTAGTCTGTAAGCTATAATGGGGCAGGGACTGATGTGAGTTCTCTGTACAACGCTGTGGAATTAGTGGCGCTATATAAATAAATGGTGATGATGGGGTGATGGTACGTTAAAAATATTACAAATATTATAAACAACTGGGCTGATGGAGGGTGTCCAATTCTATAATTGTCAGTTTAATACTGATTAAATGTTAGGCATACTTGGTTTACACCGGTCCAAAGGTATAATTCCAAGCAGTCAAAATTAGACTATTTATGCCTTCGAAATTATACAATCTTGATAGAAAAATGGCTAAAATACACAATTGATATACAACTGTAAGCGACCCTATATAATATTTAATTTCTTTCTTCATAAGAGATAATTTACATAATCCACAATTGTTTAATAAAGCTCTTTACTATGAAAATTTTTAATTGTTAAAGAGGAACTGAAGCAGGTAATGTCCCTGTAGTATCTGTTATGCATTTCCTATATATGTTGCAACTTCTCAAGGATTATTTTTTATCAGCTCGCTGTTATTAGAGGCCTAGCCTTTAAAACTCAATTCACTTGTTCAAACTACCAACTGTATTACTTATCATGCACAGTGACTTCCCTATTGCTCAATGTGTCTCATCATCCGGTGCTACCAAGTACCTGCCACCCTACTATTGGTTTGAATGGTAGACAGCCGACCTAGGCAGCCGATGGACCTCAACCTAGTAGTTCGAGTTACAACTGCCATCTACACGTCTGAAGGCTCAGATGGAGTGTGGCATATGGAGTGCTGAGACCTCCCCAAGTAGTTCTACTCACCTTTATTCCTGCTTCCACCAGAGAACAGGCTGTCCCAATATTTTGATAGTCTAGACCACCTTCCACCAATTGCACATACAATTTTTTCAAATTTAAACACTAACAGGCCAGGATCAAGAGGTCTGAGAGGCATGTTGGTGTCAGTAGCTGAGGGGGAGTGCTGACATTGGATTGCTATTTGGAGGTTTCTGGGGTACCTCTTTGGTAAGTTGGCTCTCAATTTAAAAACACATATGTATGGCCCAAATATATGGGACTAACATTGTTTAGAGTAGGACCACCCTATTAGCAAAAGCACCGTGGAGTGGTGGGTGGCTTCAACATACATTTGCAAATGTGTGCAACCAAGACTTTTGCATTTTTATCTAAAGTAGAAATAGCAGATCTGTTGCTGGCTATAGCAGTGTGCTGTTGGAATTTGTCTGTGTTTTTTCCTTTTAGGATAACCCCACCCTTTCATGCACCTGTTATAGCCTATAAATTGATTTGAGCAACTTCCAGTTCTTTATTTGTCTGAGAGGCATGTTGGTGTCAGTAGCTGAGGGGGAGTACTGACATTGGATTGCTATTTGGAGGTTTCTGGGGTACCTCTTTGGTAAGTTAGCTCTCAATTTAAAAACACATATGTATGGCCCAAATATATGGGACTCTCATTGTTTTGAGTAGGACCACCCTATTAGCAAAAGCACCGTGGAGTGGTGGGTGGCTTCAACATACATTTGCAAATGTGTGCAACCAAGACTTTTGCATTTTTATCTACAGTAGAAATAGCAGATCTGTTGCTGGCTATAGCAGTGTGCTGGGGGAATTTGTCTGTGTTTTTTCCTTTTAGGATAACCCCACCCTTTCATGCACCTGTTATAGCCTATAAATTGATTTGAGCAACTTCCAGTTCTTTACAGGATCTACAGGTGACAGCTCCTGGTTCAGTCCCTAAAGCTTCCTGTGCTCAAATCATCAATAAGTGCGGTCGGCCTATTCACCTTCCATAGAAATCCTCCTGCAGAACATGAACATTCAACTCTAAAGATAATAATAATTAGAGATGTGCGCAGACTCCTGTGTTCTGATTTTGGTTTGGTTTTGGTTCTAAAACTTCTTTGTGTTTTGGTTTTGGTTCTGGTTTTGCTCAAAAATCCTGAAAGGTTTTGGATCTGGATTTAATTAAAAAAATTTGAAAAATAGGTAAAATCATGTGATTTTGAGCAGTTTTTTGCTCCTACATTAGTATTTATAGCATTAACTTTCATTTACAGTCATTTTACATTTTTTATTTCCTAATGATCTCTTCACGTCTGCCACCCCACAACTGAAATGGGTTTAAGAAAATAACTGAAGTATAGACACTATTTTAGTTTGACAACAATATCCCCAAATGAATGTCTAGCCGTCCACCGCATACGTTTGTAAATGTGAGGATGTGTAGTAATGATGATGGCTGAGACATAGAAATTTAGGATACTACTATGGAACTTGCTACAGTGCAACAGGGTGTGGGAGATAATTGTGGATCTGAAAATGTAACAATGTGTTGTAATTGAACAAGATAACGAGGAGAATGATGTATGTGTCCAAGTAAATCAGTCACCAGTGGTACCACCTCACGCCCATGATAAGAACATTATCATGTCTGGGCAACAGACCAAAATATCCACCTCTTCATGCAGAAATATTTTTATCCTAACCCAGAAAATATTTGTCAAGGCATCTGTTGCTTTTGTGATGCCACAATAACTAGAGATAGGCACCTCCTACCTTCATCATTATCATCATCATTTATTTATATAGCGCCAGCATATTCTGTAGTGATCATTGATTGGCAATGAACACAGTAATTAAACAATACTGAGTAATACAGACAGACAAAGAGGTAAGGAAGGAGGCCCTGCCTGCGAGCTTGCAATTTCCCAGTTACGTTATTTGCAACGAGATCATTCAAGTAGTTTATAAAAAGGTGGAAAATCATGTATAGTAACAGCATCCAATTTTCAAATGCAAACTGATTCCCCTAAGGCAATCCATGATTCCAAAAAGGCATCCTTGCGCACTGCAGTTGCTGCTGCTGGAGATTATTCTTCTATACAGAAGGGGAGCAAGGAGAGAAAGCATAGCTTCAAACAACAATTGTCTGTGAAGCAATCAGCTATGTTAGCATTGCATGTGCGTGAGATTTCCGCCATCAATGCATCAGGTTTTAGCCAATTAGTTGAGGTCATGTGTCTACCAAATTCCATTTCGATTCCATTTCTTCCAAACCGCAATTCAACAGCTGTAGCGGGATAAGTCATTCAGTCCCAGCAAAATGCCATTGTACCGACTGTCCACTTAACGATGGCTATGTGGACAAGCGGTACTGGTCAAACACAAGACTGCATGACCGTGACAGCCCATCAGCAGCAACAGCGCCTGTAGCATCATCATCATCGCCCTCCTCATCCCTTCAGCATAATAGTGCTAGCACACAGCGCCGGATCGTTTACAGCACGCTGTGGTTTTTTTTCACTAAATAGTTCAGATGTCACTGAATCACAGAATTGCTTTTAGATTGAGACATTTGGGATTTTAAAAACAATATATATCTAATATATAAATGCTTAGTGGCGTCTGTGTGTGGAAAAAAAAAACCAAGTTGCAGCGCCACCTGCTGGGCAGAGTTATACACTGACCTACTAAATTCTTAGTGTGTGTGGGAAAAAAAATTCAAAAAGGGCTGAAATTTGGTAGGGCTCAAACTCATTTTCGTGAGGTAATTTTACCTCATGAACACACATGTGTAGAGGCGTGCGTTAGTTTGTGTGTGTGTGTGTGTGTGTTTGTGGAAAAAAACTATTTTCTCAGAAAGGGCTCATCCAATTGACCTGAAATTTGGTATACTGACATTATTTGACAAAAAAATTATAATAGTCAAGTCAGTTAACTTCCATCATCCCCCTTCCCCCCGTGGGAGGGGTAGTAAAGGCTAAATTTACGAGTTGAGGGGTCAAACTCATTTTCGTGAGGTCATTTTACCTCATGAACACACATTAAAAAGGGCGCTTGCGTCGGGAAGTAACGCTCTTCCCCTGAGGAGGCCTGGGCTAGGCCCAAATGCATGACAAGAACCTTTTTAAGACCTTAAGTATCTTGATTTGACTAGAATGCATGAGTATCATGCACGGGTTAACTTGTGTGTATATATATATACTTTTGTGCTGCTCAGAGTTAAAGAGCACAATAAAATATTTGAAATAATAAAAAAACATACCACTATAGGATCAATAATGAGAATAAAACATTGAGGTCATTGTATGTAAATTACACCAATGTAGAAAGAATAACTGAGTATAACTGACACATTGTGTTTCCTCTTAACATGTTAAGAGTGAAAGATGTCATTGTCTTTGGGCCCAACCACACGGTTGTGATTATGTGTTTGACAGTTAGACGATTGCCATAATAGGTTGGGCTTCTCTACGCAATTAATTTGACCTGGCTAAACTACAACATGGAATATATAACAAGTATACTTTGTAACCTTAGCTATATCATTCCAATAAGTTTGGCTACCTTGGATAAATTGTTTTAACACTTCTCCCATTCTCTAATAATTAAGATCTGCATATTGGTAGATAAGGGTTATGACTAGTTGTGATATAATTAAAATAGGATCATCTAAATAAAAAAAAACTAATTTTATTATAATACAATAATAAAATGTTTTTAAACACTCTTGAACTAAAAGGTTAATATACTTTAATCAATAACCTTACATATACATTTGGCATAAAACAATTTCACATGCTGGCGCCTCTCAAACCATACAATACTAGGCATCAACGATGAATGTGATGCTATGTTTCCATTGGTATCGCAGTGATTTATAACATACTGTAAATATACAATCGTTGCCAAGTGTCAGATTGATATTGTCCCACCTATATAAAAGACTTTGATTGTCCAATGAGAGTTTCCTAAGCTTGATATATGTCCAGTATAATAAATTTGATCCAGAAATGATTTACCTTAATTGGTTTATAGATCTGCATATTGACAGATGCATCCCCCATTCAGACCTATCACTTCCTGTACGAAAAGCAGATCACAAGAATTGATTAGACTAAAGCCATCCGATTAGCGCTCTGCCAGAAGAAGTGCTTTTGTACTTTCACCCCTTTTGTTAAAGGGTTTCTCTTTTTCTTTCGAACCTTGTATTATTTTTTAAGCCGTTTAATCCAGAATGGAGTAGTCAAAGGTGGAAATAGTCTGTGAAATACAATTATATGTGTTACAAGAGCAGACAATGTAATAGGTTTAACTTTTGCACACTCGGATGGCTGGAAACTAGGCTGCATTTTGCAGTACACCTCTTATTTTGTGCTTAAAAATAATAATAAATTGAAGCGCTCATACCCAGCTCAGGGGTTGTGTTGTTGTCAGACTCGACTGGTTTGGAGGCCTCCAGTCAACTGGCCATCAGCAACACCCGAAGTTCACTCAAAGAGCTTTTATTTGATAAGTGGAATTAATTATTTTTTAATCATTTTGAATAACAAATCCTTTATAATGTGTTTGCTCAATTTCTTGCTGTCTGCTTTAAAATGACTTTTTCACATACTCACAACTAGTTTACATTTTTTTTAGCTTTACCCACAAATAAGAGAGATGCAGATTGTTTCAGCAAAAATGTTGAGTATCGGCAGCCAGGAGTGTAAGCGGCCAGATACAGTCCTGGACAACTCAGCCGGCCCAGGGGGGTCTGGAGGAGCTTCCAAGTGTTTGGCTGCTGGAAAAACTACATCCCCCAGCAGCTTAAAGTTGCAGCGCATACTAGACGCAAGTGGCATAAATATCCTTGTAGAGCCACCATCAGTCTCTTCTCTAGTGGACCCAGCAATGTGTGCAGATGCAGGTGGATTGTGAGAGCCTCCGGTGCTAGGGAAGAGACAAGCGCAGCCAGCTACTCTACTGTAGACAGCATTATATAAAACAAATAAGCCCCTCCCACGATCCTTTTTAAACCACTCCCAGATCCGTCAACACATACCACACTATCATGAGACTGTGTCCCTTTCAGGGTCTGCAAATCGGGACAGTCCCACCAAAATGAAAACGCATTAGAGACTGACTAGGGGGACTATTCATAACTATATGGCTAAAGGGCTGATTTTCTATAGCCGCTTATCATGGCAACAGAAAATTACCTTTTATCTTTATTATTGATATCTTGCAGAAGCAGCTGAGTGATACTCTGTTGCCTCCGCAATACTGGCCCAGAGTAATAAGGAAATATTTACCATTTGCCTAGCAAATGTGATAAGCGCATCCGTATATGTGCATCCGTATATGTGCATCCGTAACCCGACTAGCCGGTGCAGGCTTTCAGTTCCACTAACTAAAAAAAACAATATTAAAAATTAAATTGTAAAAAAAAATTAAATATTTTTTAACAACTAAAATATATTTTATAAAAATATTGGCCATTGAAAGCATTTTTTTTTCATTTTCTTCTGTCATCGCCATCCTGACTTGGCGAAGACAGAAGCAGTATTGTTATGGTGAAACCCAATCTCCAATGAAAAGAACTATCAGAGAAGAGGCTTTTTGCCCTTTAATAAAACGATCCCTATATCCTCTAACACTCACATCAGTCCCTGCCCCATTGCGGCTTACAGTCTAAATTCCCTAACACACACACACACACACACACACACAGACACACAGTAGGGTCAATTTGTTAGTAGCCAGTTACCCTACCAATATGTTTTTAGAGTGTGGGAGGAAACCGGAGCACCCTAAGGAAACCCACGCAAACACAGGGAGAACATACAAACTCCTCACAGATAAGGCCATGGTCGGGAAATGAACTCATGACCCCAGTGCTGTAAGGCAGATGTGCTAACCACTGAGCCACAGTGCTGCCCATAAGTTCATTACTGAGAGCCATTATCTTGACCCCAAGATTGTTTGTATTTGCTCTATTGCTTTCTAATTCCACACCTCCATACATCATGTCACATTGACCTAGTCCCATCACTATAGGGGGTATTAATCTGTATCAGGCAAGACAGGCAGGGGTCTCCTGGGTCAAGCCCTGGTGGTTAAAATCCTCATCCATTACCTGCTGATATCCTAGAGAGACCGATTCAGGTGGAGGAACTGAAAAACCACTGGTAAGACTTTAACCAATATTTCACACCCCCGAGGTTGACTAATAATGTCTAAAGTTCGGTGAACCAAACTGTTGGAAATTGTGTCACCTCTTTTTACAACATTTATCTACGACTTGTTGAGCCTTCATAAAGTTTTGTTTTATTGAGTTATTAGCTATAGAATGCTGAGTTACCTTTGCTATCTGGACATACACTAAAAAGGGAAGTTAAGTATTAGTGAAAAAAAAAAACATGTTCATAACTGTGTCAGTTTTCTTTATCATACTTCCCATACCTACAAAAATAAAAACATCTTCCTCATTGCTATCTTTATGGCATGAAACTCTGTACATTCACACACACTGACAAATCCCTGGCTGTTCTCTGACGATTCTCTCTCTACCTGTCTGTGGACCAGAAGGAATGGCTTTCCTCCAGTGGAAGGTTATCCTGTTGTCGGGTAAGCTGGGGTACGATGTGGGGTTCAAGCTGCATATTGTGATTATATAATAGGCTGAAGTTTCCTTATATCAATGATGCAGTTGCTATGGAATCAGCAAAACGATCCTCATAATCAAATTGAATTAAATATGGGCGGCACTGTGGCTTAGTGTTTAGCACTTCTGCCTCACAGCACTGGAGTCATGAGTTCGATTCCCAACCATGGCCTTATCTGTGTGGAGTTTGTATGTTCTCCCCGTGTTTGCGTGGGTTTCCTCCGTGTGCTCCGGTTTCCTCCCACACTCCAAAAACATACTGGTAGGTTAATTGGCTGCTATCAAAAATTGACCCAAGTCTCTCTGTGTGTGTAAGTTAAGGAATTTAGACTGTAAGCCCCAATGGGGCAGGGACTGATGTGAATGAGTTCTCTGTACAGCGCTGAGGAATTAGTAGCGCTCTATAAATACCTGATGATGATGATAAAATAAAATGACCATAATTACTGGCTAATCTTCGAGGAGCTCCGTGACCATATAAAAGCCGACGACTACAGACCAAGAACTTTTATACAGTTCACGGAACTCCAAGGTGACTTTTCTTATCTTTTTTATTTTACAGTAAGGGGGTACATGATTATTTATAGTATACGTGTTTCAATGTGTAGCAAAGCAAGTTGCTTATATAGGGGTGATCCCCCAATCCAGATGTGTTTTATCTTTAGTGACAGCTATATACTGTATCACGGAGAACTTTCAAATGAAGTTAAGTAACAGAAGCGACATCATCACTGCACTAATATAACTTACATTTTACTAACCAAATAGAACTCTACATTTTACAGGATATTTTATATATATATATATATTCATATAATTGGTGTATTATATAAACGCCATTAAAAACGGAAATAGCCTTTAAGTATACCTTTAATGTACTACCCAGTGCTATTAAAATGAAGTTCATACATCCAAATTGTTTTGTACATTAGCAGATTTTATGGTATAAATAGCAACAATATAAATTAAATGTTTGAAGAGCATAAAAAGTCAATAAACATGCAAAACAGATTGTTTTCTTATTCTCACACATTCTTTTACTGCACTGCCGTAGTCCTCAGCGGCACATTGACAATTGTATACTTAATTTATGGAATAAAAAAATGTCGCTGAAAATAGACTCCCATTTACGACATGACATAATTTTAGTATTTTCAACCTCTATTTCAACATGTATCAAAGTGTTTTGTTTGGGAGGAAAAAATCACTTAAAGAGTATAATGTGGTTTACAATGTTACTCAGCCCGAAGAATGTATTATTTATCGATTGCTTTTTGTTTTGTTATTTGCAGTGGCATGGTTCTCTACAGTGGCAATGTCTGTTCCAGGTCCCTTCAATGCATCTATAGGGGGATCAGCCTTTTTATATGGGGACACAGCCGTCACAGCGGGCCACCAGATAACTTGGAACTTAAACTCAGGAGCTGCTATTGCAACTCGTCTTCCAGGCAGGGATCCGACATACAGCGGTAGATGTACTCCCGCAAAGTGCGAATTATTTATTAATGGGACCCTGAGGATGGACCAGCTTGTGCTCGCAGATAACAGATCTTACTCTGTGACGCTTATGCTTCAGACTGTCTCAGTCACAGAAGTAGTCCAGCTCAATGTGTACAGTAAGTGCGTGAACTACTCAAAATATATTTGTATTCTTTACAATGTTGCAGCACAGGTAGGGGAACAAGGGTAAAGAACAGCAATTCAGTTCATCTAAGAAATTATGTCATTGACTACACTTAAGTGCCAAAAAGAAGCCAAAAATATTTCTGGTTGTATAATAAGCATCCACCTTACCATACCACTTATTTTTAATTTGCATTAAATTTGTGTACAAAATGTCACACACTCCAAATAGGCCGATAAATGTAGCTTGAAAGCCAATTTGAATAAAAATAGATAATTTTTACAACATTGACCTATTATGACCCTTTAACCTCTCTGGGGCATTTTTAAACAACAGCCTGGAGAGAGAAGGTTACAAGGTATACCAAGGTGACCGAATTTCATCAGGGAGGTGTTTGTCTGATTCACTATTTCCCACACGAGTTTTTGAGTACATTAGTTTTGAATGATTTAAGTTAAGTACTTACTGGCGAATTTACAGCTGTCAGTGGTGCATTGCCACAATCTCTGTTCACCTGGAGGAGAACACAGCATTAGAGGATCTCAATATAGAGTTGTATTGTTTGATATCTGCAAAGTCTGGATAGAACTGGATGCATATATGACTGTACAGCATATAAAGTCGGTATCAGGAGTAATACTGCATTCAGCTTCTGGTAAACAGTGGGGTATAGCAGTTCAGAACTAGGGTATGAGCCCTCTATAGAATTTAAAACCCCCAAAAATGTAATACTATGATAGAACGCTACTAATATGTATCTCTTAAGCAAAGGCGAGGTTCCAACACATGATTTAGACATTAGTCATTTATGAAGATTTTTTTTTTTACTTACATTGCATGTTGAGACAAACTTATCAAGGTCTACTTAAGACTTTCATGTTATCAGTTCACTTCGTCTTATGCAAATTCCCATTAATTGGCAATAACTTGCTTACGTTTCAAATGCTATTCATATATTTCCAAGCACTTCCCTAATAGATAACTTTCTAGAATGATTCACTGATAACATTTGGAACTTGAACTTACAGATAAACATCTTTTTCCAGCTACCTGATGCCCCTTTTCTTTGCTAGTATGGCATTAACTTACCCATATCCATTTCTGGAATGTAAGTGGAAATTAAAGTGAAAAATGTGAAATTCCCAACATATGGAAGTTCCAGAAAGAACATTGTCAGAACATCGGATGCGATTTTTTAATGAATGTAAAGAAAGATGGGTCGAAAGAGAATTTAAATGTGAAATTGAGAGTGCCCCAATCAGTATCAATTTCTTTACGCTTGTTTTCACCTTTCCACAGTGGACAGACCAAACCGCGCTATAAGTTAGCCTATCAATTCACTAGGAACTAACGAGGCACGAGAATCAACAGTTTGGAACTGTTTCCCAAAATTGTCAGAAATTACTGGAATTTTCAGTTAGTTTTAAAATATTCTAATTCATTTTTAAAATCTCATATACATCTTTTGTAGTACTTCACCACTTAACATAAAGCTGAAGATGATAGCTGGTTTTCCAGAAGACTACCTATAACTCCTTTGTAAAATAACCCAGAGTCTGTCTGAGCCAATCAGCCAGGAACCAACTTGGAGGTCACGTGATGGCAGAAGAGGGAGTGGGATGACTTGTTATGCTATGAACACTGCAATGTGACTGTGGCTGTCATGGTAATCACATGACACTTAGCAAACAGTAAATCATTGATTGCTGTTAGAATCAAAACCCTAAGGAAAAATAAACAACTTGGGTAACCAAAGTGAATTGCGTTAAAGAAACCTCAGATTTGAATTGAATACATTTTAGCTACTTTTTTTGATTACTTGCTACAGAAAATATTGATACTTTATCCTGCATAAAATTACTGGGAATTAGATTGAAAGGTTCATTTACTAACAACAAAATGCTTTGCACCCTCCACAGTCGTTGCCAGCTTGCTCTGATAAGCTATGTGATTTGAATATGGACACATTTGCACAGAAACAGGCTCATGACCAGGGGAGGGCTGGCAATTTTTAGCCTGTGGGCAACACTCGGCTCAGCAGCCTATTAGGAACATTTTAAAGGGAAAAAGATTGCAGGTGGCCAAATGATCCAGCCCAAGGTAGCCCACTATGAGACCCCTCTGCTCCCCAGCCCAGCCGTGGCCCTGCTCATGACGTGATAGCTATACTTCCATGCAAAGTCACATTTTTTGTTTACTGAATGTATTACTTAGTTTGTAGAAATGTATCAGATTGCTGTGAATGGGCCAATTTCAAGCTGTACAACTTTTAAGTTACAAATTGAGTATTTTAGGGTTTAGCCTTGTTTATTGTGTAATAAATATGATCCTGAAAGTTTGACCTCTGGCTACTCCTCTCCAACATTTGCCTCTCTTGATATATTGGACCAGAGTCCAGCCCCAGAAGGTGAAGTAGATAAAAAAAAAAAGGGCCTGGCGGATTTGCAAAAAACGCCATTATTCAAGCTACTGAACTGTCATTGTTTGAATTACAATGGATGGTTTTAGCTAATGGATGAGATGAAGCTGAAATTGAGTTTCCTGCTGGTGGAACCAAAACCAAGATGCATCTTGTGTTGACCTCCTGGGTACGTCCCACTCCTCTCCTGTCTCCCAACAGCATACCAGTAAATGCTGCAGTGTGGTCAAGAGTTTCCTTCCTCTTTATTTTCTGCTAGTTGTTGGGTTTCGCTACTTATATAATCATTAACGCATGGAAACTTTGATTTTGCTCCATTGTTTTGTGCAAGTTACTCTGCCTGGAGCAGTAAAAGTCACCTGTCCTGAATTGTTCAAAAGTGGAACTGAAATGAAATTGTCAGAAACTATCACTTGAAAGGCCGATAACGCAGAACCAAACTAGGTCAGAGCCACTTTCGTGATCAATAATCTAATCAATTGAAGCTACAAAAGCTCTTCAGTTTCACAGTGTTCTTATTAATATTTGGTAAATATGACTGAAATTGAGACTAAACACTGAGATCAAGGAAGCATTGATCAGAAGACCTTTAATGAATTTAGTGGGCCTATGTGCAAGAGTAGAGCTTCCCCTCTCCCCAAGGGTGAATGGTGTAGGAACATATGTGACATATGCCTTCCCCACTCCAGACCACCTCCATGATGGTGCCGCAACATGAGAAAGTGCAGTGTAGCACTCGGACATTGATTGGGAGGGCAGAATGAAGAGGGACAAACCTCTTGACTGTCCTGCAGTCTTTATAAACTCCTGATTGTCTGGGACAGTTCCAAATAAATTCAAAACTGCTCCCACCACAATCAGGACAGGCGGCAGAGCAAGTCGCTCTCTCCTACCTGTTCTGGCAGTTTTTCGCTATTAGCCGCTTCTGGTGCCATAAGCTTAGTTGCTGCTTGTCCAGATCCTGCAATGTGGGGGCTCTGTTTGGAGAGCACCCGCATTGCAGGATCTACAAACACTCTCACACCATTTAAGTCTCTGAAACTCCTACTTCGCAAATGCTGCCGTTCAACCCATGCACCTCGGCAGAAATCGAGCCGCACTTGCAGAGACTGAGCTGTGTGGCGGGTCCAAAGCTGGTTTTGCCCTGAGCAGCAGACGTTTTGTGCTTTATAAATGACATCTTCTGTGTCATCTTCTATCCATGCACCTCAAGGTATTTTACCAACTAGACAAGTTGCTATGTGTTTCTTATTTTAAGGAACAGTAAAGACATTTACAATGAGTCAATTTGGTTCCATTGTTTTTCTACGTGGATTCTGACTCTCACTAATTAACTGCTATTTTACTTTCATTTTTATACATCTTCTTGCCTATTTGATGTTTTATTTATTTATAATTATTCACCATTCACTATCCACTCCGAATTAATATTCACCAGTCTCCACATATTCCATAATCTATACATATCATTAGAACTTCATACTTACACCATTTATATACTCTGTGCATGCTCAGCATGAGGTTGGTGTTCATCAATATTTTCCACTCTCTTTGCCATGACATCTGTGCATTCAAACTGCTGAACACAGCTCAACATTTGCTTACGACAGATACTAGGGCTCATGTATTAACTTTCAAAAGTACAGTGAAAATGCTGCTTGGTGATGCCACACATAGATGCTTTTTTTGCAAATGCACCTGATTTTATTGGTAATTCCAAAGATTTCTAGGTCAAGACAACTGCATTTGCAAGAGTGCAAAGCTTCCGCTTTCTGAGAAAATGAGTGGATCAGTGTTTCTTGCTGAATGTGCTTTCTTTAGCATCCATGTGCAATAAGCTTTCATTTTTCAAAACAAAAATATTTAAATGATATAAAGGGGTGGCAGGGGCAAACGCAGGATTTGCAGAGGGTGGTTTCCACACCACACCACCAGTGGGCGTGACCAGCATGCATGGGGGCGTGGCTATAATTCTAGACAGTGCTTGGCTGCTCTCCAACTCTTTCTATCCCCATAATATACATGGGCAATGCTGCATGGACTACTGTTAAGTGCACAAAGCTCTCCGTTTTCAAGCAGAGCCATCTGAAGTGGGGCAGGGTCCAGCCACCTCAATTATACAGTGCCCCAGGCTTGGAGGGGGTTTTCCAGGCACTAGCAACCCCCCCCCCCCCTCGGTTTGCCTATGGGTGGATAAGGAGCATTTGAGGGGAGAGTTCCCTACTTTGTGACCACCTCTGAGTTGGTGGAGGTTGGGCCTCATCCTTATGAATAAAGGTGGTGGTCTTAAAGTGGTAGCCGGTCGGACATTAAAGCAACGTTTCCATCATTTCACCATCTTGAGGTGGATTTGTAAACTATGTGTATGCAGGCAGACAGGAACAAATGGGGCACAGCTAAGGAAAACATTCAAATTAACTGTGATTAATAGAAGTATATCTAGAAGACAACCTTTTTTATATTACAATAACCCTGGTATAGGAAGAGTATTATGTATATCCTTATTCATTTTCAATAAAGATATTTCCAGACCCCTTTTAGAGTATGGAATCGAGGGGAAAAGATTAAGAGTAAATTCTTGACCCCCTGCCCTGTCTCCACTTGGCTGTTTTACTTCCTGGTTAGATTATGCCTTGGCCATAAGATGATATTTTTTTTCCTAGTTGCTACTTCTTTGGATGTTATTACATAATATACACTTCAAGTTAAGATAGTGTTTTGCAATAAAAAATTATTACATGATAACTAGTTTCATTTGGGGCTAATCTTGCTCTATTAGTAGTTTCTCTTCCTGCTGGTAAGTGAGCTTGAACTTTGGTAACATTTATTATAAGTAACATAAGAAAAGTTTTAGGGGGAGTTTTCATATGCTCACTTATTTGTTATACTGTTCTTTTTCTTTCAACCCTCAGACCTGCTCATTCCTCCAGCTCTAGTCCTTTCCTCCTTGGTCCGCCCGGTGAATGGAACCATCCTAAACTTGAGATGCAACGCGGGAACTCAGACTGTCCATAACATCTACTACTATCACAATGAACAGATCATGTCTTGCAATTCATCTCATTTGTCCTGCAATGAGTCCAGTCACTTCCTTTACTTTAACCCCATCATGGACAGCGACAGTGGGAACTACAGTTGCGTCATCCAGAATCCAGTAAGCACAAACAGCAGTGCCTTTGTCACCTTGGATGTTGCAGGTGAGAACCAAGGCAGAACCATGTAAATATGCAGATATAAAGTCATAGGACCTCATTTAGAGTCAGACGCAAAGTCCGATTTAGGCGCATCCAACAAAAAAACACTATCGCGCATGTGCAGAAAGCACCATATCCACCTGCATCTTGAACGCAATTAATACTTGCGACAGCTTGCGGCTCACTACGAGAGAATGGGCGGAACGCGGAATTGTGAAGGCGTGACCATGTAAATACATCCTAGTCGCAGTGAGGCACAGACGCAAAACATGTCAAAACAGGGCTAAAGCTGTGCGGCAGGAATTAGGTGGCGCAAGCGGTTATCTAGCTGCAGGAACTGCTCGCAGCTCGGTAGGGTATTAAGAGTGGAACGCAAATGGGGTTGCTTGCAACTCGTAATACCCTACCAAGCTGCGGCACACTCCCACTTCTACGCTCCTTACACGGACTTTGCATCCGACTCTAAATGAGGTCCAGAATGTGCAATTGCAGCAGCTGAGATAATTTTAGGATTCAATAGTAAAGTGCACCTCACCTGCTACTGTAACTAGACGGGAGGAAACGCTCTGTTGTGGAGAGAAAAAGTCTGTGTGCACTCCCGCAAAGCATAAACCTCATCCCTTTATACTCCTATCTACCTCCTTTATCTCATTTGCTCTCATCTCTCAAAACTAAATCTAATTTTTTCATGTAGGTGCAAAAGTAGATGCATTCATGCCCCTAAACCACTCTTAGCATGGCAAGGCCTAGATCCATCCAGTCCCTTCAATCAGAAATGGCAAACATCTGCACTTCCAGTGATGCCTCCCTCTTGGCCCAAAAATTATTATAATTATTACTATTAACAACATTTATTTATATACTGTCAGTATATTCTGTAGCGTTTTAAAATCCATGCACTCATCCATAAAAATAAATGGATCTGTGCTATAGTTGGATTGTGATGTCATAAAACAGCATTTGGACAAGTGTCTGGCACAGCTGTACATGATCCTCAGTTACTCACTACAGGTATATTAGAATTGTATTTCCTGAACACATTTAAGACCGAACGTAAAATTCACACCCTGAAACCATAACGTGTTTAAATAAGATTATCTTATACATAGTTGTCTTAGCAATACAAAAAACATCTGAATATTTAATCCTGTCATTAAGGAGAAAGTAAATAATAAAACAAATAACAGAATTTATTAAAAGTAGTGAAACCAAAGAGGATGATAAGGTTGTTCACTTTCATTTCCTAAACCGTACAAGAACAATAAGAGTTAGATTCTGATTGGCTGCTATAGATTACAATACCTTTATCCTGTTCGACCACTTTTCATAAATGTCCCTAGATTGTACCAAGAAAAGAAACTGTGTAAGTTACCACTATCCGTGTTTCATTGATGTAATCATCTCTTATGTCTTGATTATGTTTCATGCTTCTGCCCTGTGCTCTGATTTACAGTTAATGTTTCGGGAGTGACACTTAGCAATAATGCTACAAGTCCTGTCACTGTGGAGAGGGATTCAGTGACTCTGACATGCTCATCGTACGGCACAGAAGTCAGCTACAGCTGGACTCTAATGGGATCACCACTGCCTCAGAACCCCCGATATCAGCTCACTAACAATAACTCTTCCCTAATAATAAATCCCGTCTCAAGAAGTGACCAAGGTTCCTTCACCTGTACAGTCAGCAACTATCTGAACAGTGGAAGCAGCAATGCCCTGTACCTAACATGTAAGTGCATCTCAACAATTACCTGTTACGTGAACCCAGATCTTGGATACATGTGGCTTCCTGGGTTTTGTATATCCAACAGGAGCCAAGAGCATGATAATGACCTGTAATCAGCACTGGTAAACGTATATAGAAGGGGGTCTGGGATTGGGTAGGCAGAATGTGATGCAAATAGCACTAGTGCCCTATCACATAGCTAGTGCCCTATCACAAGTGAACCAGAGGGTATAAAAGGAAAATCATAATTACAAGAGTAAATGTGTGACTGTATTTTAATAGCTAATCTGAGATATTATGGCAAGCTCCTATGATCAGAGTCTTCTAACCACTTATGGAATTCCCATCATATCTTTAGTTCTCTGAAAAGTCTTCTCTTTATTATAGCTTACCCTGCTGCCCCCTAAACTACCCACACTAATACACCCGCACACCGGTCCCAGTCTCCACTCTGAGCCACACTCACTCCTCTTGTCTCAGCTGTGTCTTCTTTTCAATTAGGGTGTAAGCTGTCTAGTGAGCAGAGCCCGTTGTTTTCATGTTTGTATTTTTTTGTCTACTTTGTATGTTTTATGTATGTCCTGTTTTTCCCGTCGGCAGAGCTCTGTGTCGCCTTAAAAATCTGCCATAATATAATAATGGAGCAGGTTCCATATGGGCTGTAGAAACCCGGTTTAGAGTGCAGAAATACTCTTCAGCGTCTGTGTTGACTAACTGTAGACACTTTGACTAAAACACACATAAAAGCATAAAACCAATCAGTAAACAGTAGGGTAAACATAAAACATAAGCAAAACTGCAGAGCAATTTCAGGTCTCGCTTTTCTCCGCCATTCTGTGGATTGTCATTTTTGCACTTCTTTTGTAAATTTGCATTATGTGTTTATAGTGAGCAGTGACTGGAAGACTGATGTAGATAGCTCATGCGTTTAAAGCTCTTTGGCGTGTTGTCTGTAGCTCTTAATGTTTATAGCTGGAATAGATAGTTTATGCAAGAAGGCGTGTATGTCTATAGAGTGTAGATAGCTCTTGGCTGTAATATTAATCTAGAAGATAGTGTTTATTGCTGAAAAAAGAAAGAGTCCCTTATTGATGTGGGGTTTTGCTGTCTAGGACGAGATTGTGTGTGTTTAGGGCAGTAGTGTAAGGATGACGTGATTGACGTGGAATTAATAATGTGTTATTGGTGTTTTGATAATTGTGTAAGTGGATTTGGGTGTGTATATGAGTGGTGGGTAAAGGTAGTGTTCCTCTTAGTGCTTTTGTGCTGTTTGCTTAAGTGCTAGTGGTTCCAGTAGTCTTTAGCCGTTGGTGGAACACAGGATGCTTTCCTCTGTCCACTTCTTGTTTGGTGGAACGCACAGTTGCCGATGCTTAACACCTATTGGGTTTGAAGAGAATAGGCACTGGGAGATGTAGCAAAAGTCTTGAGTGGTTGGTGGGTGTTTGTTTATCTGATGCAGTTTGTCCTATTCGTGTGGACTTCTTCAGGGATATGGAGAGTATGTAGTGTGGTGAGTTCTTATACCATTGTGTGTGTGAAAGGTGTTAGGAACCCCTCCAGCCGGCAAAACACAACCCGGAGTCTACTCTGCCAGTCAGGTGTTCACTGGAGCCCCTGATGGTGGGGACAGGCTGGGCTGCAGACTGACAGAGGGTCGTGAAGTGTGTACCGGCTGTGGAGAACCCAGGCAAGCGGAGTGGAGTCCAAGCAGAGGTCAGGGGCCGGCAGCAGATAACAGTACCAATAAACAAGCCGAGGTCAGGGGTCACGAGCAGACAGGGAGGTCGATATTCAAGCCAGAGGTCAGGGTCACAAGATACACAAGCAAAGTCCAAATTCAGGCCAAGGGTCATACACGGGTAAACAGCAACAAGTCCGACAGGCAGGAACAAGGCAGAGAGCAGGTTTAGCAGACTGGATACAGAAACTATAACCGACAGTGAGGCTACAGACCTCAATGCCTTAAATACATGGTTAGACCAATCAGAGCCTAGCTCTGCAATTACACCCAGGGATCGGCTAAGTAATAAATCAAAGCTTAATAGCCTCCAGGCTATTAAGACCCTCTGCGCACGCGCCTGGCTGTTCTCTGTTGCCAGGACGCGGCGCTACACTGAGAAGTGTCCGGCCGTTGCCTTGGCAACGGTCGGGACCCGGCGGAAATGACGTCCCGGTCGTCAAGGTGACGGCCGGGACGTCAGAGGGCACCAGAAGCGAGCTTCTTGGGTAGCTAGTTGGGTGGAGGGGGAGGTGGTGGATGGTCGTAGGAATGTTGGGAGAAAGCCTAAGATCTGGGCAGGTGAGCGTGGTGTGATTGGAGTAAACCTGGGTGCACACTACAGGTTTTTCACCCAAGTATCGCGCCGATCACACGATAAATGACTGTTAGGTCCGATATCGCTTTAGTGTGTACGCTCCCATGATCATGGTTTATCGCACTGTAGAACATCGTATCGTTTGATTTGATTTTTTAAGCAAACTAAAAATCACTATCAATGATGTAACGATGTCAGGAAAATTCTGAAGTGTGTATGCCCACACACCCAGCAGTGTAGGCAGATCTCCATAGAGTTTACAGAGTCACGATCTTTTCAGCTGATGGTTATGACAGGTGAAGAGCACAGATCTGAAGGTAAATCTTGTAAAACGTGTATAGTGTGTACACATGGATCGGCTGCTGATCGGGACTTTAAGTCATTGGTAAAATTATGAACAATATCGCATTAGGGGAAACTTTATGTAGTGTGTACTCAGCTTAAGACTTGAAACACTTAAGACCTGATTACACCAGCAAAATTTGCAATATTATGTGTCCAAATGCAGAATAAGCAAATATTTAAAACTCTACATGAAATGTACATTAAAATAAAAAACTTAAAGTTTCTCTGGTACATCACCTTGCTTCCTCAGGAGTAATGTATAATGCATCATTCAGACATAGGAAGTATACTATTATAATTTTTATCAATGGCAAATTTATGATCAGCCACCATATGCGCTTCTCCTTTCCTCGGCTGACCCTGGTACATTCCCAGAACTTTTTCAAGATGCTGCATTAGAATTATCCCACTTCCTACACCAACCCAAGTCCAACCCGCCACATTTTCTATAGGGCGATTTGAGGCTGCGATTTAAAATAGCTGGCGATGCGTGGAAACAGCAAAGCCACCGGAGGTTTGGTTACAACCGCCATCAGAACCCCCATCCAAAAGACAGGTTTTATATACCTGCCTCTGATTGACAAAATGCATACATTATTTTTCCTCGCAAGTAAATTATAAATTAATTTTTCACCTTAATAAATAAATAATGAATGCCTCAATAATGTACATATGATTGATGCTTCCTCTTGTGTTCTGAATGGCAAAATAGCTCAAACAGCATGCAGTTTGATCAATCTCGCCATTCGCTACCACCTCTTTCATTTTGGCCGTTTGAATGGCTGTTTTGCGGTGGTTTTGAAACCCCCAGTTTAGTAAATCCAACGGTTTGTATGTTCATCATTGTTGACATCGGGATGGCAATTTGTAAAGTGGTGGTTTTGAAAAATGTAAATTCTTGCTGTTTTAAGTAACGGTGGTTTAGTAAATCTCCGCCGGAAAAATAGCCAAAAACCCGTGGTTTGATCAAACCAGCCATTAGTAAATCTAGCCCAAAGTCTCATAGGTTACCAAACCTTTAGCCTAATAAGTCTGCCAAGTGGCTCATCTTCTTAACCTAGGAGTGTACCTGCAAGTGTTTCTTAGGGCGTAAGGGTTTGCAGGTCAGGTGGACCCTGCAAAGACCCAAAACCTGCAGAGTGAAGCCAATGTGTCTAGAAGAAAACCTGGAAAAGGTGAGACGAGACCCTTAGATTAATGGTGGGTGTACATGATATAGGACCCATAAAGACAGGTCACAAATACACAGCAGCAGTTGCTGGAATTTTGTATTGCACTGTCCATTCATAAATGAGCCCAAGATCGTTACTATATTTTTGTAATTGCAGGGTCTCCAGATGGGAATATTAAATGTGGTGCTGAGCGTTTAACTCAAAATGTCCAGTTTTCCTGTTCGTGGCCTGGGGGTTACCCACCTGCTCAAGTACACATGTCGTACTATAACCTGAGCCAGGTGGGCCCTGATGGACTCATTGCTGAAGTACCATATGATCAACTCTCCTTCGGAAAACAGATGTCCTGTAATGGAACACACGTGAATGATTCAAGTGACGTCTGTTCACTGATGATTGGTAAGAGCTCAATTTAGGAATCGTATAACCCCATGTGAGCTTTGGAGAAAGCTCTCCGACACATTGATTTAGTAACGTGGTACAATGTGCACAAATAGCATGTTATGCAGAGCAACCAATTAGATACTTTGATTTTCACTGCTGTTTAGAAGATGAAAGCAAATTTTGTGCACATAGCATCATTTTATTCAAAGGATCTTCTGTCCTCAGACAACTTTGACTTTATTGGTGTGTACGTATGCTCTCCTGCAACTTTCACTAAATACATTGTTTCATCTGCAACATTTCCTTCTGTGTTTTTCACCAAAGTCTTTTTACCATCCAGACAGAGTAGTTTATTTCCATTTTACTAGCTACAACTTGCTTTTGCTCAGCCCACTGAATACAATTGTATTCACAGGACAGTTCTGTGTCTGATCCACGGGCAGCCACAATAAACACGTCTGCCTAAATGATAAATGTTCTGATGCTTATTCTTTCATTTCTCCTTTCTCAGATATTCCACAGTCGGCCGGGTTCGTCAATGACAGCCTTATGTCAGGCACTGTGGGAAGCAGCATCCATGTCACCGTCACTTTAAGCAGCAGTAAAACTGAACAGAATCTTCAGCCGCGCGTAACCCCAATCTTCCCTGCAAAATTCTCATGGTTCCGACTTGAACCAAACCCCTCTGAACTCTTAACAGGAGAACATATCTCGATTATTTCCAGTGACCACTCATCGGTTCTGATTGTGAGCCACATGACTAAGGAGCTGATTGGTCGCTATATGTGCAAGGCTGAGAATATCATAGGAAGCAACATCTTTACTTTCATTCTCAATGTGACAGCAGAAGGTGATACATCCAAATATACAGCTTCCCTTATGTAAATGCTGGACACATAGATATAGTAACCCAGGGAAAACAGCAGACACAATGGGGTATATCTACTAAACTGCAGTTTTGAAAAAGTGCCTGCAGCAACCAATCAGATTCTAGCTATCATTTATTTAATACATTCTACAAAATGACAGCGAGAATCTGATTGGTTGCTATAGGTAACATCTCCACTTTTTCAAACCCACAGTTAAGTAAATATACCCCAATGAATCTTTGAATACAGATATCACAATAGTCCATAATTTTAAACAATAAATGACTCTATGGGGATTGTATATTGAGAAGCTTTACTTCTATAGTTGTACAGTAACCTATATCGACCATTACTTTTAGACAATGAAATCCATGAATGTCAGATTGGTCGTTATGGGTTCCTGCATTTTTGCACTTTGTTAGCAAATAAGCATGTTTATTGGATAATATAATCGATTTTGTATCTCACACAACCCACAATAGAAACAATGAAATAGGCACGATTGTACTTCGCTGTACATAAAATGAACAGTAAGCCTTGACTTACAAATGTTTAGTGGGTAATGTAGCACCCCCTTGAGGCTAGAAAGAGCCCGTTGACATCCCTGCCTCTTAGGAAGCCACCTTCACCACCTCTGCCGCAATCTCAGGCAGTCCCTTTTCTTCCCTAGGTAGGTCAAGGATTTCAATAAAGGTTCTAACTTTTGAGTTCCCCCCAGAAGGCAGAAGCCTCAGAAAACTTGGGGATAGGGTCGACCATAAGGGTCTATACCAAACCTCTCAAAAACATACCAGACAAGACAAAATGTGAAAAAAAAGTGCTATCATCATTATTTATTTATATCGCGCCAGCAAATTCCGTAGCGCTTTACAACTGGGAACAAACATTGATAAGACAATACTGGGTAATACAGACAGACAGAGAGGTTCTAGTGCTAATGTCAATAAATAAATAAATAAATAAGTGGTCCAATGGTCAGTGGGTATACTATAAACCTGATCCAGCCTAAAGGCCAGGACCAAGAATTAAAAAAGTGATGCAGGGTTAGCTAGTGCATTGTGCTAGTGCCTAAATCTGTGCAAGACCAGGGTTCATGTTCCACCACCAGTGCGTTTTCAGGTCCCCCCTGGGCCCTTTCCCACAGGTCGGTAGGCAGCTCAAGCTACAAGCACCATCGACTTTCTGGCATTAGGCCAAGGTGGCCCACCTTTTCAGAGAGTGGTGACTCCCCCCTTACTAGGGCAGGTAATACGCTTGATCTTATCCAAAAGGCAGAGTAACTCCCTATATCTTGCTGACTCTGAATACCTGCTGTTTGAGGTTGCCTTATTATAGGTACACCCCCTATAGACTGTTTATAGACCCACTACTGCCATTTATATTACAGTGGAGTGTAAGGTTGTTTTTATAATGTTGCTTAGAATGGGGAGTGATCAAATCTGTAAACACTCTTAGGGCTAGATTTACTAAGCTGCGGGTTTGAAAAAGTGGGGATGTTGCCTTTAGCAACCAATCAGATTCTAGCTTTCATTTACTTAGTACCTTCTACAAAATGATAGCTAGAATGTGATTGGTTGCTATAGGCAACATCCCCACTTTTTCAAACCCGCAGCTTAGTAATTCTAGCCCTTAATTCTCCCCATAAATCCCAATATTACCAACAACCACCATGTATTAGGGGTCAAATGTCTATTTCCCTGGGCAGACAGCCACAGCACACTAATATTTAATAACACATAACCTTTTCCCCTTTTGCCTAAATATTGTCCAATGCTAATCCAAAATAATGTGACAATCCAATCGTTTGCTCGGCATATACACTGCAAGCAGTGTCTGATTTAATTGTCAACATCCTCTAAGTATCTTCACTCTGTTCCATTTAGGCAACACTGACAACAGTCTCTCAGCGGGTGCTATAGCTGGTATAGTGATTGGCTCCGTCGCTGTCGTGGTGCTGATCGCTCTCACCATCGTCTTTATTCACAATCAACGAAACAAAAACAATAAAGGTAAGATAAGTAAAAGAGAACTACCTTAAATAATACAGTGGTTAGGTAAATACTTGAAATAAAAGAGTAGAAGCAGGTAAAATTCAGTATAACACTAGCAAAAGTGACTCATTTGTTACCTTTGGTATAAAATTTGGTAGTGGAAAGTGGTATTAGATGTCTATATGAGGGCTGCTTTATAGTGATTTTGGAGTAATACAGGAGGGAAAATGAAATGTACTGTGTTTCTGTTTGATATAACTGTGTAGATATAGTAGTGTAGATGATGGATGAGACAGTCTAATGCAGTGATGGGCAACCTGGTACACTTCAGGGGGCCTCATGGTGCGGCCATCTAACCTTCAAAAGGGAAGCACATTACCCTGAATCTCAGTAATAACTTAAAATAATACATTTAATCAAAGAAAGAGACATTTATCTGTAATAACATATCAGGGGGCATTTTAAACAAGTGTTATAACAGACAAATCAGGAATAAAACAGGAAGGAGCTATGAGTCCCAGGGGACGTCTCGAAGGGCCACATGCGGTCCAAGGGCCACCTGTTGGGGTTAGTAGAATGTGTCAAGACATTTTTGTAGGCAGCAGGTCGGGGGGACACGTAATGTATGGACTTTAGTGATATTTAGAGATAAGTTATAGTCCGTTCCCAGCACAGGAAAAATGTCCGTAATGTTTCACAGGAAACCGCTAAGCTAGATGGCATCAAATACAATTTTAGAACAAATGATAGTCATGTGACCACAAATAGAATTTACACAGAGACAATGTTATAATAAATACAACTCTGTGCTCCCTGGTATAGAATATATGCGGAGTTGTTATATTGGGATGAAGTCATAATCATTAATATGGCACTCACTCTGTTGTTGAAGACTCATAAGAAAATAAATGGGATATTAGGCCCCTCAGCACTGTCAGCCAATTGTTTCCTGAACTTAGGATATGAGATTTGCTGTTCAGGAGTAAAATGAAATATCCACATAGATCTAGGGGGTATATTTACTAAACTGCGGGTTTGAAAAAGTGGAGATGTTGCCTATAGCAACTAATCTGAAAAACTTTTCAAAATAGAAGGCAAATTGATGGAGCAAGATATAGAAAACTCTTTGAGGAAAACTTTCTGCAGTTTGCAGGGGACCTAAGACAGTGATTCAAAAAGTACAGCAGTAAACCACATTTGAGTGCCTCACATACATAAAAATTAATGTCATCATGGGGTGACCCTATCTATGCACATATCTAAATCACACCAAGGGGTATATTTACTAAACTGCAGGTTTGTTGTGGAGATGTTGCCTATAGCAACCAATCAGATTCTAGTTATCATTTATTTAGTACATTCTACAAAATAACAGCTAGAATCTGATTGGTTGCTATAGGCAACATCTTTATTTTTTTTCAAACCCGCAGTTTAGTAAATATACCCCCAAGTGTATTTGGAACACAGAGATTTACTAAAGGAAAGTAATACCCACACAATATCTACATGTATCACGGGCACAGGATCATTTATGGCTGCTTAGCCGAGCAATGAACGAACCACTTGATCAGACAACAGTCTCAGTAGATTATTGTAGATCAGATTCATGGATCAAAAACAGTGTTGCTAAAAAATACATCAAAATGGTTACACTCCATATATGCATACTGTGAAAAAACAGGTAAAAAATGCATAACAGTAAGTATATTTTTTAAGCAATATACTTTTGTAATGCAGTTGTAAGTGATGTATAAATTAGAAAAATCACTGTTGTAGAAGAGCCCATCTTTCTAAATACCAGTTTTTCCATTTTGGTATGATCTTGAATATGCTGCCCAAAAATAAAAACTTTGTTTTGGATGGATTTGATGGGTTACAATAGAACACAATTTTTGCTTACCTCGCTAAGTCTAATACCTCCATGGACAGTTCATGAGGGAGGGATTACCTATCGCCCGGCCCGTATCCAGCTGTACGAGAAGAGAAGAGTTTGGCGTTGGACTATTACAGATTCCAGTTTCAGTTAATAACTAACCAATTATAAAATACACGCCATGGTGGTTGAACTAAATATTCATTTTGATACTTTCAAGTCTAACCAATAGTTCAGGTCATAGAATCATATGAATGTCAAACTTCCTTCAATAGTTTGAGCAACGTTACTCAGATCCTCAATAGCCTTATAAGAAAGCTGTCTATTAATAAGTTATTGACTAACATATTTACTGTCTTATTCAGATACCAAAGTGGCTGCTTCTGAACAGGTACTTTATGTTTCCAATTGATGTAGTACTGTCTTCCTTGAATGTTAAGTTGTTCACAGGAGTGCATGTGCTGTACTAAAAATTTTCGTTAAAAAAATTAAAAATTAAACGTATGGCCTATAGGGGAGGAGGGAAGAGGGGGTTTTAGGCATCTGCAATCTCCTCTACACCGACTAAGAGTGATGTGGTTCTAATATTATTTTTTAGGTTTATTCATTCTTATTTGTGTCACCCTTTACAGATACATTTATACAATTTCCATTAAGTCAGTAGTAAAGACGAGACCTCAACCAGTAAAACCACCAACTTCTCCTAAAGTACCTTCACCATAGAAAGTCCAACCTACTCAGTCTATATAGTTTGTCTGGGGAAAAATACTAAATAGAGTAAGCTTAACCTCAATCGGTATTGGTTACCTGAATTGTAAATTATTTAAAAAAATCAGGTGGTAATAACAAGTATACTGAGTTGATATGGCCTCTAAATATGTTTCGCAGGATGGTTTTTGGCATACTTTGTCATTGTCCTATGTAATGCTTGCTAGTTTTTATATAAAAACATTTGGAAGCTTTGTTATTAGATACATCTCAGCTCATTCAGCAATAGATAATGGGACTATATTTTGTTTCTCTTTACATTTATTTATTAAAGTAATTTTATCGTTTTCAAATAAGCATTGCCCAAGCGATTGTATTGTGTTTCTAATGCACAAAGTGATTTATTTTAGCAGATGTTAATAGTCAACAATTCAATACATTATTAAATTATGATACAGTACAGTACAGCCAATACCAAAAGATACATACATACTGCTGCTATCGCATGCGCTCGCTGCGCTAACCACGGGCACCCCTGGACAGTGATTCACCCTTGAATACTGTGATCAGTGAAGACTGAGAGCTGGGTGCACAGCTATGATCATATATACACAGTCAGTGTTACAGAGAACAATGCAAATGACGTGGCTTGCTTCTATAGGTTCAGACATCAGATGGGTCCAGGCTAAACAGGTCATAGGCTGATTCAATCTAAGGAATCCAAAGGTGGGGGTCGTCTCTCCAGGGGATGAGCTCCTTTCTTCCCGCCAATGCTCCAGTTACAATTAGCATTTCATAGCCAACATCATACAAAGGTTTATTCCCTAATATCAATAACTAAAGTATGCAATGTGCGATCTCTTCGCCGACTGCACCGGACAGCTGCTGATGATTAGGGTTTCAATATGATACTAGGCATGATACCTTTCCTATAACCTGAACCTTGAATATCACTGAAGTGTACATATAATCATTATATATATATATATATATATATATATATATATATATATATATATATATATATATAGACAGACTAATAATAAACCAAATACTATCTGCTCATAAATTACAGTGTAACGGAACCAATATGAATATGAATTATATAAATAATTAAATGTTGTAATGCGAGTGTGTGCGTGCGTATTTTACGTGTTACGTGGCGTACGCTTCGCAATCGCACGGCAAAACAATAATAACCAATATACTTTCGTTCATCCAATTATACGACTTTGACAGTCCACCCTTTGATAGTATAATAAACTATCACCTTAATGATGTTATATGCAGGATCTCAGTACCACGTTTCATTGTTATGTAATACAAATCCCCCTTGGTGTATGACCACGCTGTTTGTAGATCTAAACAAGTTATCATAAGAGAGAGTCTTAATCCTCTAAACGACTTCTTCTTTTACTATAAACCGTACACTTCTGGAGCTTGGAGATAACCTTTTGTATGCCCTTCAAGGGTGCAATAAAACACGTAATACATTATTTGGAAAGGTACAAGGTACAATAGAACATGTATCAGCTTTACAGAATACTCTACTACAGTTCTTCAAGTTTAACATGTTCATCTGTCCAACGCATGTCTTTAAGCTCAGAATACATTTAAACACTTCATGTTCATCAATAGCATCATCCTATGTCTATCAATAATGTCATATACAATCTCCTTCAGCTTGCTGAACCCGGAAGTGCGGCATCCGAACAGCGCGGCGGGGATCAGGTAAGTCCGTTACATTACCTCTGGAACATTATTACTATTGTTGGGAACTTTTTGATTTTCTGCGCAGAAAAGGTGTATGTCGTGTGATTTGTTGACTTTAAATACACTAAGGTTTTTTTTGATCTATTGTTAAATAGAGTGTCAGTTGCTGTCTGACGAGGCAGGTGCCCAACTGGTGTATGGTATACAAGGCAGGTATACTGGCGACGTGCACCCAAGGGTAATCGCATCGTTTACTGATAATCAGTATCTGTAAGCGTTACGATTACACCGCACGGCACCCTATATTGTGGCAGGATATTGTTATATTCCTGAGACCCTATATTGTGGCAGGATAGTGTGATATTCCTGAAACCCTACTGTTCAACATGGGTGCTAAGCATGCGCTAGAGATGGCCAATGTACTGCCTAAAGAAGGCCTTAGGGATTCAGCAAGGTTTCGTATGTGTAATAAATATGGTGCATACGCAACGGCTTATTGCGACACAGGGGTCGAGATGACCAAAGAGTGTGTTAGGCCTTTCCCAACAATAGGGAGTTTTAATGCAGAGGTAATAAATAACGTAAAGGATAAAGTATGGTTGATTAAGTCAACGGAAGTGAGAAATGCACATAATGATTGTTTAAATTCGTGGCAAATGGAAGGTAACACGTGGCAGAGCAGCGAATGCACAGCGGAAGTAAGTGTAGCGAAAAGCAAGCGCACAGCGGAAATCAGCGTACCGGAAATGAGCGTTCTGGAAGTGTGCGTTGCAAAGCGTGGAGAACTGGGCGCAAGCACGCCCCTGACAAATTCGGTCGGGGCGGAAAGTACAGCCAATACCAAAAATGTGAAAACTGTATCTAGGAGAGCCAGAGTAGTCAAACAGGCAGAGATCAGCACACAGGAAGACACAGGAGACTGGAAGACACAGCAATCCACGAAGCACAGGAGCCAGGAACAGGTAAGTGTTGCTCTGACACTCAGCGAAATATTATCTGCTCATAAATTACAGTGTAACGGAACCAATATGAATATGAATTATATAAATAACTAAATGTTGTAATGCGAGTGTGTGCGTGCGTATTTTACCGTGCGATCGCACCACGCCACGTGTACGGATCGCAATCGCACGGCAAAACAATATTAACCAATATACTTTCGTTCATCCAATTATACGACTTCGACATATTATATCCATGACAATTATTTTTGTTATAAGATTTTACCTAGCTTCTATGGTGGTGTTAGTAAGTGTACAAGCACAGTTCTCCAATGAGTAAAGTTACTATTGTATATCTTTCTCCTGAGTAACTTTGCACCTTACAAAACTCTGTTGCATTGAAGGGGGAGGTAAATTTAAAATGTGGGGACAGATTTTTAGTTGGGGTAAAGCATGTCCTAGATCAACTTTAAATTTCAGTGTAAAAATAAAGCTATCAAGTATTTGTGTGCTACGTGAAAAAACAGCCAGTATTTAACTTATGTGCAAAATAATAAACTAATATTCACCCGTTGCATTGTAACATGGTTTCGTCCAGGAGAAAACGTACTCATTTTTTTTAGCTTACTTTCCTTAATGAATCAGGCCCATTGTCTCTATATTGAGTATGATCTCTCAAGTACTCTATCAGAGGGGCAGCCATTGCCACAGTTTCATGACTATCAAGAGCAGCAGCAGCACCATCACCAGTGATATTATCCCTATAGCCATTGTTTTGCTGCATAGTGGTTAAACATATCTGAAGGAGGAATATGAGAGTGATTATCAAATTCATAGCATCATTCCCCCCACTGACTGCATTAGTAGTCGCCTCAAAGAGTTCGAGCAGTCAACATAGGTTTCTCATGATTTTTCATTGCCTAGGATGTAGGTAGGACCCATACAGTAGCAACTGCATTGTTGGTTTACATAATTGTTGATGGCATATTTTTGTGGACAGGTCGCGAGGAATAATCCAATAGGGTTATCAAACAACCCAGACGATCCATACAACATGCGCGGTAAATAGAAGATTTTTTTTTTTCTTCTTCCCCTTTATTACTGCTTCTTTCAATCAAATTAGCTTGTCACTTTTTATAATGAAATAATGCTCAGCTTAGCCTACTATAGGAGATATTAATGATGAGGGTGTGGGGAGTTTCTTGATTGTAGGTGGCAATTATGTGAGCATTTTATTACATTGCTTGCAGTATACTTGGCACTGCGCTTCTCTGCCAAAGCGCATCAGGAAGGCTCAAAAGGTGCCCTGTTAAGATAAAAGGATGACATTCGGTCTCTGCCAGGCCTAGGTTAGTCTTTTGTGAAGTGGCACAAATCCTGTAAATGTGCTCTCTCCACCCATTTATATTATTTCAATAATCTTTTGTTTCAGCACTGTAAGTACACCAGTGAACATACTCCTACTTCATTAGACACCCCACCTAACTCCTGTCTGTTCAAAGTGATTCTCTTCCACAAATGCAGTCCTCTTGCTTCATAAACCTGTGCACACTGGAGCAAGCCAAGGAGCACTTGTGGAAATCAAGGTGCATTGGCGCTGTGGAGCAGGCCTATTGTGGTTCATAAATGAACTCCAGGAAGTACAGACAATGCCCATAACATAATTGTCCCCATTTACAACATGTAGTAAATGCGTCACAGGACATTCTACCACGACAGATGTTCTAACACCGCAGCAGTTTAAAAATTAGACCTTTCTAAAGGATGGCAACCCTTACATTTGTTTTAGAGAATTAGAATGATACTCTTTGGGTCAGAGCCGTAATTTTAAATGTTAGTGCCTGGGGCGAGAAGGAAAAACTAGCACCCCACTTGCCCTCAATTTTAACCAAATTAACCTAAAATATTCAAAAACTGCACCCCCCCCCCCCCCCCCAGTTCAGACTGGTGGCTCTAGAGAAGAGCATAAAAGGATATAGCAGTACACCGTATATAAGGTAAAACTTGAAAACTAGAGATGCTTCAAATTGTTTTAAATTGGTTCTCAAAATTACAATTTTGCAAATTTAAAAATTGTGAGCTAAATATGACCAAGACAGACAGGTCCTACCATACAGGGAGCAGGTTCAAACATATTTGAAGTTTTTGAAACCTAAATGGCCACATTGTGTAGAAGGAACATAGTAATGTTTGCTGTTCAAATTTTATTTAAAAAATCCTGTAAAATGTAGTCATTTAATCTGAACCAGGCAGAAAAGTCGACATTTTATAGCTCATTTTAATATATTTTAACTTTGAATGCTACTTCAGACTTGAAATCTGAACTGAAACTTTCAGTTTAAATTTCAAATTTGAACTTCAAGTTTGAATTTTGAATTTAAGTTATAAGTTACCAATTATAAAATGTACACCATGATGGCTGAACTAAAACTTAGTTTCAATATTTACGAGATTGGTTTGACCAATATTTCGAGGTCATAGAATCATACCAGTTATATTGAATTTGAAACTGCCTTCAAAAATATGAGCAATGCTACGCAGATCCTCAATAGCCTTATAAGAAGTCCTGTTTCTAAATAAGTTATTGACTAACATATTTACTGTCTTATTCTGCTATTTATGTGACTCCTACTAACCATTGAAACTCAGATTCATCAAATGACGGTAATCCTAATCATAGGGGGCTACCTAGGACACCAGCAAATCAGGTACTTTATGTTTCCAAATGATATTGTACTGTCTTCCTTGAAAGTTAAGTTATTCACAGATGTATACAGAAGTAGTCTGCTCTAGTCTTTAGTACAGTACTATCTGTTAAACCTAACCATTCAAAATATGTTCTATCAAGTCACCAATAGCTCAATTTTGAACATAATAATACATTTTTATTTTCATAAATTGAAGTAGCAGGGCTAAAAGTAGGGTTTTGCCAAGGGGTTTCTAACTTTGTCTTTTATTCTACAATAATGCATTTAGCTCTGGTAAAGTATACAGATAGCATTTCACTGCAAAACGGGGCTAGTGTAAGTGAGTGTACAGTGCTAAAAATGGCTGTGAAATAATGAAAAAACTATTTACACAGTAGGTATGGCCTACAGCAGTGCTTCTCAAACTTTTGCCCATACTATTACCTGCGATATTGTATGTAGTATAAATATAAAGAATATTGCCATACTGTGTGAAAATAACAGAACAGCAGCAGTCATTTTGCTTGTGCTAGCTAATGTAATTACCATTTGTCTCCAATGTCCATTGTTATGGGGGGCAGCTGAGACTTGGTTTGTAATCAGAACAATGTCTGAGTTAACTAGTTGGCAGCCCATGTTAATTAGCTAGGTCAACAGATAACCTGAGAGGTAATGAGGTTAGAACTTCTACTCATATGCAATGTGCCTCCACAGTAATATATTGGTTGAAATAGCATGAGGCAAATGTATCAATATGTATCAATATAAATGTAATTGTATCAAAAGGTATCATAGACTTATATTGTGTAACACTGCTGATATAATGTGTCAAAAGTCTTATTGTTCCATGTAAGCGTGCAGTGTCATTCCTTGATGTACTATTGTAACCCCATGTGTAGTGTATCCAGCCAAAACAGCTAATTGAGTCAAGCCATTCTATTGTCTAATCAAGGTAACAGGGACAGTATGTCTAGCAGCTAAATTGTTGACTGGGAGACCCCTTCTGTAAAGGGGAGGTTTGAGACATTGGACCCTACTTCCTGTGTATACAGAAAATAATATAGGGCGAGGAGAATGCCAGGGGGGCTAGGCTAGTTTGGAGGATCCTGGTGTAGAAGACATCAGTGAAAAGGACTCTGGGCCAGGCATCGTGGTGCCACTGGAGGAAACCCTACCAGGACAGGGTCGGTGTGAGCCAGTATCCCAGGCTGGGGGACACCCTGACTGTTTTGCTAATCGGTAGTGGTAATATTGCGGGAGGATAAGACCCTGAAAGAGACAGAGATTATTACTTTGGAGTGCTGACTGCAGGAGACTGCTGGAGGATACATGCTACCATTTACCCTGTAACTTGTGAACGTCTTGTGGTGTTGTGCTGTCGTAATAAAGTCTTATTTTGGATATATCCTGGTCTACCCGAGTGAGTTGAATCCCACAGAGGGTAACTTCCATCCCAGCTAAGGGTGGTATCCTCACATGCGGGATAAAGTAGAGAGGGACCAAGAGTCAGAGAGGAGAGCTGATGTGACAGCCAGGGACCCGGGACAGTGGAGAGGAGGTCCTGGGCTCCCCCCGCATTGTCTGGTAGCTTGTGCACCATGGCTGCTGTGTGGAGACAAACTCTACTGTCCCCTAGGTAGGAGTGTGGGAGCCACATTAGGGAGAGAGTCCCCATATTACTCTCTCCCTAATGTTGAGATGTTGCTATAGGCAACATCTCCACTTTTTCAAACCTGGAGTTTAGCAAATATACCGCCAGGTCTGGAAAGACCAATATAACAGAGAGCACAGAAGTGGCAGTTTGCTTACAGCCTGAATACATTGAAAACATAAAACTATGTCTAGCATTTTTTATGTTACTGTTCCTTTAGTGAATTTATTTGTGGCATACACAAGACTCTTTAATGGCCAATATTTGTTTTATTTACAGAATAATACAGAAAGTGAGTATGAAACCATTTATGAGGTAAGCCACTATTTTGTTTTGTTTTTTGTTTTCTTACCATTTTACTCTATAGCAGGCGTGCACAACCCTTCAGATTGAGAGATGGGTAGTGGCAGCAATAAATCTTAACTGGTGTAAAAATATAAAATACAATGAGCATCTTGCAGGAGAAGAGGAAAAACTTTGCAGTTAGTAAATGTCAATCAATAGTGTCACACCGCCCCATTGGGAATAGGGGGCATGGTTATATCATATAGGGATAACAGATATGTCCCCTAATCACTGTAACATATTTATTCCTCTCACCCCCTTGTATCCCGTTACCTCATGTATCTGTCCTTATTGGTGCGGGCTGTAAAAAATTGCCTATGCGGGCCTCATGTGGCCCATGGTTTAAGCATCAGAGCTCTACAGGACATTGAAATTTGTACCAATACAGTAGATATTCAAATTCAGAATTGAAAATAGTAGGAGGTCAATGTGCTGATTTAGACAATATGCTATATCTGATACAGCATAGACACTAAGGCTGGAGCAACCATGATTTGAACCTAGGCAGTGGTTATCCAGTAACATACTGTAACTCATCCTGTGGTTTTAATGCCCCCAAGTGGAGCGCCGGCCGCTGGCAGGGAGGGGGAGTAGCCAGCAGCTTCTTACCTGTGGACCTGTCGGCTGCTACTCCTCCATGTCTGTGATTGGCTGGATGTGTAGCTTTTGGCTATGATGTCACAGCCAATCTCCATACCTACTCCGAGGAGCAGAGAATGCTGCCCCCCTCCCATCTTCAAAGGTAAAAAGCAGCCGGGGTGGGGGCACAATGCCCAAGAGGGGACATCATTTCCGAGGGGGACAGGAAACCTTATAGGGCTACCACTGTATAGGCGCCAGTCCTGAAGAAGAGGTTTAATGGATTTGTTTAGGCACTGGATATAGAAGTAGCTCAGATGGTGGATGCATAGTGGAGATGATTAACTTGGGATGCTAAAAATGCATGACACACAGAAGGTAAGTTGTCCGTCTAGTGCACAATTTACATTTTATATGACATATGCCTAGAAATGTTCTGCATAATCACATATAAAGAGTACCTAGAAGGAATAAACAAAGTCCAATTGAGAGGACGGGTCAACACCAGATTTGTAGCACATCACTTAAATAATTCTGTCCCTCAAATCCAGGAACTTTTTTGTACCTAGTGTGTACTCAGCATGAAACGCCCCAATCCACACAGCTTCTCCCATGAAAACATTTTGCAAACCACACAGAGAACATCTTGGCCTCTAAATCCATAAAAGTCATCATGGAGTTCCACGACCTGTGTAAAAGAGTTTGCCTGCACCTTATGCCTTTATCTGGTCATGGAACTATATGAGATGCTTAGATTTTATAGTAGAGGGTTGTATTATAATACCTGAGTGGTGTGAATGTCAGCATGAGCACCTGTAAAATATGTTATAGCCAAAATCTACATTGCCTGTCTCCCTAGGGGGTCACACTGCGATCATCCTGACACCTATATAATGTTTCTTGCAGCTCTCTCCTCCCATTTCCATTCCTGCACAAATATATATATAAGATAGCACACTATGGGAAAAGCCCAGCCTGCCCCTGGGCGTGGACAGAATGCCCAGGAACACAGTGATGTGGACGGATTGCCCAAGAACACACTGGCGTGGATGGAATGCCCAGGAATACACTGGTGTGGATGGAATGCCCAGGAACACAGTGGTGTGGATGGAATGCCCAGGAATACACTGGCGTGGATGGAATGCCCAGGAATACACTGGTGTGGATGGAATGCCCAGGAATACACTGGCGTGGATGGAATGCCCAGGAATACACTGGTGTGGATGGAATGCCCAGGAACACACTGGTGTGGATGGAATGCCCAGGAACACACTGGCGTGGATGGAATGCCCAGGAATACACTGGTGTGGATGGAATGCCCAGGAACACACTGGTGTGGATGGAATGCCCAGGAACACACTGGCGTGGATGGAATGCCCAGGAACACACTGGCGTGGATGGAATGCCCAGGAATACACTGGTGTGGATGGAATGCCCAGGAATACACTGGTGTGGATGGAATGCCCAGGAAAACACTGGTGTGGATGGAATGCCCAGGAAAACACTCGCGTGGATGGAATGCCCAGGAACACACTCGTGTGGATGGAATGCCCAGGAATACACTGGTGTGGATGGAATGCCCAGGAACACACTGGTGTGGATGGAATGCCCAGGAATACACTGGCGTGGATGGAATGCCCAGGAACACAGTGGCATTGATGGGATAACCAGGAAAACACTGGTGTGGATGGAATGCCCAGGAAAACACTCGCGTGGATGGAATGCCCAGAAACACACTCGTGTGGATGGAATGCCCAGGAATACACTGGTGTGGATGGAATGCCCAGGAACACACTGGTGTGGATGGAATGCCCAGGAACACACTGGTGTGGATGGAATGCCCATGAATACACTGGCGTGGATGGAATGCCCAGGAACACAGTGGCATTGATGGGATAACCAGGAACACACTGGTATGGATGGAATGCCCAGGAATACACTGGTGTGGATGGAATGCCCAGGAAAACACTGGTGTGGATGGAATGCCCAGGAATACACTGGTGTGGATGGAATGCCCAGGAATACACTGATGTGGATGGAATTCCCAGGAATACACTGGTGTGGATGGAATGCCCAGGAACACAGTGGCATTGATGGGATAACCAGGAACACACTGGTATGGATGGAATGCCCAGGAATACACTGACATGGATGGTATATCCATGAACACACTGACATGGATGGAATATCCAGGAACACACTGACATGTATGGAATAACCAGGAACACACTGACATGGGTGGAATAACCAGGAACACATTGACATGGATGGAATACGCAGCAACACACTGACATGGATGGAATACCCAGGAGCACACTGGTATGGATGGAATAAGCAGTAGGACAATTGGAGAAAAATTCCCAGGATTACACTAACAGAGCCAGGAGCCAAGTAGTCAGGACAATTGACTCAATCTACTGGCACCATCTTGCTGTAGCAGGTGCCTTATATAGTGTGGAGCAATAGGGGTCGGGGTGGAAAAGTCCAACAGGGGATGCAGTCAATCTGTCGATGCAAAAACTGTCGACAGTTCGACAGTTCGACTGTTGACACCAAAATCAAAATGCGTCCCCCCACAAACAGATTAACCCTAGTGCTGCCAGCCTAGGCTGGCACTAGCAAAACTGGCGTGGGGTCTGCCTGATTTTACCAACAGCACTAGGCATTGCCAGCCGTTGCTGGTGGCACTATTGCAGGGAAACCCATAGCATGCGGTCCCCCTGCCATAATGACAACCAACCCCAGGCTAGGTCAGTACGGGACTCGATTCCCTAGGGAGATGTGGCCCAGAAAAAACTGGTAGATTGAGGGATATAATTTTATGGACATGGAGAATCATGGATTACAGATGAAGAAGCTGCATTTTGGTGAGTATTACAGGGTTGGGTGTTTTTTATTTATTTCATTACTACTGCACATGCCCAAGAAAACCAAAAACTCCATCTTATCATACCACGCCATCTGAACAAAGAA
The DNA here is from genome assembly GCF_038048845.1 of Mixophyes fleayi. NCBI lineage: Eukaryota > Metazoa > Chordata > Amphibia > Anura > Limnodynastidae > Mixophyes > Mixophyes fleayi. Next base: position 17,624,779 of record NC_134412.1, on the reverse strand, counting down.
AGAAGTGGTGTGACCCAGGAAGTGTATGGGGGGGTCCGGCATGTGACCTAGTGCAGCAATAAAAATAGAAGTCAAGAGCTGCCAGTACCAGGTGGTACTGGCAGCTCTCTAGGCCAGGAGTGATCTCCTGGCATAGTGATGCAGATAATGCAAAGCAGCGAGGGACAAGGTAAGTGTGGAAACACTTATTATAAATCAGGTTGAATTAATTATTGTTAATCAGGAAGGAAATATGATGAAATGGTTTTATATTTGGATAGTAGTGTATTTTATTACATATAATATGAGATGAAAGATATACAGTAGGGAACTGTATTGTAATGAGTAAAACCATTTATGTAATGTGGAGTGCTATAAGTTTGAGGATGGAGGCAGGAGGCACAATATATTACGTTCGAGTGGTAGAGTGGACTTTGTTTTCATTGTGTGTATTACTTGTGTATCATGAAGGAACAATGCGCTCCCCTAGTTTATATCATAAGTATATTAATTAGACACACTTTGGATTTTTTGTGACCTGTATATGATAAGGCAACTCTTCTGTGATATCTAATATTATTACAACTTAAAGTATGGGGACATTATAATATATATATATATATTTACATATTCACTATGTCTAATTGTGTACTTCATATTTTAGAAACAAATTCCACGGAGATAGGATAACGAATAAATGAAAAGCACCAATTAACGGTTAGAACCTTTTCTTCAAGTATGTGTCATAAATAAAGTTGTGTTGGTAAACCTCTCTATAATGACAGTGCAAGCAACATTGACTCTCCAGCTGTTTCATAAAGGGGTTTCCCACTTTTGCTCTGCTTGGGTCATTTACAAATATGAAAGATACAGTACCATGGGCACTATTGTTGTATATATAATATATATATATATATATATATATATATATATATATATATATATATATATATCAGGGGCGGGCTGGGCCGGGGGGCATCGCCCCCCCCCGGGCCGCTCACAACCACAAAATTCCTGCAAGATACAGTTTGTTTGCTACACAGACACAGACTCACAACATGGCAGAGGGGGAGAAGGAGGATTTTATACTGCTGACAAAGCTCAGAGGGATGTTTCAAAGCCTCTTTGCTCACTACATCATATGCCATGTGACTGTGGTTACCATAGTAGACTAGAATCATAAATAATTTATAGCAGGCTAGAGAATGGTAAATACCAACATTCTTCTTATAGCATGCCACAGTGAAGATTGGTAGACTGTGGCCATAAATGGATACATATGGTCAGCAGTAAAAGGTAGACTGTGGCATTTAAACAATGCTCAATTGGTATTAAGGGGTCTAATGTGTGCCAAGAAAACATTCCCCACACAAGTACAGCACCAGGACCAGCCCGTTGATACATGGCTGGATGGATCCTTGAATTCATGTTGTTTACACCTAATTCAGACCCTACCATCTGCATGTCGCAGAAATCAAGATTCGTTAGACCAAGCAATGTTTTTCCAATCTTCAGCTTTCATCATCATCATCATCATCAATTTATATAGTGCTACTAATTCCGCAGCGCTGTACAGAGAACTCATTCACATCAGTCCCTGCCCCATTGGAGCTTACAGTCTAAATTCCCTAATATAGACACACACTCACACACAGACAGACAGACAGACAAAGAAGGAGACTGACAGACAGAGAGGAAGAGACTAGGGTCACTTTTGATAGCAGCCAATTAACCTACCAGTATGTTTTCAGGGGCGGGCTGGGCCGGGGGGCATCGCCCCCCCCCGGGCCGCTCACAACCACAAAATTCCTGCAAGATACAGTTTGTTTGCTACACAGACACAGACTCACAACATGGCAGAGGGGGAGAAGGAGGATTTTATACTGCTGACAAAGCTCAGAGGGATGTTTCAAAGCCTCTTTGCTCACTACATCATATGCCATGTGACTGTGGTTACCATAGTAGACTAGAATCATAAATAATTTATAGCAGGCTAGAGAATGGTAAATACCAACATTCTTCTTATAGCATGCCACAGTGAAGATTGGTAGACTGTGGCCATAAATGGATACATATGGTCAGCAGTAAAAGGTAGACTGTGGCATTTAAACAATGCTCAATTGGTATTAAGGGGTCTAATGTGTGCCAAGAAAACATTCCCCACACAAGTACAGCACCAGGACCAGCCCGTTGATACATGGCTGGATGGATCCTTGAATTCATGTTGTTTGCACCTAATTCAGACCCTACCATCTGCATGTCGCAGAAATCAAGATTCGTTAGACCAAGCAATGTTTTTCCAATCTTCAGCTTTCATCATCATCATCATCATCAATTTATATAGTGCTACTAATTCCGCAGCGCTGTACAGAGAACTCATTCACATCAGTCCCTGCCCCATTGGAGCTTACAGTCTAAATTCCCTAATATAGACACACACTCACACACAGACAGACAAAGAAGGAGACTGACAGACAGAGAGGAAGAGACTAGGGTCACTTTTGATAGCAGCCAATTAACCTACCAGTATGTTTTCGGAGTGTGGGAGGAAACCGGAGCACCCGGAGGGAACCCATGCAAACACGGGGAGAACATACAAACTCCACACAGATAAGGCATGGTCTGGAATTAAACTTATGACCCCAGTGCTGTGAGGCAGAAGAGCTAACCACTAAGCCACCGTGCTTTACAGTTTTCTTTAGCCTCTTTCCACTGTAACCTCAGTTTCCTGCTCTTAGCTCACAGGAGTGGAACCCAGTGTGATCTTCTGCTAATGTAGCCCATCCACTTCTAGGTTCGACGTACTGTGCATTCAAAGATGACCTTCTGCATACCATTGTTGTAACACATGGTCCCTGCCAGCTTGAACCAGTCTGGCCGTTCTACTCTGACCTCTCTAAGCAATTATGCATGTTTGCCCACAGAAGTGCCACCCCCATCTGGCACCATCACTCCTTCCACAAACAGAGTCCCTTAAACCATATTTCTTCCCCATTCTGGTGTTTAGTCTGTACAACAACCGAATCTTGGCTATGTCTGCATGCTTTTATGCATTGAGTTGCTGCCACATGATTGGCTGATTAGATATTTGCCCTAACGAGCAGGTGAACTTAATAAAGTAGTCACTAGATCTACATTACACAGACATGCTTTATGCTCAACATATAAATTGTACTTGTGCATGGTGCTCAGTACATACATTCCACCCATGGGTACTGCCTATTAAATACACTACACATTGGCTAATTAGATATTTGCCCTAACGAGCTGGTGTATGTAATAAAGTGCTCATTAAGTGTATTAGTGGTGGTAACAAACTATGTTATGTTTTTTAGGAGGAGAGTTTGTGAGTGTGTTTGTGACTTATGTGTCAGCCTTCGCATGCATGTGATATAGAAACTTAATGGACAAATAAGATATCCATTGGCTTACAATTGTCTTACATATTTCAGGATTTGCAACATGAAGCAGACAGACTGTAGACCCGGGCAACAAAATAATAATCTATTGAATACTGTGGAGACTGATCATTGCTACAAGAGGACATGCTCCAAGCCATGAACCTTTTCCAATCGATCACAAAGGGAAAGAAATGATCACAGGAATTGGGCTTCTCACTATATTCTATTGTTGTATAAATATTCTATATTCAGTATATCCTAAAAGATAAAGAAAAAGTAATTTCTGATTTGAAGGCCAAATATGTTGTTAGATATAAAAGCTATAGTTAGGAAAATAGTGACTAAGAATTAGAAACGTTTCACTAATAACCTTTGGATTTCCCATCATCTTGTTTTAAGTATACACTGTGTATCTATATTGTGTCTTTTATTCAGATATCACATTATCACTATTCATGAGACAGATATCTTCCTGTATATTTCTGAAAATTATCTGAATGTAAATGTATTTATTTGTATTATGTCAATAAATCTATATTTCTGATGGATGGTCCTTGTGTCTTTGTTGAGAGTTGACTAATCTACATCCCAGTAAGTATATTAGTATTAGAATAGACAATTTAATTCAGATCAATTTTCTTGGGTTACTGGGTATAACTATAGTTACTAGTAATAGTGTGGCCATATTATTTACTTTAATTTGTTAGTATCTCAATAAACAAAATGTACTAATCCCAAAGTTATTAGATAATACATTTTGTCCAAAATCACACACATGCCAGCATAGTGGCTAAGTGGTTAGCACTTCTGCCTCACAGCGCTGGGGTCATGAGTTCAATTCCCGACCATGGCCTTATCTGTGAGGAGTTTGTATTTTTTCCCTGTGTTTGCATGGGTTTCCTCCAGGTGCTCTGGTTTTCTCCCACACTCCAAAAACATACTAGTAGGTTAATTGGCTGCTATCAAAATCGACCCTAGTCTCTCTCTCTCTGTCTGTCTATGTATGCATGTTAGGGAATTTAGACTGTATGCTCCAATGGGGCAGGGACTGATGTGAGTGAGTTCTCTGTACAGCACTACGGAATCAGTATCGCTATATAAATAAATGATGATGATGATGATGATGATGACATGCCAAATCTGTAGATTTCAACCATCAATGGAATAAGCTAAATGTCCTACTTCAATTTTAAACTAAGGACACATTCTCTTCTGTGCCAAATTAGTATTTTAACGGTCATTAGTTTTAATTGGTTCAGCCAACTTTATCCATTAGAGTCTATAACATGCTTACCCAGCATGATTAAGGTACAGTATGTGCATATGTGTGTAGAACTTAGGCCTATGTTAATAGACTCACATTAAATACTAATACATTGCACAGGAGTATTATAGATGTTTAACAAAGTTGCTGGTAACAAACATAGTTTGTGGTTATACTAAGATTTGGAGTGAAATTAAAGCTGTCACTCTTAGGGGCATATTCAATTGACGGCGTGATCACCGAAAATCGAGCGCTCGAAAAATATTACCGTTAATACGGTAATTATTCGCTGAAATCCAGCGAGTAAATTACCGTATTAACGGTTTTTACGCGCAGATTACCGTATTAACGGTAATATTTTTCGAGCGCTCGATTTTCGGCAATCACGCCGTCAATTGAATACCCCCCTTAAAGATCACTTCTAATGAGGACAATAGAATGAAACTGTAGAATGTCTCTTTATCCCTGTTGTTAAAGAGAATCCACTTCACTGTACTATTCTCACTTGTTCCTTATTTGATTGAAGCTGTTAATCTTGATTTCAGCAATATATGACAGAGTAAATGCTCCTCATACTGATTTAAGTAAAAAAATATATATACTTTACTTCTTTTTAAAAAAAAAATATTATATTAAAATTTGTAAATTAACTTTATTTATTAGTTTGCATGCGTTCTTATTTGATATTGTACGTATGCATGTGCATTCAAAGATAAACGAGGCTCTATGTGTGTGATGTAATTGGTAATGCTCCATTGTACACCAATGAACTCCCAGTTTGTGTTTATACACCGTAGAAATTAAGACGAGTACAGAATTGCTATGTTATGAGCCATGTTGCAACAAATTTTTGATTTTCAATGATAGTATTAGCTCTCAGCATTTGGTTATCACATACACTGAACTGCTAGGCACCGTTAAGCACCCAAAAACAATATAACTAATATTAATTATACTACTATTTGCAGAGATAATATTGTGAAGCTGTAGTTCCATATATCTCAGTACTTCAAACGTTTGCATTACCATCTGTATTTCATCCTCATCCATACTAATATTCATTATAAATTGTTCTGTTCAGGCTAGTGAGCTTTATTAAAATTATACTGCACATAGTAGATTATACCCATTGTTTAGTGTTTAATTTTATTTTTCTTGTCTTGGAAAAAGTTAAATTATGATATCTTTCTTTTGGCTCTTAAATTCTTTCACAGAGAACTGAATATATTGTATGCTGTAATTCACACACACTGCATACCAGTATTAGTTATATCATTTCCTTATTGCAATGAGTAATATTGATCACAGGGCATTCATTCCTTCATTCAGATTGCATTAACTTGAAATTATTTCAGTGGTCCAAAATATGCCCTGACCACTGGAATGATTCTTAATATTCTGTCATTCTGTTTGTACTATTACTAATCTCATTTAACGTCTATTTCAGGGACAAATGCAGGAATTCTACAAGGGGAGGTATCATAATCACAGCACCAGAGTCGGCATGAACAGCATGCAAGGGGTGCGGGTATCTTTTTAAACAGAGCTAAGGTGCTCTCCAACTCTTCACATCCCCTTCAAATACACAGGCAATGTTGCTTAAATTGCTTAAATTACTGTTAAATGCATGCAGCTCCCCCTGCAGTGTGAAGCTGGACATACCTCCCAATATCCCTACAGTTCGGACAAAGTGCTCCCAAAATCAGTATTGGCCCAACAGAATCAGGACTGTAAGTAGAGTGCCCTGCTCTCTCCTACTTGCTCTTGTAGCTTTCACTACTGGTTGTTGCTGGAATCTGAAGCTCAGTTGATGATTATCTGAATCCTGGAATGTTGGGTCCCTGTTTGGAAAAAGGATAAGTACATGAAATATGGAAAGCCGAGCAATGAGTGAACCTCAAGGCCTTTCTCCCATAAACATTCCAGACATTGAATGAAAAGCACCCACGTTTAATATTTAGGCCTCTCTCACTGCAGCCAGCCACATCACTAAAGTAATGGCATTCACATTTAATAAAATGAAAAAACTGATAAGCAATAAAAATGAAGTTTATTAAAAATGTATATAAAATGTATATAAAACCATTGATATCATACCATGAACATTGTTTAGACACTTGATTGTACAGTATTGTTATACGCCACACAAATATGGTAATGTGACTCATTTACTATTAACACTAACAAACTACATCTCTAGGCTATTGTGGGGCATAGTTATACACACTTGCTTCATTTGACATAGGTTTGGTGCAAAAACTACTGTTTTTGAGATGCATCCTACTCAACATATGCATGAAAATATTCTGTTTATCCGTGGGTCTTATCCCTGCATACGTACTGAACGCCTATAAATCGACTCTAAATGAGCCCCTTAGTGTACAAAACATATAAGGCAATACAAGGTAATTTTGAGACATCTGCTTCCTGTACTTCTGTAGGGGAGAGTATAAGGGGTGAAAAAGAACCTTCTGTCAAAGATAATTATATTTGAATGTAGTTAACTAAGTTTGCATTTAATAGTAGATTGTAGAATCAATAGAGTTATCTTTATTTTGAAAATGTTTCATTTATGTGTTTTATTAAGAGGACTCTAGAGGCCACTAGGTGTTCTTATACATGTATATAATGACTCAGAAAGAAAAGTTTATGTGCTATAAAGCTAAACTGGCTTTGGCCAGTCTTCAGACTGTTGGACAAAGGAATTATTTTTCAGAAGAATGTCCCAGAATGCCGAGCAGCGAGCCATAACCACAGATCAAGCCCAGATGTAAAACCTAATTAATGCATTTTGAAGAATTAAGAATGATGGGAATGTCTTTATTTTAAACCACTCCTTACTCGTGATTGTACCAAAAGGGAAATGTTGTGGCTAAAGAAGTCACTTTACAGTAAGCACCTCTATCGCCTCCATGGCCATTAATACAGATGGGAGGCAGGACTGGTGGACCCCAGATTTACAGCAACACAGCCTGCACTGCTGCTTACTGCTAGGGGGAAGAGCCAGCGGGAGCTCTCATTAACTTCCAGTTGATAGCTCCCGGCATTCTGATTTGTTCGCAACGTCAGACAGGAAACTGTATAGTTTTCTGATTGACACTATGAACAATTCAGCACAGAGAGCTGTCCATTAGACATAGCCAACAGCCTCCAGTGGCTCTTTAACCGAGCAACAAGTAAGTTGCAGAGTATGACAGACAGTACGTACATAATAGGCAGAGAGGGAGGGTGGAGGACATGAGGTCTGCTAGCTACCAGATATTGGAAGTCGGCTATACATTGCCCTCCAGATCTTTAGGTCTGTGTTATACACCAGATTTAAGGTATGTTATAGACTGGCCAGCAGAGACTAGAGATCGTCCTTATACACTGATCATCATTTTAAACACTTAACCAAGATTGAATATCTAATTTATATACTAGCCACCAGAATGGAGCCTGCTTGGTAAACTATCTACCAGAAATTGAGAGATGTCCTCCCCATACAGGCTTCCTTCCTTATTAAGCTGTGCAGTGTACTTTTGTAATAATAAAAAGAATAGATTTTAAGTTTGCAAGTGGGACCCTCTTACTTCTCTGTCTGTCTTACCCAGTATTGTTTTACTGTGTTTGTTCCCTATTGTAAAGCGCTACAGGATTTGCAGGACCATATAAAAAAATGTTGATGATGATGATAGATCAATGTACACCTCTTGTAGAGCTGTATTTTAAAGTACAAGTGAGGCATGCTCTAGTGGAGACTGGAATCCACCTTCTCGAGGAGTGGATTCGGCACTCTACACTTTTAGAAATAGACAAGCTGTATCTCCTTTAACGAATTATTCCAAAGCAAAAAAATGGCAAATTTATAATTATAGTAATCTTTTAGCATCCAATACATCTGATTTGGTGACGGTTACCAGAGTTTATTATTTCATATTGAAGGGCATGGGTCTTAGGTATATTGTGAATTTAAATGGAAGTGAATTAGAATGATTTTGAGATGAAATGCATAGATAGAAAGAAGTGAACAAATTCCGGCCAAAAGTATTTTGGAGGTTCAAGACATAGCACCCCAGACATTGCACGACTTTGTGGCACCTTACAAATAAATGATGATGACGATGATGTCCAACAATCCCAAATCCTTCCTGCTTGTACAAATTATTAAGCCACACATGGTCTGAAAAATCCTGCCTTTGCTTCTCCCAATTTCTGGCAATACTTCAGAAAAAGAGTGTCACGGGCACTAGGAGTCTTTGCCCAGGATATCACCAGATGTAGTCTTACCAGAGTAGTGTATACACACAGTGGTCCTCTGATAGCAGGGTGACCAGCGGAACAGGAGAATCAGCAGATGGTGAGAGGATGCTAAAGGAAAGTCTATGACTAGCAGCAACTGGTTATAGATTAGGCAGATATGAACACGAGGATCTTGATGGATGTGAAGACGTGAGGAAAGTCAGTGGTCTGCGTACAGCAAGTTGTACCACTGCTATAGTGAGAGGAATGTCCAGGGATAGATAGGAGATAGTGAAGTCAGTGGTCTGCGTACAGCAAGTTGTACCACTGCTTGTAGTGATGGGACTGGTTCCCGGTGCAAGTAGGTAACGGGGAAGTCAGTGGTCTGCGTACAGCAAGTTGTACCACTGCTTATAGTGAGGAAACTTGTAACTGGTGCCAATAGGAAACTGGGAGTCAGTGGTCTGCGTTCAGCAAGTTGTACCACTGCTATAGGTGAGGATAGGCACTAGTGTAGATGAGTGGAACATAGAAGGTAACACGGAGAGCACAAGGAACTTGATCCCAAATGGTATACACGATACAATAGCAAATGACAAGCGCTGCTTGAGAGATACAAAGTCACTACTGAGATCCAGGTCAAATGAGACAAAGTCAATAGCATCTATATCTTCTGAAGATAGAGGACTCCGTAGATGAGCAGGACACAGTCCAAGCGGATATGCAATAAACTAGTAAAGTCAATAGAAGGTAAGCATACCGCGATTCAGTTGAGCAGGCTGTCACGAGAGAAACACAGGGATAGCTGAGCGGCTGAACGCCGACACGAGTAGAGGCCACAGGAGAGTGGTAGCGGTAATCCGTGTCTGTGTAGCACACAGGCAGAGAACTTGACACGAGTGGAGCAATGATTATTCATGCAGAAATCAGCAGGAACTGTAGACACGATGAAACACAGGAGAGTTGAGGCGGTCTGGAGACCGGCAATGTAATAGTCAGGAATCAGCTGGGACTGAAGACACGATGAAACACAGGAGAGTTGAAGCGGTCTGGGAACCGGCAATGCAGTAGTCAGGAATCAGCTTGAACTGAAGACACGATGAAACACAGGAGAGTTGAGGCGGTCTGGAGACCGGCAATGTAATAGTCAGGAATCAGCTGGAACTGAAGACACAATGAAACACAGGAGAGTTGAAGCGGTCTGGGAACCGGCAATGCAATAGTCAGGAATCGGCTGGAACTGAAGACACGATGAAACACAGGAGAGTTGAAGCGGTCTGGAAACCGGCAATGCAGTAGTCAGGAATCAGCTGGAACTGAAGACACGATGAAACACAGGAGAGTTGAAGCGGTCTGGGAACCGGCAATGCAGTAGTCAGGAATCAGCTGGAACTGAAGACACGATGAAACACAGGAGAGTTGAAGCGGTCTGGAAACCGGCAATGCAATAGTCAGGAATCAGCTGGAACTGAAGACACGATGAAACACAGGAGAGTTGAAGCGGTCTGGAAACCGGCAATGCAATAGTCAGGAATCAGCTGGAACTGAAGACACGATGAAACACAGGCGAGTTGAAGCGGTCTGGAAACCGGCAATGTAATAGTCAGGAATCAGCTGGGACTGAAGACACGATGAAACACAGGAGAGTTGAAGCGGTCTGGGAACCGGCAATGCAGTAGTCAGGAATCAGCTTGAACTGAAGACACGATGAAACACAGGAGAGTTGAGGCGGTCTGGAAACCGGCAATGCAATAGTCAGGAATCAGCTGGGACTGAAGACACGATGAAACACAGGAGAGTTGAAGCGGTGTGGGAACCGGCAATGCAGTAGTCAGGAATCAGCTGGGACTGAAGACACGATGAAACACAGGAGAGTTGAAGCGGTCTGGAAACCGGCAATGCAATAGTCAGGAATCAGCTGGAACTGAAGACACGATGAAACACAGGAGAGTTGAAGCGGTCTGGAAACCGGCAATGCAGTAGTCAGGAATCAGCTGGAACTGAAGACACGATGAAACACAGGCGAGTTGAAGCGGTCTGGAAACCGGCAATGTAATAGTCAGGAATCAGCTGGGACTGAAGACACGATGAAACACAGGAGAGTTGAAGCGGTCTGGGAACCGGCAATGCAGTAGTCAGGAATCAGCTGGAACTGAAGACACGATGAAACACAGGAGAGTTGAAGCGGTCTGGAAACCGGCAATGCAATAGTCAGGAATCAGCTGGAACTGAAGACACGATGAAACACAGGAGAGTTGAAGCGGTCTGGAAACCGGCAATGCAATAGTCAGGAATCAGCTGGGACTGAAGACACGATGAAACACAGGAGAGTTGAAGCGGTCTGGAAACCGGCAATGCAATAGTCAGGAATCAGCTGGAGCTGAAGACACGATGAAACACAGGAGAGTTGAAGCGGTCTGGAAACCGGCAATGCAATAGAGAGGAATCAGCTGGAACTGAAGACACGAGGAGAAACACAGGAACACCTTCAGAGACTCACAGGGAATGAGACTCCAAGATCAGGCAACGAGGTAATGACCACAGGTGCTTTAAATAGGGAGTGTTGCCTGATCAGCCAATTAACTAAAAGCAACAGGTCTGAAAGGTTCATAGAGGCTGCGCATGCGCAGACCATCAGGATGGCGGACGGCCACGGTTCATAATAACAGGAGAAGAGGCACTTACGGTCCGGTGAGTGACAAAGAGACTGAGTTTGTTGTATGACTAAAAGCAGTCTCTAGCTCCCTGAATTCTTTCACGGTGCTGGCAGCTCCCAGAAAAGAACCATTTGGGTGGAGTAGCTATTAGAAACACACCACGTCCGGCCAAGTCGCTTAGTCCTGAGAGGACTGTTAGTGAGGTACAAGCTGAAGTCATAGGATTGTAGAAGGTAGAATAGTGATTTATGAAGCCCAAGTCAAGGGATTGGAGAAGGTAGAATAGGGGGAACAAAGCCAAGGTTAAAGCACTGGAGAAGGTAGAATCGTGATGCACAGTCTAATAAAACAAGTCTTCTTCAAAGCATTTCTTCACAGAGATTGTTTATATTCTTGCATTGTCTCAAAGCCCATGTAACTCTGCACCAGAATTTCCTCAGACACTGTTTACAGTTCTTATTTGCAACAAAGACTATGTACTGTATATATCTGTATTGAAACAAAACTCTTATGTTACTGCATAAATTCATGCATTAATCTAGACAATTACAAAAACTCATTCAATAAAAGTTAAGTTAAATAATTATCCTATACTTCTTTTTGTGTAAGTTGTTATTCTTTCTTTGTGCTAGTATTTCATGATTCTAATTCACTACATGATAGATTTACAACATAGCCTTCTAATTCCTGTTATTTACTAAATCACATATAGTTCACGTTATGCTTAGAGTACTACTGCCATCTACTGTATAAAGTTTATATTGTATCTGTCTAAAGTTAGTATTGATTAAATAGGTTCTATTAGATTTGAGAAAGTATTTAAAGACAGCAAAGTGTAGAGTTCATTGAAATCTCTCTGCTGAACAAAGATATATTGTGCCCCAATGTCCTTTATGGGAAGACTGTCTTGTAATTTACATGTTTTCCAAATCTTGGGTCGATTTTTGGGATTCTTTGGGGTTGGGGATTATTGCACTGATCCAGAAAACTACAAAAACTCATTCAATTTAAGTTAAGTAAAATTATTTTCCTGTACATTTCTTTGTTGGTTATTATTCTTTGTGCTTAATTCTCATGTGCTTAGTTAATATATGAAAACATCTTTGTAGACTCAAAATCTAATATTAGCAATGTGGCTGAGGCCAAGCCCACCATCTGAGAAACATATGAGAAACATGTGAGAAACACGTGTGATGAACAAATTAATTAATGTAAAACAGATAAGATTGATAGTTAAGTTAGTATGTCAGATGAGGTACTTCCAGCAGTACCCTGCTTCAATTCTAACTAGTATCAATTCATCTGTCTCCTAAACAGGTTCCCTAGGTGCATCTGGATGCAAAAACAGCTATTATATGTTCTCTTTCTGGTAAGGATTTGTCTTTATGTTATCTGCAGGATACTAAGTGCCATTTACAAATGTTTAAAAATATGCTCCCAGGTCACATATAACTTTTTGTTAGGGATTATATTGATCTGCATGCCTTCATGCCAGGATATCCCTAGCTAAAAGCTAATTAACTTACTAGTATGTTTTTGGAGTGTGGGAGGAAACCAGAGCAACCAATGTAAACTCTCACAAATACGGGGAGAACATACAAACTCCACATAGACCTTATTTTAAATGGTCAGTCGGTGAATGGCAGATAGTGGAAGAGCGTGCAAAAAAAAATAATCAATTGCCCTAAGAAAATAAAGATAGCAACTTGTTCCAAAGGTATGTCACAAACCATGTCAGGTGTGACTCTGTATGGGGCTCAGAAGCCCATAGACACATATATATTAAAGAGGCCACTCTATGAGAAGTATGCTAAAAGTTATCATTCAAAGACATTTGGTAGATTGACAGCTGATCTGGGGCAAAGGAAGCATAGTTGAAGTTCAATGTTATCAGATTGATGGATATTAATGAACAGTAACATTAAACAGATGCCTGCCGCATACCTGTGACTTTAAGATCCCGTCAGTGCAAAGTCACCTTGCCAGATTATTGAGTCTGTCTAACTAGTGTCAACTCTGTTATTCTGAGTTATGATTGCTGCTTGCAAGGTTCTGTGAGTCCAATGTTATATACATGGTTTGAGACTGGGTTTAATAGTGAAGTAAGTTCCTATTTGTAATCTGCAGGCTGTTACTCGTTTGCACTGCAGTTGCTCCAGTCATGTGCTCTAGCTGGATATTACTAAATTTATGCTAATTTTCAGAACTTTCATAAGTGTGTGACATAGCTAGTATTAATGATCTGGAAAACCAGGACTGCTAGTCTAGTTGGGTATTCTCCCAGAATCCTCTGGGAACTGTGCCTGAAAGTTGTTTTCCAGCTTTTTGTCTCTCTCTGAACAGTTCAGTCATTCAAGAGGCTTAGTGGTATAGAGTATGTGATATATGACAACTGTATTTCCAGTTCAACATTAATCCATTAAATCAAATCTGCTGTTTCTTTTACACTAGCTATAGATAATGAAGATTATTGCAACATTTTCCAAGACTGTTAATGGTTATTAAAGGTTACCAGACACAGGGATCAGATCTATTAACAAAGTCCAGACATAAGTCTTTGATTTGAAAATAAATCCAACTGCTAAAAAAAATATTACAACTCAATTTCAATTCTTAATGGCAGCCTTACAATCTCAAGTAACTGTGTAGCTACCTAACCAAATGTTTTGATCAATTCTATGTGGCCAAATTCCTACTTTCTAGGCAACTAGGCCTTGACAGGTGGAACAATCATGGCTAGTGTTAGGCTGCTGGCCTGAATACCAACCCACAGAACTAGATGACGGAGGTTTTCACCTATAGCAGCCGCCGTTCCCTTAGACCTTGATGCGCTCATCGGTACTCAGATGCCCCCAGGACTTAGCTCCAGATGTAGTGTGGGTTGGTAATGCAGGACCACAGCGGCAGGCCAGGAGACTGGTAGAAAGCAGCGGGTAGTCAAAACGATAGCCAAGGTCAAGGGTCACAGACAAGCAGGGTAGTCAATTAACACGCTAGAGGTCGGGGTCACAGGCAAGGTAGCAGGGTCCAAGGTACAGGCCAAAAGGGTCAGGGTCACGAGCAAGCAGGCAGAGTCAAAAATCCAAGCAGGGGGTCATACACAGGAGATCCAACAGAGTATCCACAGGACAGGGTACAGGAAACAGGAGCAGGTCAGCAAGACTTGGTCAGACACGCTATAACCAGCTAAGCCCTCCCTGCCTTAAATACCTAGACCAACCAATCAGGGCTCATCCCTGAAATTACACACAGGCCAGATTTGATTGCACATTAATCAGCCCACAGGCTGGGACTTCTACTGCACATGAGCTCGGCTATTCAGCCTGCCGGAGCGCCTAGAGATTGTTTCCGGCGTCTGGCAGTGCCTCTTCCCACCAGGAAGAGGCACAGCGAGTCGCTGCGGTGCCCGCGGCCGCCGTGGCTGTCTAACAGTAACCCCCGCCCCCCCTTGAGGAGGTTAAGATGTTTAGTAGCATGAAGTTGTCTTTGCGGAACCGAGGACCACTCCTCCAAAACGCGATTCCTCCACTGTACCAGGAAGTGCACCTGACCCTGCACTCTCTTAGAATCAAGAATCTTCTGAATGATATATTTCTGAGATTTGTTCCAATTCTGCACATGCGAACTTGAAGGCTGGGTTTGGTCTGGGTATAGCACAGGCTTAAGCAGAGAGCAATGGAATGTGTTAGGGATCCTCAATGAAGCAGGAAATTTCAATCTGAAAGCTACAGAATTAATCTGCTTGACAATTATATGCTGCTAAGTTTAGAAAAAACACTGATGTCACAAAATATACACAGATAATACTAAGATTATCTAGGGTTTACGATGTTCCAGTAGACTGCTGTTCATAGGCCAGTTCATTTGATCTTCTTCCAAAGGTGGGGCAACTAACTCCAACTGTTGCCTAAGTGTCTCCCCTCCAAAGAACCAGTTTAACTTGATCCATAAGAAGAGTGCTTTTGAGTATTAATCTCATATTGCAGTATTAATCTCATATTGCAGTATTAATCTCATATTGCAGTATAAATCTCATATTGCTCATAACTAGCGACCGCTAGATCCGATCGCTACTCTGTCTAAACCGGGTTACTGCTGGTGAAATATGGATTAATATGAGACCAAACTCTATATAAGAGGACCTGAACCATAAATACCTTTACTGTAATATTATCTGTGTATAAATAACCTTTAATCCATTTATTAAATAATCGAGCGTGG
The DNA here is from genome assembly GCF_038048845.1 of Mixophyes fleayi. Taxonomy (NCBI): domain Eukaryota; kingdom Metazoa; phylum Chordata; class Amphibia; order Anura; family Limnodynastidae; genus Mixophyes; species Mixophyes fleayi. The sequence goes on along the minus strand of NC_134412.1, from coordinate 17,609,036 downwards.
ATAGGAACTTTTAGAAAATGTGTACTATTTACATGTGTGAATGTAAATGTGTGTTATTTACCATTGCGATTGCGTCATTACACGTGGCGTACTAATCGCAGCACGGTAAACCAATATTAATTAATTTAGCCGACTTCATCCAATTATTTGACTTACACAATGTTTTCAACTTTGTGGAGTTTGTATTGTGTGAGGCTTTCTAGTCTCTTATAGTCTTCCAGGTGTTTTAGTGAATCTTGTATTTTTGACATTGCGGTGTCTATTCTCTGCAGAAAGATTTTTCTGTCTTTGATTATGAGCTTCATCAGTTGGTATGAGCAGTTATCTAGGGTGCAGTGCCATTAATTTCCAAAGCATTTGCTGTATGGTGCCAAGGTGGGTCTTTCAAGAATTCTGAGTCCACTGGGTATACGTTGATATTCAATGTATTGGCTTTGTGTCGACTTATCCGACCATAATTTGATCTCTGTGATGATGAGGTTTTCGAGTCTCAAAAATTTTGAGCAGAAATTATCTCCTTCTATCCTTTGGACCTAAGCAGAAAATGTTGTTCAACTTGTTCTTTCTTTGTGTTCTCATGTGATCCATGGTAAGGTTTCTAGAAACACCCGACGGTCAGGTAGGTACCTTAATTCTAGAATGGGCTCTGGGTCGCCTGAGCTTTTGGGAGATAGGAGGTCCTTTGTGTATGCTGCCTTTTGGGGACAAAAAGGATTTCCTTTACTGTCAGTCGAAAATTGGTTTGGGGTTCACCTATCAGCGGAGTATTATCTGTTGTTGAGATGGGATGGTAGTCTTCTGGAATGAGTTTCATTTATTTTATCTTGTGGTTTTTGTTGTCTGTGTGAGTGGATACCAGCAGTAGGTTACTAGATTAAAACGGCATACATTTAAACATAGGCATTTGTGCTTATATAGTTGAGAACATAGTTTTCCACAAGACATCCTGGTGGCAGTGCTTTCCCAGTATAAACTCCTGTGAATAGAGTATATACATGTTAGTGGATCATTGTACTATCATTGTTATGTCAGCATGGTCCGGTACATGTATAAAAATGGATTGCCCTATTTGCCATTAGGAAATTGAAACAGTGGCGTAAGCGCCTACTCCAGGTTTATGATATCCATGTATTAATTTGAAATGCAAGGCAAAGCATAGTAACGGCACATCAACTGACTGCAAGTTTCAACACATGGCACAAAAAGCCAGTTTAATCGAAAACCGCCTGACGTGAATTCCACAGAGCATCGCTGGGTTGCAGTATTAAGTTGCTCCTCACCCCGGACAATGCATTCACAAGTTAAGTGGTGCAAAGAGCACTGGCAATGAACTACTGAGCAATGTAGGAAGGGGATGTGGTCAGATGAATCATACTTCACCATGTTCTCAACAAACAGACGAGTGCACAAGTGGTTCCAATTTCAATAACTCTACAGTCTTAGTGCTTGTTTCCAACAGGGGGAGTTCTGGTGGTTCTGTAATGTAGGAAACTTATTTCCAAGTTTGTGCTGCAAACGCAAGTAGGAGAGCTGTGTCTATAGCAGGAGCTATTAAAAAGTCCATTTAAATTATGCTCCTGGGCATTACTTTATTATTTAAGAGGATGATATGAACGGAGACTAGGGGGTAAATGTATCAGACCGAGAATGATAGCTAGAATATGACTTGTTGCTATGGGCAACATCTCCACTTTTTCCATTTTAGAAGGTTTGACACATTTAGCCCTAAAACTAAATCATAAAAAAACAAAAAAAAACTATTAGGGCTGGGGTTCTGAAATCATGAATTGGCATCTTTTAGCAAATGATTTAATGCCACCTAATATACAAATCATAGTTTAATATATTGTACAAGTCCTAAATTTTCTCATCAGTTATTTATATTAACCAAGACTGAAGTAGTTAAAAGGAATTACATTATTATTGAAGATAGAACTATGGATTGTAAAGTTGTTCTACCCTATTTTAATTATAGTTTAAAGACTAAGTCCATTCTTGCATACTTAGGAGTTAATTATGCAAAATAGAGGTGTACTACTAATGCTTAATCATTTTCTAGATATACACTGGAGTACAGTGTACTTAGCACTTATCTTAAATTGGTCAGGTGTATCAAGTCATCGACCCCGTTGACGTCACAAACCCCAACATCATCAGATTTGAACCAAATAGTGCAATCGGCTTTAAAAACTACTTAGTGCAAACTGCCGATGTCACCCATATAACAAGATGGGGAGGGGTGGCAGGCGTGCACAGAGGACTGCATACGTCTGGACCACTGAAGATAAGAAAGCTGCAGGAACGATGTTAGATACACTCTGTTAGACAGTATATCCAGCACTGATTAGGCATAGGATAGAAGTTTTGATTTAAAAAAAGAAATAAAATTTTGCACATATAACCCCTAAAAAAAGTTGACATATGTGGCTTTATCCTTTAAGCCATTTTATAAATAAAAATGTAGAAAATTAAGGCATCCCAAGGTCCCTTACTTTAATAACTTAAAGCAGACCTGGCCAACCTATGTCTCTCTAGGTGCTATAAAACTACAAGACCAAGCATGCTCTGCCAGCCAATAGCTGACATGGTATGCTGGTCCTTGTAGTTTTAAAACACCTAGAGAGGCATAGATTGACCAGTCCTGTTTTAAATCATGAAAGTAAGGGACCGTGGGATGCCTTTATTTTATAAACTTTTGTAATGGAATGCATTGGTATACTTGGGCCTACTTCTGCCAAACTTGGCACGGATGGTGGAAAGGTACAGAGCACCCTGCCTCACTTTCCCCTCGCTTTCAGGATGGCAGAGTGGCGCTGAGCTGTTACATCCCAACTGAGCGACAAATTCCCAGCCTGTCACTGACATGTAGGAGCAGCAGTCGGCAGCATCACAACACAGGGTAGAAAGTGCGTATGGCATGCTTAAGGTAGATGTAATCATAAAACAGACTCCCTATTCCCCAGTGTTAGCCAATGAGAAAGAGGGTGTGTTTAAGTTAAATTCCCAGGATGGCAAGCGCTAAATGATTGACATGATAACTCATAAAGCGTGCCAGAAACGTTGGCATTCGTGGCGACCGCCTTAGTTCCCCTAATGGTAACGCAGACCCTGTCCCCAGGAAGAACACAGCCAGCCAGGTAGTGTATTCCGCTGCACTGGATTCATACATTCATTAGAGGACTTTTCAGGTACAACAAGTTCTGTGGTCCCATAAGGTCAGGCTCTCCTTTGTATATATTCAATCTTTACCTGAATTTTTGTTACATGGCATATTAGCTGTTACACCAACCCGCAGCAGCCACTCTTCCGAATTTGCAGATTTCATTATGCCCATTGTAATGTACAGATCCGTGTGCGGCCCATTTATCTACACATGCCTCCTATAAATATTGTGATGTTGTAATCGCCTTTAAAGGACCGTTTTGTAAATTACCTCCATAATCTGGGTCCAGAATAAAACATATTTTGGAACCCCTGCAATGGACAACTGTAAAGGAGACTGTGGACCACAAAGCTCTGCATCTATTCTGCACAAATCTATAGAGTAGTCAAACCCTGATTTTACATAATCTGATTTAATTATTCCCAGACACTCACCTTTTTTTCCCCCAGATATTACAACTGTCTCCTAATTTTTGCAATTGGATCTTAGGTCGATGTACAGCTGGAAATAGGGGACGGATCAAACTTTGGCACCCCTGCAGATGTCCTTAGCCAAGAAATTAAAAGCCCTGAGCGTTTGCACAAATGTACATCAATACATAAGCAACATTTGTATAGCAGGATTGCACATTTACACTTTCGTAAAATGAGCCTGACTGTGTTGAGTGTATTGTTAGTGTTAGGCCTCATCCTCACTACCGTTTATTTTAAATTGTAAATAAATTTTTAACCTTTTATTTTGCATTTGCATCAGGAAGCCTACAATCTCTACAACGCTAGCAAAAACGCAAGTAAAACACCAGTGGATATGTGGCCTAATTGATTGAGAATTATCTATTATCATCATCATTTATTTATTTCTTTATATAGTGCCAGTAAATTCGTAGCGCTGTACAGAGAACTCACTCACATCAATCCCCACCCCAATAGAGCTTACAGTCTAAGGGGCATATTTAAGAAATCACGGTAGTGCACTATCGTGCACTTACCGTGTAAATTAGGCCACAATGTGTCCTACGCAAATTTATTAAAGGTGCATCACAGCAGATATCATGGATATCTGCTGCTTTGCACTCCTCATCGTTTTTGCGAGCAGTCACCATTCAACAGTATGGTGACTGCTCTGGCCGCAATCTAACAAGTCCCAAAAAATGTTTTTTTCGGGAACTTGTTGTGTTAATGTACGCCAGCTGGTGTACATCATCCGAAATGCTGCTAAAACTTTGGTTCTTGGTTATGTCCAGCTCTGCTCCGGAGAGCAGAGCTGGACAGCGCATGTGCAGGGAGTGATCTAGTGATCCCTCCCTGTCACAACTTCAAGCTCTCCCCGCAGTTGCATGAAGAACAGAAAGTAAGCAGAAGAGGAGGAGATCCGGAGACAGCGCGACCGAAGAGGCAGTGATGAGTATGGTTTTTTTAACACAGAAACAGCAGTTTTTCGGAACTGCTGTTTCTGTGTTCCATTTTTCATAAATTTGAGAAATACATCAATCCTTATCCATGCGATAAGGATTGATAAGTATTTCTAATTTTTCCCGATACATGATAAATGTGCCCCTAAATTCCCTAACACACACAGACAGACTAGGGTCAATTTTGATAGCAACCAGTTAACCTACTAGTATGTTTTTGGATTGTAGGTGGAAATTGGAGTGCTCAGAGAAAACCCACGCAAACACGGGGAGAACATACAAACTCCACACATATAAGGCCTTGCCTCCTGTGTTTATTACTTAGTCTCATTTAAACATGGGGTGTTTTTAGCCATTTTAATCATTTAGGGGTCTATTGGTGGATAGCGGATGGCAGTATCAATTTATAGCACTGCATGCCGCAACGATACAAAATGTACTGTCGTATTTTACCAAGCCAGGGGTCATCAGTGAGCTCTGGTGAACCCCCACCCCCTTAACTAAATACTCCTTCACCAGCAGCAGGGCCGTAACTAGGGCTGTGCGACAGGGGCGACCGCCCATGGCGCTACACTGAAGGGAGGGCGCAATTTAGGAATATTTTAGGTTCATTTGGTTAAAATTGAGTGCTAGGGGGGCAGCATTTGTCTTTCTCGCCCCAGGCGCTAGAATTCTAAGTTATCAGTGGCGCACGCAGGGGGCGTTTCTGAGTCTCTAGAAACCCCCCTTGCGCTAACTAAGTGGCCACTGTCCTATACAGCAGCCGCGGCGCTGTCAAAGAAGCGTCCGCGGCGGTGCTGTAATGTATACAGCACCGCCGCGGACGCTTCTTAGACAGCGCCGCGGCTGCTGTGTAGGACAAACCTGACGAAACGGAGCTGCTGCGCGCAGCAGCTCTCTCGGGTTGTTTTTTTTTTTTTGGGGTCGGGGGGAAACCCCTGCTCTGACCAGCAGTATACCGCTGCCGGCAAAGAGACCCCTGTGTGGCTATTGTACATGTGCAACTTTGGAAGTTGGAAGGATAAGCTAAAGATGGGGTTAATTTTTTTAAGGCTACCTGCAAACAGCGAAGCGCAGTCCCCATAGAAATCTATGGACACTGCAGTGATCAGCAGACACTAGGATAAGGCAGGAGAAGGAGTGAAGAGCTGCACTGTCACATCGCAGCTTGATAAATAACACTGAAGTCGATGTTGTACCAGTTCTTGGCCGCCTGGAAGGAGTGAGATCGGGATCAGACTCTAGCTCAGCCACACTGAGCACATCCACCCTCCCACACAGCCCCGTCCCCTCCCCGGCTCCCTGGGGCCCCCACCACCCCCCAGCCCGGCTGTCAGTCACTCCATGACGTCACGACAAGATGGCGCAGGGCGGGGAGGGGGAGGAAGGGAGAGAGAGCAGCGGATACACAAGTGAGTTATCACCTTATGAATTATTCATATGACCTGAGTGTACATGTGTGTGTGTGTGTGTGCGCCTGGCATGTGGAGGCACGGGGTTTCCTGTGTGTAGCGGCGGCAGCAGGGCGCTGACATGTATGTAGTATGTGGCAGGATTATGTCGGGGTCTCCCCTGTGCCGGGCTATGTACCAGCTGGTGACCGGTCATGTCCTGGGTGTATCCATCACCAGCAGCTTAATGTGTGTTACTGTGTATCATTGTGTGTATAATTGTGTGTTACTGCGTGTTATTGTGTGTTACTGTGTATTATTGTGTGTTACTACTGTGTGTTACTGTGTATTATTGTGTATTACTGTGTGTTACTGTGTATTATTGTGTGTTACTACTGTGTGTTACTGTGTATTATTGTGTGTTACTACTGTGTGTTACTGTGTATTATTGTGTGTTACTACTGTGTGTTACTGTGTATTATTGTGTGTTACTGTGTATTGTGTGTTATTGTGTGTTACTCTGTATTATTGTGTATTACTACTGTGTGTTACTCTGTGTGTTACTGTGTATTATTGTGTGTTACTACTGTGTGTTACTGTGTATTATTGTGTGTTACTACTGTGTGTTACTGTGTATTATTGTGTGTTACTACTGTGTGTTACTGTGTATTATTGTGTGTTACTACTGTGTGTTACTGTGTATTATTGTGTGTTACTACTGTGTATTGCTGTATGATCTGGGAGTTGCTGTGTATTATTGTACTGTCTGCGGGGTAGCTGTGTAGTGCTGTATGGTCTGGATTCCTGGACAGCGACAATTGAAGTTGGTTTCCTGTGTAGTGGAGGGAGTGGGGACACCTGTCACTGAGTGGACATAGCTTGTCACTGAGTGGACATAGCTTGTCACTGAGTGGATGTTGCCTTCATATGGGAGCAGCCATGTTTGTCATAAATGGGCACTGACATTGACTGAACAAACAGAATTGTGCACAATCATTTTAAAACTGAGTATTCCTATTAAGATGTGTTCTTGCTGTCTGTCATATGTAACCAGATTAGAGATGTCTGTCAGCTTTACTGGCTGGTTGTGATGTGGATGATGATCAGCAGGATTCTATATGGATCAGACTTCTAGCTCAGAGAATTCTTCAAAAGCCCTGCACTGTTTCATTTTATTCACTAGATGGTGCTGCCCTAATTCGCCCATGGGCATACTGTATGTTATGACAATGTGAGCTACTTTTATCTACACTAATATAGGAAAGTAATTTTAGAATATATATCAATTATCTAAGTAAAATATACTATGTACATTAGATTATTAATCTCACTTTTTTTTTCTTCTAAACATGATTTAGTTTTCCATGAACATTGTGGACTAAACCTTTTTTTAAACAATTGTTGGTTTCATATTACCCTCTAATGTATCTTATATTGACCATAATACTTACTAATGCTCATGTTTTTGGGGGAAGAATAGTTAATGCGTCTAAAAATCTCAATTCTGTCAATCCTCTTGGCTCTTGGGAAAGACACTGATAATCATTGCTGATCTTTATATCACTTTCTCTAGCCTATTCCAGAGCTTGGCAAGTGACGAATGAACGGTAGATGTTGAAACAGATCAAAGATAAATGTAGAAGAAAACAGATAGTTTCTAGATTCTAATCATGATTGAGGGGTTCTATCTGTGTGTAGGGGGAGATACCCACCTGTCATTGGGTGTATGTACCTGTATAGTACAATAGGCACACCTGTCGGTGAGTGTTTGACGTGTGTAAGGGGGGCAGACGGACCTGTCGGTGTAGGTGTGGAGGTTCCCCTGCCATTCAGTAGATCTCTGAGAAAGTTGTCTAGTGGCTATCTGTTGGATGAAGATAAAAGTATTTTGCTCTTGGGACTGGTAGATTGACTTATCTTATTTAAAGGAGTTTGCTTCCTAAAAACTATTATTTTTCATTGGTTGTTGTAGAGCAGGCATTTGTTAAAAAAATAAATATATGCCCGCCTATCCTGGTGTCTTTCCTGCATAGGTACCAAACGCAAATTACAGCTAGCAATATCTACTGTGGCACCAGATAAGATGTACAGCCACTGACTCCCAAAGGTTAGGTGTCAACATTAATATCTTAGGGCATCACAGTGGCTTAGTGGTTAGCACTTCTGTCTCACAGCACTGGGGTCATGAGTTCTATTCCAGACCATGGCCTTATCTGTGCGGAGTTTGTATGTTCTCTCTGTGTTTGCGTGGGTTTCCTCCAGGTGCTCTGGTTTCCTCCCCCACTCCAAAGACATAGTAGTAGGTTAAAATTTTAAAATTGACCTTAGTCTCTGTGTGTGTGTGTGTGTGTGTGTGTGTGTGTGTGTGTGTGTGTGTGTTAGGGGATTTAGAATGTAAACTCCAATGGGGCAGGAACTGATGTGAGTGAGTTCTCTGTACAGCACTGCGGAATTAGTGGAACTATATAAATAACTGATGATTGGCTACCTGGCTTTTTAGTTCCATGCATTTAGTTGATAAGTGCCCTTATTCTTACGTTTGGGAAGTGGAAAAATAAATGGAAAATTTTAAATTGATCAAAGAAAATCATGTAAAGGAAAGTCAGAAAATAATGTTCATCTACAACAATTGTGCACATGTTGCACTGTCGGCAGATCAGGAATATAAAATGAGAGTATAATTCTCATCTGAGCAATGGTGCAAGCAGACGGCTTTACACTAAATCATCATCATTTATTTATATAGCGCCACTAATTCCATAGCGCTGTACAGAGAACTCACTCACATCAGTCCCTGCCCCATTGGAGCTTACAGTCTAAATTCCCTAACATACACACACAGACTAGGGTCAATTTGTTAACAGCCAGTCAACCAGCTAGTATGTTTTTGGAGTGTGGGAGGAAACCGGAGCACCCGGAGGAAACCCACGCAAACACGGGGAGAACATACAAACTCCGCACAGATAAGGCCACGGTTGGGAATTGAACTCATGACCCCAGTGCTGTAAGGCAGAAGTGCTAACTACTACGCCACCGTGCTTCCCCAAAAATACTGCAGTTTTACCATAGGAAACATTACATCACAAGTGCCAATATACAGTCCCAGAATTGAACTGGAGCCTAGTGGTGTGCCCTACTGTACAAAATGATAATGATTGGGCCCAGGAGCTCACACTTCACCTATAGACTGCCACAAGCTTATGATAAATGGCAGTCAGTGGAACATCTTTTACCCAGTAACAAATATGAGATCACACTTCTTTCATCCATTCGTTTAATACTGTCACCATCTGTAAACTGAATTGATGTCTGCAAGCCTTGCCAGGGGGTTGTGAATCTGACTGTGATCTATTGTTTTTAGTAAAAGATCAAATAAAGTTGTTGTTTGACATTAATATGTATCAAAGTCTTAGTATCATTGAACATAATACCTGAAGTGATGTGGCGCTATATAAATTATGATGATGTGCGTCAGGCTCACTTTCGCCCCCTTGAGGCAGGTTGCCACAGTAGGGGGAGGGGCTTCTCTATTTGAGCAAGCAAGTGTGAGTAGCAGACTTGCTCTGCAGAAATACACTGAATTAATCTGCAGTATGGCTGTCAGAACACAATAAATATTAAATTATCAGAATGAAAGATGTCCCATGTGGATGCATGCACCAAAGGCTGAAAAACTGTGTCTTATATGTCAGTCTGTTTTGAACAAGAAATGGACACACGATAATGTAGGAGAATTAAACTATGCAGCTTCCATAATGTAAATAACTCTATTTAAAGAGTTCTAAAATGAAATCAAAAGAAATGTCAACATCCACACGCATGGTCTTTCATTATACCGACCATACAGTTTTCCTATAATATTTCAGCTCTTGCCAGTGAAAAATGACTGTACGGTATTAATGTCCACAGCCCAAGGCTGAATAACACAGTTTCACAATAATCAAGATATTCTCCCTAGAATATGTGAAGTTTTTCCTTGGACTTTGGCTGTTCTCTAGAGGGAATAGAGCAGCAGTTTGTGAATGGATCTTGTTTCTCTGATGCAGTGAATTAGCTGAGTGAAGCTGGGTACACACTACAGGGTTTTCGTCCAATAATCGGCTCAATCAGCTGACATACGACGCTCGTTCAAAAGTCGGGTCAGTGTGTGCAGTGACATGATGGTCGAAAGTCTGCCCAGATGGACGATTGTCGCTTCATACCGTTAAATATTTTCGTTCAAATCTCGTTTCCGTTGTGCAGTGTGTATAAACTTCCGACCGATCCACGACAATCCTCCGATACACACGCCCCCCAGGTCCTGGAAGTATGTAAATTTGTGATGCCTGTACCAGTCCCACGTGGTGCGGTATCCGAGGATCACAGGCTTGTGTTTTGTATTGATGCCTATTGCACCTGTCTGGCTGCAGACCGTTACACGTGTATAAAGCACGTGTGTTATTACCCTTTGCATCGATGTTGGCAATCTATTCACATTTAACTTTTATAAACTATTAAAGTTATATTAACCTTTATTAACTAATATTTGTAAAATACCATGAATAAACCACACAGTGTTCATGCAACAGTTTTATTGCAGGAAAAAAAAGTACAACATTTTTGACAATATGACAGATAAAAAAAAAAAATAGTATTACACTTTAAAGGTGCTACTGCTTTGTGGCAGAACAGGTCTTGATGTCGCTTGGGTTAATAAACTTCTATTTTATATGAATGAATGAAGAGACAGTGTTGCCTTCTCTTTTTATGCAGCTTTGGGTGTTAACTATAGTGAAAGATCTGCCCCATTATGCTAATGTCTTTGGTATATCGTTACATGCCCCCCGCAAATGATGCTTCAGTGTGTACGAAATTAAAATTATTGCTCACGACAACATGGCTGTAAAAAGTCGCTAAAGGGACGACCGCTCTTCCCTTTATCGTCCTAAACCAATCTCTAGCCCAAACCTGCCGCTTCCAGCTGCGTAACATCGCCCGCATCCGGCCCTTCCTCTCACAAGATGCCACCAAAACCATCATACACGCTCTCATCATCTCCCGCCTCGACTACTGCAACCTTCTCCTTACTGGCCTCCCCCTCTCCCACCTCGCCCCCCTTCGCTCTGTTCTCAATGCGGCTGCCCGACTCATCTTTCTCTCCCGCCGCTCCTCCTCCACCTCCCCTCTCTGCCTTGCCTTACACTGGCTCCCCTTCCCCTACAGGATCCTTTTCAAGCTCCTCACCACCACTTACAAAGCCCTCTCCCAGTCTACTGCCCCCTATATCTCCAACCTCCTCACCAATCACACTCCCGCCCGCTCCCTGCGCTCGGCCAATAACCGTCGCCTCTCCTCCACTCTGATCACGTCTTACCACTCCAGAATCCAAGACTTCTCCCAAGCTGCTCCCCTCCACTGGAACGACCTCCCTCGCTCCATCCGTCTCTCACCTAGTCTGTGCTCCTTCAAACGGGCACTCAAAACTCACCTGTTCCTCAAAGCCTACCAACAATCCACTTAACCCTTACCTTGTTGCTCCTTCGCTAACCTCCTTCTCTCGATCTCCCCTCTCTCCACCAGCCCCGCCTTTCTCTCCCTTACTTTAATGGTTTCCTCCTGTGCCTGTTTGTCCACCCTCCCTTAGGATGTGAGCTCATATGAGCAGGGCCCCTGTCCCCTCCTGTCTCCATACCTGTTCTTCTACTCCATCTTCGCTCATATGTCTGCCCGGAGTTCTGAAGTATTGGTACTTTGTGTTTATTGCTCTGTACTATGTCACCCTGTATGGTCTCCTGTTTGTATTATGTACGGCGCTGCGGAAACCTTGTGGCGCCTAACAAATAAATGATAATAATAATAGTGTGTATGCAGTCCATGAACCGAGCGATCGGACCATCGATAGCATGTAAAATCGATCGGTATAAGAAGTTGGTGGAAAATTCTGTAGTATGTACCCAGCTTGAGAGACTGTACACACCTAGCAGATCTCTTCCATCTGTTATTGAAGCTAGACTTTGTTTATTCTGGTATACATACGTCTCTCCCTGCTTTAGAAGTCTTCCTCTATCACTGCAATGGTGCAATGTGTCCAAGGGTTTTTCAGATGTATTTCTACTAGAGGTGCTATTTGATTGGAGTATTGTAAACACATTTTTCATATCATCATGTGGGTTTCATAATTTTAGAATTTTTGGTTATATTTTTACAGGCCAAAAGCAAATCTAATATTTCTTCTTCAACATATGAATGCGTATTGTGTAGGAGTTGGGGAACGTTTCAAATTTCAGTATGGCTACAGTCCAAAATGAGAGTTTGAAAACTCAGGTTCTGCAGCTTCAAGGCATACATGAAATAACATTAAGATCGGAGCCGTTCCGTTCAAGCTCTGATAGAAGATCCCCAGGTGTTGTGCCCCAAACCAGTCGTCACAGACGATGCCGGGGGTGGTATTGTCAGGCTACATCACAATGAAAGAAGACATCATGAAGTCCGAGAGGTGCCCAGTTTGAGGTGTGAGCAGAAATTTAGCATTATTGGGGAGAACATAGAAACTCCACACAGATGAGGCCATAGTCGGGAATCGAACTAATGACCCCAGCGCTGTGAGGCAGAAGTGCTAACCACTGAGCCACCGTGCTGCTGACTCCAGGGCCAAACCTGTTTCTTCTGAGACTGGTACCTAAAAAATATAAATGAATTGCTCTTAGCAGCGAGATCAGCTTCAGTTGGTGCTTGAAGACATCTGAGCTCCCTGCTCTTTGCAACTGTGGCAGAGATAAAACCAATTTAATTCAGTTTTGTGTGGTCGTGGTTTCCCTTGACACAGTATCACAACGCTTTTCAAAGAGAAGTATAGTTTGGTCGTACGTCCTAGTAATAGTTCCCTTTATTTATTTGTCTCTACTATGGAGTATGTGTCTGGTGTATTTGTCTTCTCATTGTCTTGATCTCCAGCTTCCCTCTGAGGTCCATCTAATTGATGTTACGAAAGCACTTTGCAGTGATATAATTAGCCTTTTGTGACCTATAAAGTTGATTCATGTGATGATTTGATATGGCCGAGTTCTCTTATTATCGTAAACTGTATTTATTTGCCTATTAATGCCAAAATATTTTGTATTATGGCTATGTTCTGAGGTTTTACTTGAAAATCAACATTTTCTACAATAATAATGAATGAATTGTATCTCAATAAGTCTCTTGATTGTGGTTAAAAAAAAATGTGTGATAGAGGAAGCAATTGATTCTCTATGGACTATTTTCTGCCCTTTTTCACTTGTATAAAGCTGAATCTCTCCTATGTATCAGCATGCAAGAGGTGAGGTATGGTGACTATGGTGGGCTGCACAGTGGCTCAGTGGTTAGGACTTCTGCCTCACAGCACTGGGGTCATGAGTTCGATTCCTGACCATGGCCTTATCTGTGTGGAGTATGTATGTTCTCCCTGTGTTTACGTGGGTTTCCTCCGGGTGCTCCGGTTTCCTCCCACACTCCAAAAACATACTGGTAGGTTAATTGGCTGCTATCAAAGTTGACCCTAGTCTCTGTCTGTCTGTCTCCCTCTCTGTCTGTGTGTGAGTGTGTGTCTATATTAGGAAATTTAGACTGTAAGCTCCAATGGGGCAGGAACTGATGTGAGTGAGTTCTCTGTACAGCGCTGCGGAATTAGTGGCGCTATATAAATAAATGATGATGATGACTGTAATGACATGGTCAGACTGGCTGAAGACCCCGGGGCTTGTTCACACACTGGAGATGTTGGATGTATTAAGTGATGCTTTTTTTAATGCATTTTCCATGTACTTTTTACCAATACAAGCTGTTGTACTGATAGCCGAAATAGGTCGAGCCACATACTAATATTAATGTTTTAAACAAATCCATTCATCTTGTTTTAATGCAATTTTCTGACATTAGTTGCTGAAAATCACATTAACAATCTCAGCCTCAAATCTCTAATAAGTTCAGCTCCAGCTACCGCTAGTAACAATTATTAGCTGTCACAGGATGAGGGTAATGGATTTGTGGATATTGAAGGAAGCGGATTCTTGTTTCAGGATGTGGGTGATAATTATTGAGTAATTGCAGACTGGATGTGTCTCAGCTCACTGTGGACCAGGTTGAAGATATACTGATTAAATAGCAGGGTAAAGCATAGATAGCTGTCACCTGATCTTGTAGTGTTGAGTTCCAGTGTTGTATATAATATTGATGAAGGCTGGTCCATGCAAAAACCTCAAGACTGCTAGAGAGCCCAGATGTCGGAATTAGAATCTCATGATGGTAATTATTATTATTAATATTTATTTATATAGTACCAGCATACTCCACAGCGCTTTACTATTGTCATGCTAACGAGAGATCTTAAGATACGGAGCAAACAATGTACTAGTATGGAATTGTTACAATGTGTTCTGTTCATTGATCCAGGCAGCACTAAAAGGGCTTCAGCGCGTTCCTTTTACTTGAACATGTGACTGTAACAAATTGGGGTGCACAATACTACTTTACTCATGTGTAGAGTTACAGGATGTTGATCTGTGTGTAGGAGACCTGCAGAGAATCATTGTATTATTTTTATTTATTTTTATTGCATTTATTTTGCTGCATTGATGAAGATCAGCACGGTATTTGAGGAACTGTAGTAGACATCTGTTCATTTACTGAGCTGAATTTCTACATCACCAATATTGTTATTGATCCTGCTCTTCTCCAGCCATTATCACCATCTCCTTGTGACAGTGTCCTGTGACTGCTGTCATAGGGGCTCCATAGTGCTGTACCCTTCCCCCTGCTATGGAGTGACCAGGAGCCTGCCCCTCGCACCACCACAGACAATCCCTCTATTGGCTGCCTCTGACCTTTCACTCCCATCCAAAACACTGAACAGTTTACATGCTGCAGCTCAGTGTAAATGCAATCATTCCGATCGTCATTTACTCTGTAAGTAGACACATATATCCAGCCATGTAGTTTATTCTGCATTGCATTTGCTGTTTCTGCATAAACTTGCTGCTAAAAACTAAAAAAAAAACAAAAAAGCAAATTCGCTCTTTGATATATTTGCATGGATTCTATCTAAGTATATTTTTTGCACAATGGGCATGTTATATATTGACCTATTGCTTGCACTCTACCGATTCTATCATATTTAATTTGTATCCCTCTTTTCATACCCTTCTACCTATATTTTATTGGGGTGTTTGTCAAGTGTCATATTGTGTCTGTCATACACATACCTTTGCCACTTTTTAAATTTGTATAAAATAACTTGTGGGAAAGATAACAATTACATTGTAAACAGCATAGGTATATTAAATTACATGGCGCTATATCCTTCTGGCACCTACAGCAACCAATCAGATGTCGGCTTTTTATCTTGTGTGGCCAATTGGTTGCTATGGGTTACAGCATGTGGCTCTTGTTAGCACGGTCCTATTAAATAAGCCTCATAAGTTTTATGTTTCCTGATTACAATCAGTAACTCACATGTAGAGGCGCAATGTCCCAGTTAAATACCCGTTTTATCTATAAACTAGCAAAAGTTACCTGGTTGTTGACTAACGAAAATATGAACTGTAAAGAGAGATTATATTTAAGTGCATATGTAGTTTTTACAATATAATGATATGCATGCGTAATTGCCTACTCTTCCGAAATGCATGGGAGACCCCCAGATTTTGGGTAGTTCTCCGACCTCTCGGGAAAGTAGGCTGCCCTCCCGCATCCTGCCCACTTCATATTGATGGTGGTGGGGGGGGTCATTTTACACAATTGGCTTCATTTTGGTCCCGCAGTGCAATGATGCGATTGAAGCTTTGTGCCTGGGGTTTGCAAATCTCCGCATCACGTCTCTCTCCCAACGCTGTCGCCACTTGACAACTCCTCTGGGATATCCCAGAGGGAGGTTAGATGAAGCTGGCAATTATGTATGCATGTTATTACTTCTTATTTTATTTAATTCCCAGTAATAATACATATACTCTTCGTAGTGAGCAGTGGGGCAGTTCAGATTAATGTCATGTTTTCAGGAAGAGTTGTTGGTGGACTGATTAGTGGAGAATGTGTGATGGGAAATGGCGAGAATGTAGTGGTGTAAGGTTGTGCTGTTCTACCTATTCTCACATACATTTTGTATCCCATACACAGGGCCACCTTAACAACAGTATGGGCCCACGGGCACAGCAGTGCACTGGGGCCCCTATATATAAATATCTAAGTAGAAAAAAAAGGATTATATCTAATATATATATATATATATATATATATATATATATATCTATCTTACCCTTCAGTCGCGATGGGTTGAATCCTCTTCTGTACTTCGTCGCTGTGCTCCTCCATGCTGTGCTCGCAGTGAATGTCGGGCGTGATGACGTCATTACGCCCGACATTCACAGTGAGCGCATCACGGAAGAGAGGACCAGTGAGTGAGCCGGATCGTCACCTGACCTAAACGGTCAGGTGACCGCAAAAGGTAAGTTTCTTTTTTTTTTTTTTTTACAGCAGACCTGCCAGGGCCCCCTTTCCCCCTGGGCCCCCGGGCACCTGCCCATCGTGCCCAATGGGAAAGACGGCCCTGCCCATACACACACGTGTGTCATGTGTACTCCCCAATACACTGTGTCTCATACACACACATGTATTCAACAAACATCGTGCCCTATTCACACATGCACCATACATACATGAATTCTCTGGCACACACACATGCATTCCCCCACACACACACAATGCCCAATATATATATATGCATACATACATAACATACCCAAAACACACATTACACCCACGTGTCCTACATTCAGATAAGAACTCAATATGCACACAAATTGTGTCCAAAACATGCAACATACATACATACATACATGCATTAAACACAATAAACACACATGTTGCTTACTACATACTCAGTGGCCCCTTTATTAGGTACACCTTTCTAGTACTGGTTACTGGTTACTTTGTCCCCAGACCATCCTGACTGCTTTGTGGCATGGTCCTACAAGGTGCTGGAATCCTTCCTTAGATATTCTGCTCCATGGTGATATGATCGCGTCGCTCAGTAGCTGCAGATTGGTCGACCGCACATTCATGCTGACGATCTCCTGTTCCACCACATCCCCAAGGTGCTCGGTTGAATTGAGATCCGGTGACTGTGGAGTCCATTGGAGTACACTAAACTCATTGTCATGTTCGTGGAACCAGCTTGAGATGACGTGTGCTTTATGACATGGTGCTTTATCCTGCTGGTTGTAGCCATTAGAAGGTAGGTAGATTGTGGCCATAGCGGATGCACATCATCTGTAACAATACTTGGGTAGGCTATGGCATTTAAAAACTGCTTATTTGCTATTGCGGGGCCTAATGTGAGCCAAGAAGATTCCCCACACCATTACACCACCAGCAGCTTGTATCACTGACACCAGGCGGGAGGGATCCATGGATCCGTGCTATTTACACCACATTCTGACCCTACCATCCGCATGTCATTGCAGAAATCGAGATTCGTCAGACCAGGTAATGATTTTCCAATCTTTGACTGTCCAGTTTTAGTCAGCCTGTATCCACTGTAATCTTAGTTTCCTGTTCTTAGATGGAAGGAGTGGAATCCACTGTGGTCATCTACTGCTGTAGCCCATCCACTTCAGGGTTCTACATTCTGTGTGTTCAGAGACGCTCTCCTGCATAACACTGCTGTAACACATGGTTATATCACTTACTGTCGCCTTCCTGTCAGCTTGAACCTGTCTGACTAATCTTCTCTGACCTTTTTCATTATCAAGGTGTTTTTGCCCACAGAACTGACGCTCACTGGATGATTTTTTGGTTTTGCGCATTATTCTCTGTAAACTCTAGAGACTGTTGTGAGAAAATCCCAGGAGATCAGCAAATTCTCAAATATTGAAACCACCTGGCCTGGCACTACCAATCATTCCACAGTCAGTCACATTCATTCCCCATTCTGGTGTTTGGTCTGAACAACAACTGAACCTCTTGACCATGTCTACGTGCATGATGCTGCAGCCACATGATTGGCTGATTAGATATTTGCATTAACAAGCAGGTGTTCTTAATAAAGTGGCTGCTGAGTGTTCATTACATAATCGTGCTTTATGCTCCATACAGAAATTGCATTCATGCTTAGTGCCAAGTACATACATTGTTCAATTTCAAATGTTTTCTGCTCAACACAGACTCTGCACATATTGGGCAGAACGGTGGCTCAGTGGTTAGCACTTCTGCCTCACAGCACTGGGGTCATGAGTTCAATTCCTGACCATGGCCTTATCTGTGTGGAGTTTGTATGTTCTCCCTGTGTTTGCGTGGTTTTTCTCTGGGTGCTCCGGTTTCCTCCCACACTCCAAAAACCTACTGGTAGGTTAATTGTCTGCTATCAAATTGACGTCTGTCTGTGTGTATTAGGGAATTTAGACTGTAAGCTCCAATGGGGCAGGGACTGATGTGAGTGAGTTCTCTGTACAGTGCTGCGGAGTTAGTGGCGCTATATAAAATGATGATGATATTGCCTTGTACATATCATCATCATCATTTATTTATATAGCGCCAACATATTCCGTAGCGCTTTACAATTGGGGACAAACATAATAAACTAATAAACTGGGTAAAACAGACAAAGAGGTGAGAAGGCCCTGCTCACAAGCTTACAATCTATGGGACAATGGGAGATTGACACATGAGGTTAAGTCTACATTTTGCATCTTGGCCCAGTCAGACTGCAAAGGTAAAAGTGACTCATAAGCTAAATGATCCCGTCACACAACAATGTTGGTCAGGGGGTAGATAAACAAGCAATCTGCCCACTTCTTGCATTACATACACACGTGCCCAGTACATACATCACACAGACAAACATCCTTTCTCCTCTACACACACTTTTCATCCCAAGCACTTTGTACCCTGCACCTCTATACCTGACACACAAAGTCTTAATACAAAGTACATTGCTCCGTTCCTGAGGGAGATGTTGGACAACTACACATAGCAGAGGAGGAGGGTGAGGTGGAGGTTGAGGGTGGCAGAATATGCTGATAGACCATGCGGAGATACTTCAGCAAGTAAGAGACGGTCCTGTCTGTAAATCCAGGACATGTGGCCTTGTGGGTAAGAGCGGGGCTGCTTAGACTGGGGAGCAGGTGGGATTCTGTTCTAGTATCTGTGTTCCTGAGTGGCAGCGGGTGGTGTATTATATCTGTGCTGGGTTGAGGTGGAACCGGCACAATGGACTGAGGGTTCTGATTTTGAAGTGAAGCTCATGACTGCCTAGACTGTAACTTCACTTGGCAGACACCAGTGGAGGTGAATGTAGAGGAGACCTGGCTGGCCATTGTGGGCTGAAGGAGAACTGATGGGGGAGGCGTTGGTGGAGTGAGGGGACAAGTGAGCAGACGGGAAGATCATGGACAGCAGAGTAGAGAGAGGGTAGCGGGGGACATGGGATTGTATGAAGTTACTGCTCTGCAGAGCAGGAGCACTCTGGTGTGGACGGACTTCAGGCCAAATCATCCCACCCCTATCTCCAATTTTCATTGGCTGCCAGTAGTGCACTGTTACATTGTGTCATTCACTACCTGAGTTCAGCTTCTGATTGGCTCTAACCCTTTTTTATTTGCGTACAGCACAGTTACACTTAAACCTCACAAATGGTAATATAAATATTCCAATTAAATCAGCCAGTAACAATTACAGGAACAAGTGCAGGCCAAGGTGATTGCTATTAGACAGTACTTCTAATCTGTGATAGAATGTATATTGCTCCTTTATAATACAGCGAGTGTATTGAATCTCTACATTATTATTATGCTTTAACCGTGTTTACGCTAAACACTGCTTATTTCACATATAACATTGCAATGTTAGACTAACATAACGCTCCCCAGTTTTTGATTGAAGAAATGCATCCCGGTGACCATAGCCACTTTCCTCCCTGTACTAATTTCACGTCTGTTGATGTCAAAGGATGCATATATCACTGACTCTTAAATTCTATATTTTGTCCATTTGTGCAGTAACCTGTAGACACCATTCAGGATGTTTACTTTAATTATCTAAACAGGATTAAACAGTGAGGTAGCATCTGACTAGTTGCCACGGGCTGCACCCCTTTTTCTGCGTAGTTATTGATTCTTTTCATAAATGACCTCTAGTTTGTTTTTCCTGCAGAGATATCTTTATAATGGGCTTGTTTGCATGGTTTTCTTCTTAAATCATCTCTGGTTCTGCATTTCATTCTTCTAATCTGTCATCAGTATGTTGTTGTGAAGATAACGTTGGCAGTATACCATGTCCCCTAACTCGTATGTAGTTCACTTGAACCCTGCCAAGTGGTCCCGTGTTGTTGCTACTTTTTTTGTCCCATGGATTCAAGTCATTCTCCAGCATGCACGTGGCCTTGGGTGTTGTATCCATTTTTTGCCAGGGCTCTCTGTACAGAGGACACGACTGGTTTGTTTGCTTCTACATGTCTTAAGCCACAGAGGACAGCTGGGACTATGACCTTTTCCAGGATTGTGGGAACTATTGTATGATTCCAACGTTCCAAGTAAAAGAGTATGATACCGTATTCTGCAGAATGTGGGGCAGGGAGCATTGGTCTGCTGGGATGAATGGAAGATGGATAAATGGTCACAGCATAAGCCAGGCATTAAGATGGATATTGGAGAAATTGGACCAAATTTGTCATGATCCAGGAAAACTAGATCAAATAGAAATCTGCACACTGACTAGATAGGGGCAGATTCAATTGGCCACGATGTTCCTGAGAACATAGCGGCTGCACTTTATCATTGTTTATATGGTAATGAGTAGCGCTTACTTTTGCTCGCACCTCTATGGGGTGTGAGCAAAAGTGATCGTTGCTGTCACTAAAAAAAAAAAATCACCCCGTTCTGGGACACTACTCAGCGATTTATTTTGTTTTAGGATGGAATCTGCCCCATAGTATCATTTAAATAATACTGATGTTTCAGTGTCGTTGTGATTATCAGCCACTCTAATTATATTATTGGGACATGCTGAGACTTGTTTCCAAAGCAGATTGGCAATGAAAACATTTCTTTTGGAGATTTTGCATTGTACTGCTAAGAAATAACAATAGACTATATGGGATAATGCTCTCTGTACTGTATATTACTGAGTGTTAGCAATCACAAAGGAGATCTCTGACCATATAAAAGTATGACACCATAGGCGAGTGCTTTTATATGGAAGTAGGAGGCGACTTCTAATATCCAGAATTGTTTACATTAGACTTTGCATTACTCCTTCTCATACACAAGTTTTCCTTAGAACTCTCTGGTCATAACCGGAACTCACTGTTTGCGCAGATCTTATCTACAGAATTTTATCGTACGGTTGATTTGCTACACATAAGGACTGCAATGCAGGGCCATCTTAACAACATTATGGGCCCCTGGGCAAAGCAGTGCACTGGGGCCCCTATATATAGATGTATAGATGTATAGATATATAGATGTATAGAGATATAGATATATATAGATAAAGATAGATGTACTTGCTCAGTGACCCTTGAAGGTTTTTTTTTCAGGATTATTTATTCTAATTAAGAGCCCTGCCTATGGGGCCCCCGGGCACCTGCCCATCGTGCCCAATGGAAAAGATGGCCCTGCTGCAATGTGCAGATCCTGGTTGTGTTTTCTGTAGTAGATCACATTACATTCACCCCTTGTACCTTGTGCACGGTCCTTTCTCTGAAGCTCCCTTTATGTTTCCACGTCAGATGCAGTGTTTTGATAATACCTCCATCCTGTTTACAAATCTATAAGAGGAAGTTTTCAGGGCAAGTGTAGATGCGTCACCACCAAGCGGCAGAACATTTACATTCGCCATTTAAAAATGGTTTGGAGGGGAAGTATAAGATCGGAAGCCGCAGTCACTGAGATTATGGATTCTGATTGTTCCTTTCCTCTGATTCAAAGCAAAGATCTCTTTGGGTATGTATGGTGGTCTAGGTGGTCTCTCTAGGGTTGTATGACATGGTCTTTGCATTGCTGTACTGCTTTGGGGGGTCTGGCAGCTGAAGTATGATTTATTGTATATGAGGATGGCTCTGCTGCTTGCGATCCTTTATATATATTATTCATGATGTGGTCATTTAACTTCTACCTCTCAGCAGCGGTAATAATAAATATATATAGATATATATCATACTTGCTGAAGTTGGCTTCCGGGAGCCTGCCGGGAAAGGTGGGCGTAATGGGGTCGGGGCTCCAAAATTTACGTCATTTTGGCTCCACCCCTGTGATGTAATGACGCAAGCGTCATTCGACAGCAGGGGCGGGGCCACACGCAGCGATTCCCGGTGAATCATTGCGTTTTGGACCTAATTCTGCCCACTTCACTAGGTAGTGGGCAGAATTCTGCCAGATGCGGGAGATTGCCGCACTCTCCCGGGAGTCCTTGAGATTCTCGCGAAATGCTGGAGACATTCCGGGAGAGAGAGTTGGCAAGTATGATAATAAATATATATATATATATATATATATTTATATATTATATTATATTATATTATACACACACACACGTCCTTCCCTATGCAACGTACACAGCCCGGGTTTTGTCCGAGATTAGGAGGCGAACAGCTGAGCTGCTGTGTGAGAATGAGGGATGACACTTGTTCTGCTGTCAAATACTCTTTTGGTCTGCCTCTACAGGGGGCAAATGCAGGATTTGCAGAGGGGGGTTTTCACACCACGCAGAAAGTGTGCGTGACCAGCATGCATGGGGGCGTGGCTATAATATTAGACAGTGCTTGGCTGCTCTCCAACTCTTCCTATCCCCATAATATACATGGGCAATGCTGTGTGCACTACTGTTAGGTGCACACAGCTCTCCCTTTTCAAGCAGTCGAGTCGTGTGAAACGGGAGCAGGGTCCAGCCATCTCCATTACACAGTGCCCCAGGCTTGGAGGGGGGTTTCCAGGCACTAGGAACCCCCCCCCCCCCTCAGTTTGCCTATGCTCTTCTTAGCTGTGGTATGATGATCTATATCTTTATATAGGTAGAGTTGGTGCGAAGTGTCACACGTCTTTACAGATGCTTATGTTTTCCTACTTGTTCTATGCTACGAATTTCTATTCAATACTTTATTTGTAGGGCGCCACAGAATTCCGCAGCACCTGAGGATGTAATGGAGTGTTCAAGAAAACATAATGCTAGGTAGACGAGGACAGAGGGGAGGGAGGGCCCTGTAGTTTGGTACAGGTTGTATAGCCGTTCCTGTGTAATGGAGGTGAATCTGCTGGGCCTCCTTAGCTCCTAGCTTACATGTGGCTTCCTTTGATTTCTTCTGCTGTCAGATTAGCTGCGATGTTCTGTTGTAAGAAGTTCTTGTTTCCTGTTTGTGTTGTTGTCCTAATCTGTACAGAGAGCAGTGTGAGCAGAGAGCACCCAGGGGGGAATGTGTTCAATCTCCATCATGTGAGGCTGCGGTGCCAGGCAGGGGCCGCACTGACCCCTGAAGTCCAAAGCCGGACACAGGGGACTCCTTGTTTACTAATCCCCAGAATCCGCATGCGATAACATAACCTGACCCACAGATAAGGTAGGAGGGCCAGATGCGGATCCAGACTTTAGATTGGGTATCAAGTGACAGATTGCAATGCTGACATAAATAGCATTATTACACAGGGAGGGGGCACCCATGTTTTATATCATCGCTGTTGGAGCAGACCAAGGACAAGTGATGTGACGGTGCCAGGAGATCCCCATATATCACTATGGAGGGTCCTGCATCCTCTGGAGAGATGTGGTTTCCCAAATGGGCTGGGTCCAGCTGCAGTTCCCTCCTCCTCCTGCTCCTCCAGGTTTAAAGCTCTGTCAGGAGGAGTCTGGTAGGACAGTGAGATGTGACTCTATCAGAGAGCAAAGTCTCTGCTTGGAAGTAACCAGAGGAGCTCCCGCCGCAGGTACAGAGAGAAGGGGATATTCAGTTTCCTCTGTTTGTTTTCTCTGCCTTCTGTACAAATACTCTATTTCCTCACCTGCCCGGTGTGTTTCTCCCAAGTCCCTCTCCCTCTCTGCTCCTTGACCTTTCCTCTCTTGTGACACTCATCTAGTGGATCAGCTTCAGTATTTATTGGTTAGATAAGACATTGGGAAAGTACAGCTCTGCTGCCTTAGTAAACAGTTCCTGTGGTTTCTCAGGAGAGCGAGGTCAGTCCTGAGTGTTGTCCCTTTTGTTGTCGTACTGTGTGCAGCACTTTGCTTGAGTGAAGGGTGTCCGGAGCTGTCACTGTCTATGATCCTCCTAGATGACGGATGTGGGACGAGTAGCTAGAGCTGGCACTGCCAGTAGTAATTCACTGTGTACATGGCATTACTGTACTGTGAAAGCAGGCTCGCAAAATCACTGTGTGTTACTGTAAGGATGCACAGTGTGTGTTACTGTAAGGATGCACAGTGTGTGTTACTGTAAGGATGCACAGTGTGTGTTACTGTAAGGATGCACTGTGTGTGTTACTGTAAGGATGCACTGTGTGTGTTACTGTAAGGATGCACAGTGACACTGCTCTATCATCTATGTGGAGCTCCGTATTGTCGCTCTTGGACAGACTTGGGTAACCTGTGTCTCTCCAGCTGCTGTGGAACTACATGTCCCACAATCCTCAGCGTGTGGCTGGCAGGACTTGTTGGGGCATGCAGTTTGCCCCTAACTAAGAAAGAAGCAGAGATATGTTTGTTTGTTTGTTGTACTTTGTTAAACTCGGTCTAGGTGGTCTCTCCAAGGCCGTATGACATGGTCTTTGCATTGCTGTACTGTTTTTGGGGGGTATTGCAACTAAAGTGTGACCTCTTGTAGGTGAGGATGGGTCTGCCGCTTGTATTATTCATGATGTGTTCAGTTAACTTCTACCTCTCAGCAGCGTTAATAACCTAAATATATGTGTGTCTTCTTTAAAAATGTCCTCTAAGCCTTAAGCCGGTCACACACTGATGCAATTATCCTGCAGATCACACGATAAACGACCGTTCGGTCAGATATTGCATTAGCGCGTACTCTTCCATGATCATGTTTTATCGTACAAAAGCACTTCGTATCGTTTGTTTTTTTTAAAACTTTTTAAAAATCATTATCGATGATGGAGCAATGTCGGGCAAATGTGGACATGTGTACGCACTCACAACCAGCAGTGTAGGCAGATATCTGTAGAGGGGGCAGAGTCACCATCTTATCAGCAGATGGTTATGATAGATGAAGAGCACAGATCTTAGGGTAAATCGTGAAGGTGTGTAGGTATGAATCTGCATGCTGATCGGGACTTTCAGTCGTATGTAAAATCGTTACAGAAATCGTGTCTGAAGTCCGTTTAATAATGTGTACCCAGCTTTACTCTACAAGTAAATATATCCCCTTTTATATGCTTGTATCAGACTTTCCTCAAAGCTGTGTAAAACACAGCTGGCTCCTGTGCTGTTTATATGCTCTCAGCATAGTGGTCTATGAATATTGCTGAACTGTTATATGTCATTCACAATACAATAACATTTCTATGCACTAGAAGCAGAACTTTATAGACGTTTAACTCTTGGCAGGATCACCTGTAATAGCACAGAAAGACTAGTACCTGGGGCTGCGAAACCTTTTATTGTAGATGCTCAGTGTCTGGTAACATTAAATATTAAACATTAAATATTTTTTACATTATTATTTATTCTAATGTGGAATAATGATGACACAGATATCACAATGCTGGTCGGGTAGATGTATGAACAAAATACTCTTTTTTTTTTTTTTTTTTTTTTTTTTTTTTTAAATCCAAGTGATTCTATTTGAATTACATTTCATTTTAAGCTTAATTTTAAATGTTAACGTTTAAATGCGTTTTCTGTAATGCTTGAATATACAGTCCAATACACTAAAATAAATGCTTTTTAGTTATGCTGATTGTCCTATTGTATTTGTCCTATTAATGAAAATAGTCAATTTACCGAAACTATCGAGCACAATGGTATAAGAGGTATGAAACGGGAGACCAGCAAATCTACAAGCCTTTTATTAGATCTTAGAACGCTTCATACACGGAGCAGATACCGAGAATAACATCCGGCAATACACAGATATTGAGATTTACATCCAATTTCAGGACTAGAGAAGTGGTCCTGTGCAGTTCACATCATTCTAAAATTTAATTATCAAGTGGTGATTAGATGTGCAGTGGGGAGAAGTACCAGTGTGGCACACCGCTGTATGAACACATATCATGTGTACATGTACAGTCCTACCCAGATCTTGACACAGACTCTTCAGGCTCACTGTTCCTGATTGGTCAAACTCAAGTTAGTTTTTGGGGCATATTCAACTGTGTGCGGAGGGCCTCCGGCGCGCACTCCACGTTACCGCAACGTCGCAGATTTCAAATCCACGATGTTGCGGTAACGCAGTGTGCCTTTGTGCCCGTTCCGGAGGCCCTCCGCGCACAATTCAATATGCCCCTCAGTGACTTTAAACTGGGGTCACCAGCAAGACATTGTTGTGTATTCAGTGCCCTTACTCGCTGATCTGCTACCTCTATCTATGAACCTTTAAATGTGTTCAAAGTAAAATTAAACAGGTTTATTAATTGTGATATGTGGAGTTATCTACAGATTCTCCATCTGAGCTTTGTTTCTCTCTCTTTCATGAAAGCATAACAAAGGGATTACCTTTTTGGATGCTTATTACAGACTCCAGCATAAATTGAAGAGACCTGTAACACCTACAGCCAATAACGGGTAACATGGGGACTTATTTTTGTTAAAAATGAAACTTCCCTGGGACTGACTGGTGATTAAAAGCTGATAATACTGAATTCAGTGACGGTTTAGGCTGCATGCACTCGACTCGAACTGTGTTCAGCGTAGACTTCACCCTAACCCTTCCACCCGAGTGATGCCCGCTCCCAAACATAGCGCTGCCTTTTTCTAGCCTTACCCTGGTCTCCGCTGATTAACAGAGGTAAAACAAGCAATTTGTTCGTATTAGTAAATTGAGCCCAGGTCACTCAGGAAAAGAGTGAATGTGAAGTTCAGGAGCAGAGAAATATCACCCGGGTGGAATGGGTCAGGTTGTGGTCTATGCAGAATCTTTGGAAACCTGGACCCAGAATTCTTAGTTGTGTCTGTTGGGCACAATGCGTTACTCCTCTGTCATCACCATTATTTATATAGCACCACCGAATCCGCAGCTCTGTACAGAGAATACTTGCCATTCACATCAGTCCCTGCCCCAATGGAGCTTGCAGTCTAACTTCCCTAATACAGACACCCAGACTAGGGTTAATCTTCTCAGCAGCCAATTAACCTACTAGTATGTTTTTGGAGTGTAGAGGAAACCCACGCGAACAGGGGAGAACACACAAACTCCACACAGGTAAGGTTCTCGTCGGGACTCAAATCTATAACCCCAGTCCTGTGAGGCAGAAGTGCTAACCACTGAGCCACCTTCTATAATGACCAATGATCCATATACCTGGTAATGTGTGTTCTGCATGTGTCTGGATGTAGAGGAACCATTACAAATGCTCTGTGTATACACAACCTTGAAAAAGAATAAAAATGGCCGGAGTAGAAATGCTTTTTTAAAAGACCTTGTAATGACAAGTGGGGGTTACATGTAATCTGCTTTAGTCGCTGCTGCTGGGTCTACGGAGACAACAAATATTTATCTTGAAAATTGTTTAGAACAGGAAGTTATAACCGTTATATATAACAAGAATTATAGCAGTTGTGTGTTACATTGACCTTACATTGTGTGTTACGTTTTGTCATTCTAGGTGTGGTACTTGTGCCTCCCGAGCAGATGGACCCTCGGCCCCTATTCCAGGCCGTGGACGCCCTGTGCAAGGACAACATCCGTCATTTCGGGGAGTCTAGCTCTGAGGTGGGCTCCCGCCTGGTCCAGGCGTTCTTCCGTATCCAGAACCAGGCCCATGGACTGGAGCCAGCAATACGCGCCCTGGCGGCGGTGTGCCCGCTCTTTGACCTGGACCCGGACACGCCCGCCAATGGGTACCGCAGCCTGCTGAAGGTGGTCCTAGCCTGCACCCAGCACATCCTGCACAAGTGTCGCTACGTCACAGCCAGCCGCCGCAGCCTCTTCTTCAGGGCTGCACACAACTGCGCCGAGCTGGAGGCCTACGGAGCCGCCCTCACCCAGCTGCGCGCCCTTCTCTGTTTTGCCCAGCGCCTGCTCACCGCCAATCGGCACGGAGACCTTTTCTTTCGTCAAGAACGAGGCTTGTCTGAGGAGTTCCTGCGGGAGTACAGCACCATGCACAAAGGCTGCTTCTATGGGCGCTGTCTCGGCTTCCAAGTGAGTGCGCTCTTTTGTACGTTATTTATGTTACAGACATGATGGGAATGTTGTAAACCAAAATGCATCATCTGTTAATCTTATCAAATGCTCTAACAGTGTTTCACACTAATGTGCCGCTAGGTGTCGCTGTTCTAGTGCTAGGTATGGATAAAAGAGGATACTTTGGCTATATTTATGAAAGCTGAAGTACAGGTAATGACAACAAATGTTCTGTAACCCTTAGCAACCTTATTGTTTGCCCCACTTCACAGCACCCGTTTTGGCAGTTACCGGTGCACATGATCTACTCTCTGTGCACGAAGTATCTCCTTCCACCTCTGTCCCTTGTCCTGTACCCACAATCTCTCTCCTTTCTCCCAGTGTCCTACTCTGTGTGTACTTTCCCTCCGTCAGTAATTCGCTCTCTTTTCCTGGCACTGTGATCACTGTGTGATCTGGACCTTCCCAGCAACCTTGATCTTCTCTCAGCATGTGGGATGACATCAGGCCTGTTATCTGTGCCGGTGATAAGATAGGACAGAGATTGTAGGAATGCTGTGTGACTCAGCTGTGCTCACCTGTCACTCCTGATCCACCTGGGTGACGGGAGGAGAGGAGAGGACACTGCCGCCAGGTTATTTAAGGTTTCATAACCGTAAATGAAAGATAGCATTGTGCTGAAACAGTGCGTAAATAAACCACAGATAGGAGAACAGACTTCTGGGTAATATACTGCGTAAATGTTTTTTCAGTAATTGCCTCTCGCATTATTCACAACCCTATCTGGCCCCCTCAGAGCCGTAACTGGGGCTGTGCGAGAGGGGAGAGCCCACAGGGCACAGCGCTGAAGGAGGGGCGCAGTTTATGAATATTTTAGGTTAATTTGGTTAAAATTGTGGTCTAGTGGGGCTGGCAGTTTTGCTTCTCGCCCCAAGCGCTAACATTTTAAGTTGCGGCTCTAGGAAAAAAGCTCTACTTTCAAAGCTACCGTATGTTCAATATGGTATTGGTTAGCATAGACTTTTCTCTTTGTTTTCCTAAGTGGAGTCAACTGGAGTCCTGCAGCAGAATGACGTGTTTGTAAAACTGAAATATGACTCTGTTATATATAAAGACGCACATGTGATGTTACACAACATTGTGTCTTTCCGTTTGTACAGTTTTGGGCAGCATGCGGAGGAATGTAGCCTGGAAGTGTCTCTGAATCTAGTGAAACATTAGTTATAATATTCAGTTTCATGGTTTTATCTATATTGAATCCAACAACCGTACTCTCGTCTAAGAAAGGTTTTTTTTTTTTCTTTTAATGTTCTGGATATTTTTTTACTGCTTTCATTGATGATTTGAGTTATTTGGGGCTTTTTAGTTGTGTGCAGACCAGACAGGGGCTACTAGGTGCAGAGCATTCCCCCGGGGTTTATATCTCCTGGTCTAAGCCCGGACAGAGTGCTCCAAACGTTAGAGCCAGTAGATCCGTAACGTAGAACCAATGCTACAGTACAGTACAGCAGTATTGTTTCTCCCCAACAAGCTGTTGCTTCCACACAGTGTGCACTAGACATAAACATTTACCCCATCCCCATGCAGCTGCCTGACCAGGATTTGTGTAACATCACCGACCTATTGCTGAATAAAACAAATGCCCCCGTTTCTGGGAAGTGCTTTGTTCACAGTTTGGCATGGTAAATGTGATGCAGACATTCTGCCATTATTATTGGTAATTTGTCCAGGAATATACATCATTTTGTCCTAAAGCTGGCCTGCCTTTTATTGAATTTCAGAGCAGAATATCCTTTAGAAATTGCTTACTGTATGCTGCCATATTTCTTTGAATCTCTGTCCTGCATCACTAGTCATGCACGAGGATTCCTAGATATAACAGCAGTGTCACAGCAGATTCCTAGATATAACAGCAGTGTCACAGCAGATTCCTAGATATAACAGCAGTGTCACAGCAGATTCCTATATATAACAGCAGTGTCACAGCAGATTTCTAGATATAACAGCAGTTTCACAGCAGATCTTTTACCTGTATAGTCAACATTTCTGTCACCATAGCTTTTATCCTGGCTGAAATTGTGTATATATTGCACGTTTACTATTTTCACAATTAAACACCACAAAGTTAAACAATAACTTATTGTTTATTTCCACTTATCTGAGCAATTAATATGGCAGCTTCCATTCATAGTAATGGCTACAAGCACACTGAGAACAAATGGTGTTCTATTCTATGTAAGGTATAAAAATACCCCTAAGATTGAAGGGGCACCTCTTTGCTGCTTTGGTTCCACTAGGAATTTATTTACAGGGGTTATACATTTTTGAACAGCTAGCTCTTAGTAAAGTCTGGCCGCAAGTAAAGAAAATAAGGAGGGTCCCCGAAGACGTGTGGTTGTCATACTTTGCTTTGATATCCAGCGACCGTGAGCGAGCGGCAGCGCAGTCCGGTCGCAGGTAACCAGGGAATAGATTGATACACCTTCGTATGTGATACACTGGGGCAGGGTTTAGTTGGGAAAGTTGTCCTTTCAATTTCGGTTTTGTTTTGTTTTTTTGTTTGCTCAGTATATATTGTTTTTTGGGGGGGGGTTTTTGGTAACAAATCAAAATAAAAGTATACTTTTCCAGAACGCTTTCCATATTATTTGTGCAGACTTAGAGCAGAATACTGTAGAATTGGCAGTGAAATCTGATAGCCAGCAGGATCTTTTAGGGAATTGTAACATGTGCTTTCATCGGCCTCTATAGAAACATCATCATCATTTATTTAATTCCGCAGCTCTGTACAGAGAACTCGCTCACATCAGTCCCTGTCCCATTGGGGCTTATAGTCTAAATTCCCTAATATAGACACACAGACAGACAGACAGACAGGGAGGGAGACAGACACAGAGGTAGAGACTAAGGTCAATTTTGATAGCAGCCAATTAACCTATTATTATGTTTTTGGAGTGTGGGAGGAAACCCACGCAAACACAGGGAGAACATGCAAACTCCACACAGATAAGGCCATGGTTGGGAATTAAACTCATGACCCCAGTGCTGTGAGGCAGAACTGCTAACCACTGAGCCAAGAAATGGACCCCACAGTTTAGGCGCTAGCTGTCATATTTTAGGCACATTGACTACCTAACCCAAACTTTATGCAAACCCCCAAAAAATCAACTGAAATATATTAGTGTAATTCTCCCAAGTATAGAGATAATAGGTGTATTTTGAATCAAGGTCTTGTTGAGTTATAGGGGTAGAAAAAGGGGGTATGTTTTGGTTTGTTGGTTCTTGTCATTATCAATCACCAGAGAAGCAAGGTCGTCCCTGTTTTTATTACTAGCGGATGCAATGGAAAGCAGCTCTCTAACAGTACTAGTGATTCCCTACGTAGGAGAACAGCCAGCCCATGCCCATCTGATGCCAACTTATCTGATGGAAGTCACGGTGACTTTCCATTACAGCGAGGAAGCGTCGCTGTTTCTATTATTAATAAGAAGCTGTCTGTCGTTATATTGCTGCAATCTCTAGTTTGTCTTTAATATCTCAACATTCTACTGACTCCTCATTCCAAGTGCACTGTGCCACTGTGACTGCAGGGCGATGCCAGTCACCAATGACTGCGTTATTACTGGTGTCTGATGATGCTTCTCCCACAGGCTCTTTATCAACCGCTGAAATTGTCATTCTGCTGCTTTATGTATCAATTGTTCCCAACACCTAATAGATTGTAAGCCTAGTTGTCATCTGTACTGTCTGTTTCATGTCAGTATATGTTGTTTATTTGTATTGGGATCCCCTCAATGTATACTGCTGCACAATACGCTGGTGTTTTATAAATAAAGGATGATAATAATAATATTATTGTTTATTCCTAAAATGACACCATAATATACAGCCCTAGATAATTTTAATCATTTACATGCACCATTGGAGCTTATGGTCTAAATTCTCACGTACACACATTGTGGCGATTTTAAAAGGACACTAAATTAGTCTATAGTTTTATATTATCTGTCTTTGCAGGCTTTAAGTCATTTTATGGGGTATACAGCTGCTCCCTCTGTACCTACTTTGTCACCGTGTTGGACCATTCCGGCTCTGGCCACACCCCAATGATATCTCTCATATCCCTGCTATGGGGGGAGATAAGGGGATTTTGGAGAATAAAAACAAGCAAGAGAACTGTAAGGGGGGGTGCGGAGCTATTCAAGTAGACTTTTTAGTGCCAGCATGAAAACTAGGTAAAGTCCTATAATTAGAATATATTATACATTTATTCCATGATATTTACATTAGACCTATATAAAGCGAAAATAAAAATGTATAAGGTTACAGTCCCAATTTTTCACTGTCATTTATGTCATCTAAGAACATTCCATTTAAATCAGTGCGTGTTAAAGAAAATGTTAATGGTATACTGTAGGATCCGACCGTCTATATTCCAACACACTACAAGAAGTTCATAGAGGAAGAGGAATTCAATTGCCAAACAAGCATTCTTCAAATCTCTAATATCCACCCAGTCTTCTAACCCACTTCACCTCTTTGCCACCTTCAGCTCACTCCTATGCCCACCTGCACCTCCTCCCACTGCCCATGATTTTGCCACCTATGTCAAAGACAAAATTGACACCAATCGACAAGATATTTCCTCATGCCAAATTCCACTTACTATACTCACTTTATCCACCCTTAGTTTATTCTCACCAGTAACTGAAGACGAAGTCTCCGCACTCATCTTATCATCTCACCCTACAAACTGTCCACTCGCCCCAATTCCCTCCCAACTACTCCGCTCCCTCTCCCCCACTGCATGCCCACCTCTAACTCACCTCTTCAACCTGTCTGTGCTACTCTCCACTTATGGAATTCCCTACCACGCTCAATCAGACTTTCCCACAACCGTCAAATATTTAGAAGCTCTTTGAAAACCCATCTCTTTTTTTAGAGGTGACCTTATCCTCAATAACACTATTCACACTAATGCACCCTTACAACTATCCCAATCTCCACTCTGAGCCACACTCGCTCCTCTTGTTTCAGCTGTGCCCTCTTCTACTTAGAATGTAAGCTCTCTACTGAGGAGGGTCCTCCATACACTTTGTTTTCATGTCTGCATTTATTTTGTCTTTTGTTTGTCCCTGTTTTATGCATGTTTGTTTATGTACCGTTTTCCCTACTGTACGGCGCTGCGGAGCATTGTGGCACCTTACAAATCTACGCTGATAATACATGAGTGTTACTGGTGTCCTGGGCAAGTCATCTTCCCATCCATAGCCTGTGTTTTTCCTCTCTTAGCCATGCCATTGGGCTCCAGCACCAGTTCTGTCGTCTCGGACGTACAGAGTGTTGAATTGTACTTCCAGCAATCCCCCTGTCCGCCCTGTGATTTTCATTGGTTATTTTGCCCAATACGGCTGACGCAGAAACAATATTCTTACATTTACGTTTTTGATTTACCAGACAGCTAGAAAGTATGTTGTACGTTTGAGTAAAATTCTAGTTATTTTCTGCACACAAAAGATTTGAGTACATGAGCTAATAACGCATTTTGCTGTCATTTAAAAAGGGAATAACATAATGTGACACTTTATTTGTAGAATATATTTGCTTATTACAACAATCCAAATACTTCTGGCACATTTCTTAACGTATGTTGACATTTTCCCTTAAGCTTAGTTCCTACTGATATGACCTTTGACGCTCCTGTTCGTCCTGTCTCATGATTCCTTTATCCTATCCTGTGACCTTTGTCCTGGCCTCTAGAGCCTTTTACCATTTTGACTTTGTTGCTGATGTCACACGTAGCCTGTCCGTTCATTTCCCGTTGTTCCCCTTCTACCTGCAGTTTACTCCATCCATCCGCCCCTTCCTACAGACTATCTCCATCGGCCTGGTGTCGTTCGGGGAGAACTACAAGCGCCATGGATCTGGAATAAGTGAGTCTCCATAAATGGAGGGGGTGGTTTGTGGAGGGGGAACAGCATAGCCAGATGCTTGTATTGATATCATTGTTTGAATAGCTTCATGTTAGGATGTTATTTTCTACCTCTTCATATTACATGGGAGGTTGTGGGAATAATTGCACCTTTTTTATTGCATGTACACAGATAATCCTATCAACATACATTAATCGGTTCTTTATAGAAGAGATCATGATCACTGGCGCCCTCTAGTGGCACGCAGTTACTAGGGACTTGTCTGTGCTTGTTACTGCACGTCAAATAGAAGAGCTAATCCTTTAGTTGGTTACTTATGCTGCTCAAGCACGGCCTAAGGGAGTCGCAGAAATAATAATAATAAAAAAAAGGCAACACATCTGACAGTGATTGGTTCATTTTATTTTTATTATTATTATCCTCCTTTATATAGTCTACTATATAAATGCCTAGTGGCATGTGTGGGAAAAAAAAAACCAAGCTGCAGCGCCACCTGCTGGGCAGAGTTATACACTGACCTATCTATTTGTTGAAGGTGAACTGAAAGTTGGGAGTGGTTGGTGGTTGCCGGGGGTGACAGTGGGGAGTTTTTAACACCTTAAGTCGCTTGATGAAGGAAGTGGCGATGAAGATGAAGGATGAGGTGATGGAGAAAAATGATGAGGTGGTGACATGTGGACAAAACCACGTTAAAAAATGGAGCTTGCGTGGGGAAGTAACGCTCTTCCCTTGAGGAGGCCTGGGCTAGGCCCAAATGCATGACAAGAACCTTTTTAACACCTTAAGTAGCTTGATTTGACTAGAATGCATGAGTATCATGCACGGGTTAACTTGTACAAACATATTATGCAGAAAATGTTTAATCAGCCCCAGCGGAGTCTAAATTCTCTTCCACCCACACACTAGGGTCAGTTTCATCAGAAGCCATTTAACCCACCAGTATGTTTATGAACTGTGGGAGAAAACCGGAGTGAACACGGACAAAACATACAAACTTCCTGGAGCTCACGGCCACAGCACTGCGAGACAGCAATGCTAACCACATAGCATTAGATCATCATCACCATTTATTTATATATCGCCACTGATTCCGCAGCGCTGTACAGATAACTCATTCACATCAGTCCCTGCCCCATTGGAGCTTACAGTCTAAATTCCCTAACACACACACACAGACTAGGGTCAATTTTGATAGCCGCCAATTAACCTACTAGTATGTTTTCGGAGTGTAGGAAGAAACTTGTCTGCATGCTGACCATCTGATGGCTCTTATTATGTAAAGCAGATGTATAGTTGCATATATGTGTGAGGAGGACGCCCTCTTTGCTTTAATGTGACCGTTTCCCTTCTTCCTCCTTGTTATGCTCTCATTGACAGCTGAGGGAGCTCTTTCAGCCTACTACGGTAAGTGTGTAGCATGCAGGCAATGAAGACGATTCAATTTGTTGCTGCCTCTCTCCCTTTTTCTGAGTGGCTCTTATATTAAATGCAGGGATTGTAGTCTACTGTGACGGGTAATCAAGGTAACTAATCTCACATCTCCTGGTCATGCAGGTGTAGCAGCCAGCTCCTTCTTTATCAGTGGGAGATATGCCATTGACCCGGAGCTACGAGGGGCAGAGTTTGAGAGAATCACACAGAACCTGGATGTAAACTTTTGGAAAAACTTCTGGAACATCACAGAGATGGAAGTGCTGACGGTGAGTGATGGGTAGCGGTGCCCGCTGGGTGTTATAGATGTGATGGTTTGGTAGGTATGAATGTTATGGCTCAGCACATGGTGTTGGTAGTGGACTTGTGCATTGGGTAGTAGTTCGGTGGTATCTGATCGTAGAGACTGTGCCGTTTGCTAAATGAGTTTAACAGGAGGAAAATGTAAATAGAATTGCAGTGAAAACAATGGCCAAAAACCGGGCCAACTTGGGGATAGAATGTGAGAAACTAATGTAACCTTTATCTGAACGGGCTGTTCGGAAAGGTTGAGAGAGATTAGTCTGCACATGTGCAAGAGGTGAGATAACAATGACAGAACCGTTATGTTGACCAGACACCCGGCGATATCAGCAGTGACCTCAACATTGGCCTGATAATTATCCTGTCTGATCCTGTCGCTCGGCCCATGTGTGGGCAGCATTAGAGTCAGTGAGACGGTGTGTGCCAACGTTCTTAGTGTTGTAGCACAGTATTTATTTAGGGTTTGCTGGGATAAAAAGTGACTAAAATCCATCCACTGCATATGATATCAGAAGAACCCAAAGTTAAGAAGTCCATCTCATGTTGTTGTTGTTGTTGTTTATTATTATTATTGTTACCATTTATTTATATAGCGCCACTAATTCCACAGCGCTGTACAGCGAACTCATCAGTCCCTGTCCCATTGGGTCTTACAGTCTAAATTCCCTAACATACACAGACACGTCAATTTTGTTAGCAGCCAATTAACCTACCAGTATTTTTTTGGAGTGTGGGAGGAAACTGGAGCACCCGGAGGAAACCCACGCAAACAGGGAGAACATACAAACTCCACACAGATAAGGCCATGGTCGGGAATTGAACTCATGACCCCAGTGCTGTAAGGCAGAAGTGCTAACCACTTAGTCACTGTGCTGCCTCATGTTCTCATTTAGTACAAGGCAAAATTTCCACAGAGATCCAACAAGTTAAAATCTTGTGTCTGTGAATTTAGGATTTAGGTTTAGACATCTATATAACCACCTTGTACTTCCATTATTCCTATGCAGACTAAACACTGCAGCCATAAATATAAGTAGACCTACAAAGCCAGGGGATCCAAACCTATTGGAAAGGTATTAGATCTTTTGCTAAGGTCTTCCCGATCCTTCTCCAGCTGATGACAGAATCCACATCTTGTAGTGACAAGAGCTAATCATTTTGAAACAGCCTTTAATGAATTGGAGCTTTAGATCTGTCAGACTAGACGTATGCAGGACATAGTGTGAGGTTGAGCATTCACTAATCCAGTTTCCTTCTCTTTATACTTCTGTGCCTCTTACTTCAACTCTTTCTGTAATTTGTGTATATAATTCTGTATATTAAATGAACTTTCTCCCCATGCAGTCTTTGGTTGGAATAGCTTCCACAACCGTCCGCATCAACAAGACCCTAACTGTGCCACCCCAGCCTTTGGAGATGCCCCTGTCTTCTGACCCACAGCGCACGGTCACCATCAACCCCCCTGTAGCTCATACCGGACCCGGGCCAGTGCATATGCGCCTCATCTCTTACCAGCTGCGCGAAGGACAGGTCAGTGCCTGGGAGAAAATCTATAGAGCCCAAGAAATAGACCTGTGACTGCTAAAAGTCTGACATCATGGTGATGGTTTAAAGACGGCATCCACAGTGTGCAGTTCTCCATGTTCGGTATTCGCCTATAGACTGCAGCACAATGACATTAAAGCCCCGTCTCAGAGACTTCTGCATTACATATGGTGACTCTTTCCTGCCTATAAAGAAGAGGCAGTGATCACCGTTAGAATCGCCGCCTGTTACAGGAAAATGTGTTTTAAATAAAATACATGGTCACACCCCAATCAATACTGCCATATGTTTAGCCAGGTTGGATCCGTTACTGCAAGGCTTTTAATAACAACACTGAGTATATAGACATATATTATCCGATTGCCATAAAAACGACTTGCTTGAAATGCGGACTTACATTAATAGAGACACAGGACATGTCCGAAAACACTACCTTGCAGACTGCTATCAATTCCAAACTGTCTGCGTGCCGGCACTTCCGTTTTACAACACAAAACAGACAGACATTCAGCTTTGTGAATTTAAAGCATCAAAGGCAGGACCCCACAACTTGACAGTTTATTTTAAGGGTTAGGGTCAAGCTTGCTGCTTTAAATTCACAAAGCTGAATGTCTCTCTGTTTTGTGTTGTAAAACGGAAGTGCCGGCACGCAGACCGTTCGGAATTGATAGCAGTCTGCAAGGTAGTGTTTTCGGAGATGTTCTATTAATGTAAGTAAAGCATGTCAAGCAGGTCGTTTTTATGGCAATTGGATTATATATTTCTATATACTCAGTGTCGTTATTAAAAGCATCGGATTTACCATTACCACCGGTACAGCCGGACTTTTCATACGTTTAGTACACGGGTACTTCACATACAGCAAACAATTCATTGAGTTCACGAATAGGTTCAGTTCAAAAACCACCAACCAATTTGTGCCAGAACAAACGGTACTCTTAAAGTAGACTGACATCGTAGTCCTCTCCTTTGACATGTGCGTTTTTATTTCAGGAGAGTGAACAGCTGAACGCTTTCATGAAACCCGAAGGCCCCCTGAGCCTAGAAATTCTCCTCCGATCTCGCCCGGCTGCCCTCTCTCCTGACCTGATTATCCACTTCCACGGTGGGGGTTTTGTAGCCCAGACTTCAAAGTCTCATGAACCGTACCTGAAGACGTGGGCTCAAGAGCTGGAAGCTCCGATCTTGTCTGTGGATTACTCGCTCGCTCCCGAGGCTCCTTTCCCGAGGGCTCTGGAGGAATGTTTCTACGCTTACTGCTGGGCCATCAAACACTGCCGGCTGCTAGGTTAGTACGGGTCCTGTCTTTTAGTGTTACTGGTTGTTGACAGCAGCACAGTGGTAATCAGTGGGGCCTTAGGTTCGGTTTCTGACCCATTTCGCTATCTGTGCGGAGTTGGCGTTGGCTCATAAATCGTAAAACAATTTCTAGTAGACGATGGCTCTGCCAACAATGTGCCGTGATTATTGTTATAGCTCATATATTGTGTAATAGTAAATCAGGCCATTGACTATATACTTCATGTGTTTGTATCTTCGCAGGTTCCACGGGGGAGAGAATATGCCTGGCCGGTGACAGTGCCGGTGGTAACCTGTGCATCACGGTGTCTCTCCGCGCAGCCTCTGTCGGGATTCGCTTACCAGACGGCATCATGGCCGCTTACCCGGCCACATTGTTACAAGCGACGGCATCGCCTTCCCGCCTCCTCACTCTCATTGATCCGCTGCTGCCGCTCAGTGTGCTGTCAAAGTGTCTTAGCGCCTATGCAGGTATTGGGTCTCACTGAGATGGGTTTAACGGCACCTTTCTCTAGGACCCAGCTGGGATTTCTCCTAACCCGTTTTCACTGAATATGTTGTCTTCCTACAGGCACCGACCACGTTCCGATAGATGACCGAGTGAGTGAAAAGCAGAGCGCCGTGAGTCAAGTAAAGCGAGGAACTGCCTTATTCCTCAGAGACATCCGACAGGGCGCTGCGTCCTGGCTGAGTAATCTAATGGAGGGTAACAAGGAGAAGGACAGCCCTGGTAAGTAGCTTCGGCTATCCAGCACATTTTCATTAAGGACGAACGCTGAGGTAAACTCAGACTTTAACCGCTGTTCTGTATCGTTGTCGTTTCAGGAACGGTGAGGAAAAGTGTGTCGGAGGCGGCTCTGGCAGACGAGGACTCTATAAACCGTAGGGTGTCCTTAAAGAGCAAGACCTGCCAGGATCTCAGTCGGCATCAGTACAGCGATGAGAGCGCGGAGCAGGACAGTCTGAGCCAGCACAACGGACGAAGCGGAGCACAGAACAAGCTCACAGATAACGGAGCACAGATTGGATCTCACAGCACTTGTGCGTCCTCTGTGAACAACCAGCAGTCACCATCCGCCTTGTCGGTGCAAGCCACTACGAGAGCCAGAGAGCCGCCGTCTCCGAACAGCCCACAGGACCAGGTCAATTTCTTCCTAACCGAGAGTGAGAGCGAGACCGAGCACTCCTACGATAGCGATCCGTCTGTGCACTGCAAGGAAAACATTCGACCTGTACACCCCAATGAGGACAAGGCCTCCCTGCACTCCAACCCCAATTCCCACCTGCTGGGCTTCCCAGAGGGATTTCAGCCACTGCGCTCCCAGAATGGTTTCGCTAATATGACCTTGCAGACGTCTGCTATTGTCCACAACCCCTACATGTCGCCTCTGCTGGCTCCTGACAGCATGCTGCAGGGTCTCCCTCCTGTTCACATCGTTGTGAGTATGGTATATTGTCTCGTTAATGTCCCTTATTCATGGACAGACATTCCAGTACTCTTATTATGCACGGAACCCCTGTATATTATTAATGTGTCTTTTATGTGCCTAAATCTATATCTAGCAACATTGTGTTTTGAAGTCACCTTATATAAAGTATTGGGCGCATTATTCCTTTTATTATATGTGAGTAGTATATGAGAAAGAAAAGAATATTAGTTTTTATTTTTTAGGAGGGGGTGCTGAGTGTACTGTGGTCAGTGTAATCTGCGGCCAAGGAAACTTAAATAGTAAAATTAGTAATAACCAAAAAGGTTGGATGTATTGTTGAAACATAGTATATCATGGAGTGAGAAGTAGGGTTTGTTACTCTCTCGGACACAAAAATTCGACACCGTAATGAAAGATGTTATCTTTGATCGAAGAGTGACAAGTAAGAATATACTCTCACTCCTTGTGTATTTTATGATAATGATACCGTTCTTATAGTATAGAGCAGTAGTTCCCAAACTTTTGCAGTTTGCGGCACCCTTAGAGTCTCCATAATTTTTTCAAGGAACCCCTCCAAAATAATTACCGAGCAGTACTATTTTATTAGTAGTTGGGTCAAAAAAATGTAATAAGTATTTAGGTCAGGACAGAAATTTATTTAGTTGTATGCAAAAATAATACACATAAATCCAAGGAAAAAGAAAAAAATATTTTTATATATTTTTTTCAATTATATTTCTGTCAAAGAATAATTTACAGCTAAATCACACTGTGCCCTCCTTCATCTCGACACACTCTGTGCCCCCTCTGCGTCTCCGCACACTCTGTGCCCCCTCTGCGTCTCCGCACACTCTGTGCCCCCTCTGCGTCTCCGCACACTCTGTGCCCCCTCTGCATCTCGGCACACTCTGTGCCCCCTCTGCATCTCGGCACACTCTGTGCCCCCTCTGCATCTCGGCACACTCTGTTCCCCCTCTTCATCTCCGCACACTGTGCTCTCATTCGTTCTTTTGCCCCTCCATTGCTGATCCTATCACCATTCCCCTCCGTTTCTTTACTTACCATACTTGACCTTCTTTCTTCTATTTCTTCTGTCTTTTCTTCTGTCTTCTTACCAATTCGGTGGTGCCTGGGACCTGCCGCTTCTCACTAAATGTCACGCCCGACATTCAACGAGGAGGATGCTGGGTCCTGGGCGCTGCCGAATTGCTAAGTTTTTATTGTTGTGGTTTTTTTTTTGTGTGTGTGTGTGGGGTTTTTTTTTTTTGTGTGTGTGTGGGTTGTTTTTTCTCTTCCTGGCCACGGCACCCCTGGGAGCCACGGCGCATACTTTGGGAACCGCTGGATGGAGTATAATGTACGTGATTCTGGGCATCATTATATCTGACACCGTCGTGTTTTTACGAGGGTAGAATTATAAAGAGGGCGTCATAATGCCACGAATGCAGCATTGTAATGCACTTTTGTACACAGCATATACCTGGTTGCAAGGAAGGATGGCCTCTAAACAGGTGGCATTAAGGGGAAGCCCTGTAGGTCACTGTCCCTAAAGTTGGCAAACTACTTGGCATCAAATAAAACATAGAAATTGCTTAGTATGTTGTATAGTATATTCCTGGGACGCAGAATCCTGTAACCCTCATGTAAAATGAGCACTGCGTAACGCTATAAAAATCCCCATCCATCATAAAATAACTATATAAAATTAATGATATGGACTAACTAACCACTTTTAATCTGTTGTATTTAAATATCATTGTTATGGCCTCTTAAACCTGCACTGTAAATTGTAGTCACAAAGTGTTGTACTCTCTTCTGAACTTCCTGATTGCAGTGCAGAGCCCAAAGTGTACACCACTTTCCCCAGCAGAGGGCAGCACAGAAGAGACCGGGGGTCATAATGTGGTTAAAAGAGTTGCTTAGTAAAAGCATTAAAATTAGTCTTGACACTTGCAGAGCGATTCATGATATTGGCTTTCATGTGGTGATCTTCCCTATACCCAGCGTTCCTCTGATCTCCGTCTCATGCCAGGTTTTCCTCTCCCTACAGGCCTGTGCTCTGGACCCCATGCTTGACGACTCCGTGATGTTTGCAAAGAGGCTCCGCGCTCTCTCCCGCCCGGTCACCCTCCACGTGGTTGAAGATCTCCCTCACGGCTTCCTTAGCCTATCGCAGCTTTCCCAAGAGACACGAAACGCCACTGCTGTGTGCGTACAGCGCATCCGTCAAATATTGCGGGAAGAGCCCCCAGCGCCACCTCCCACAGCTCCCCGGAAACACCGCAAGCTGGAGAGGACACACGGGAAGAGCGCAGCGACTGAGCGAGAGATTGGAGCTTGAGGCCACGAGAGAGCGGTCTTTATAGTGTGCAATAACGAGCCGCGTTTAACATCACCGGTCACTCCCATCACACACGCTACTTTTATAGCAATAAGACTGAAACATGAGCCTAGGGGTCATTGAGTAGCTTGGCTTTACTAAGGGCTGAATGTGTCTGGTTAGAGTGTCTTGCAGTATATGTAACCGGTGATAAACAAGACAAGGAACCAGGAGAAATTGTGTGAAGCTGATCCTGTGCAATAGTAATTAATGACTGGAAAGAATCGGGGCAAGTTGTCCTGTATCCTAGAGCTGCGATTTTCAAGCCAGCCCTCATTGTATCAGGTCCTGTTCTAAGGGGTAAAAGTGATGTATTATAGTTATAAATCCATTGGGTGGCCTGCAGACAGATTATCGTGGGTTTTTAATTGCAGAAAACATGACGTAAACAAGTGCATAAGACAATTGCTACAACCAAATAACAACATCCCATTACAAACACCATGGGCTAGATTTACTAAACTGCGGGTTTGAAGAAGTGGAGATGTTGCCTATAGCAACCAATCAGATTCTAGCTTTCATTTTGTAGAATGCACTAAATAAATGACAGCTAGAATCTTATTGGTTGCTATAGGCAACATCTCCACCTTTTTCAAACCCGCCGTTTAGTAAATATACCCCCATATCTTGAGTTCCGGCCAGATCAGGAAGCTGGTATAGACATATTAGAAGAAGGTTACATTAAAACATACATACATTGAAAGTCCATGTTCTTTTAATAATTAACCAATATAATGCAGACTGTCTGTGGCTTTAGTGGTTGGCATATTCTCACAGGACCTGTTGGTAAGGACTGATAGGAAAACCATTGTTCTCTACTCCTGTATTATTACCTCATTATTCTAGAGCGAAGCAGCCTGTGCTTAGAGTGATTTGATCTACTTTATTATCTGGAACGAACGCATTGACAAGCAGAGCCCTGTAGCTGTGCGAGTACAGGTCTCGTTGTTGTCGCTGCAATTATAAGGATTGATTATACATTGTACGCTGCTCTGTCGTCATGTGCTCCCATTGTGTTTTAGAGCCTCTGGCTTCCACAACGTCATCTCTAAAAGGGAGTGTTACAAATCGGCTTTACTGATGCACCGAAACTTATATTGTAAAGTAAAATGTGACAGAACAATGCAGCATTCCAGCAGCATGCACCTTAGCCCCGTTACGTCAAGGCTTTAGAAGAATATTATCATGTATAAAGATTTCACAGGGCTACCACCTTCTCTAGCACAATATACCGGCCTGCTTGTCTCTCTGATGTTTTCCGCCCTATCAATAGCATTGGCATCGGTATAAATTACTGGTCAAGTAGTATATCTGAATCACAGGTTTGCTGTTTTAAAGTACATTGGTCGCCTAATGCAGCCAATCCGGTCACTTTGAGTCAGTGACATGATTGATGCCTGAACGTGATTGAGTAAATGCAACGTCACTTGGTCTTGGCGGCTGCGTTGTTGGTGGCACGAATGGCTGCCCTCACTGTGGTGATGATGGGTACATTTTAATAGGATTAGTTTGCAGAGCTGTGTTCTATGTTTCCCTCTCAGCTTATGTTATTGTTTGTTTTATATATAATATATATATATAATATTATGTATGTATTACTTTTACATTCGTTACACTCCTCCTGGGTCTGTATATCTGTATGGGTCTTCATAAAATGCTCAGGATCAAATAAAAAGCTAAAGATCAAAGGTTTTAGTAATAAAAATGGACTGACTAGATGGGCCGGTGGGTCTACTCCACTGCCACATTCTATGTATCTCTTCTTTTTTTGGGGGTTTTCTTAAATGTACATTTATATTTTTTATCAGAGGGCAAAGCAGTCTACCGTTTGTATTGCCGTTTGTGATGATTTTATGTATACACAAACCTTTTGTTCTGGTGCGTTCATTGTGTGATCCGGA
The DNA here is from genome assembly GCF_038048845.1 of Mixophyes fleayi. Classification (NCBI taxonomy): domain Eukaryota; kingdom Metazoa; phylum Chordata; class Amphibia; order Anura; family Limnodynastidae; genus Mixophyes; species Mixophyes fleayi. The sequence continues at coordinate 17,564,558 of NC_134412.1, read as the reverse complement.
GCGGTCAGCCGATCAACACTGTGTTTTATTACGTCATTAGAATTGTATATGTAATATTTACGCAATCTCTTAAGTTCTTTGTTATTATGTCTTATACTAATGACTGGAAATGTATTTTAAGGTTTGCAGTTCAACAACATCTGATAAGTTTCATGTGGATGAAAGCACTTTTATGAAAAATCATTTGTGGATTGTGTCCACTGAACCGTAAAGCTGTGATGTCCCACTGACTCCTCCTCTATGCGCTTTCCTCATCCACAGGGACTTTATCCGCTTCTATAGTCCGCACGTTGGCGCCGGTAAGAGAGTACCGGTCCTTGTAAGGCAGGAAGCCAGCGTTTGTATGCTACATGTTCACACAAGGCGCTGACATAATCCAGAGCACCAAGCACCAGCGTGGCACTACCAAAAATGACTTTTCAATATGTTAAACATACCTACAGTAACTATAAGAAATATTGGCTCATTCAACACAGTAAGAACAAGTCAGTGGAAAGACCTAAACAAATCTAAACCGATACACAATAGCCGTGCACATATATATTGTATTAAAATTAGTTATTAAAAAGCACATCTGTGTTGGAAACACTGGGGGTGTTCTCGAATTCCCGTCCTTGTGTGTTAACTACCTGCCCATTCACGGCGTCACACTAAGGGCGATTGAGCATTATGAATGGTAGCGGATTAGTTAGCTGCATTGTCATTAGTCCGCCCTGCAATACGGCTGCCTCATCCGGTGCTTTAACGTTATGTAACCACTAACGAGGAGTTCTAGTAATGGTAAATATACGTCAAACTCTTCCACTTAATCCTGGATAAAGGGAAAAACCACTCTTAAGTCATGAAATACTTACCTGGGACTTTGCTGACGTCATTCCCTTTAGCTGCGCTCAGCAGCAGAGGGGTACAAGTTATGTAATATATAGGACGAGCACTATTTTATATTATCTGCGGCAGCACACTGCAAGTTATGCACTCGCACTGTATATACAACACGTGCACTTTTATATAGGCACCTTCATCCACGGGACCATGGTCCATCTGTACATCTACGTCCTCATGCTCTTATACATACATGTAAACACACCACTTTATATGTCAGTGTTTGTACACGCAGAAAGAAGTGTAAATATCTATATATGTATATACACGTCTTCACAGCTATTTATATCTGACGTCGACGCATTTATGTAAAATGTATTTAATCAGTGGGAATGTAAGTAGGGGGGGGGGGGGGGGAATTGTGTTCTGTAACCACTAGGAATTATATATATTTCTGTGTACTATTTTTATCTGTAAATTAAAATAACTGTTTTCCGGAAAACAATGTGTCCAGTTCTTTGTATTACAATCTGGTATCACTTCTCAACTAAGACAAACTTCATACGCTGAGTACTTGTATCCCATTTTTTTATTTCATGTTAATAAGAGAAGTCAAGTATATTTAAATGTAGAGACCAGAGATGAATGTATAATAATATTCCTACTGCAAGACTTTTCCCTACTGTCTATAAAGATGTTACTAAACTACTGGCTAGTAACTAGGGTGCTAGTGTTTTGTTTATTATTATCATTTATTTATATAGCGCCACTAATAACGCAACACTGTACAGAGAGCTCATTCACATCAGTCCCTGCCCCATTGGGGCTTACAGTCTAAATTCCCTAACATACAGACGGACACACACTAGGGTCAATTTGTTAGCAGCCAATTAACCTACCAGTATGTTTTTGGAGTGTGGGAGGAAACCGGAGCACCCGGAGGAAACCCACGCAAACACGGGGAGAACATAAAGACTCCACACAGATGGTCGGGAATTGAACTCATGACCCCAGTGCTGTGAGGCAGAAGTGCTAATCACTGAGCCACCGTTCTTCCCTTATGTCCCATAATCTCGTTCTTTCCTCCCAAAAACAACCTCCTAATTATACAGTTTGGAGGGATAACCAGTGAATATGACATAACTGGGTGATATGCTCAGGATTAGGGCGTGAAATTATAGAGTGGGTGAGAGGGAAACGGGTAAAATCTCTGAAATGTGCTTCTAGCTCTGTCTAACATATGTACTTCTATGTAGTAAGCACACGTAAAGTAAACATTTTTCACAGTTGAAAGTGGTTTTTAAAGAGGCTAAAATACAATATAGAAAACACGTCCATGCAGTGTTGTACATTATTGAAGTTTTAATATGTCCCCGCTGCTAAGGGCAAAGAATTTAACAAGAACAGACTGATAATAGGTTTTATTTCAATTGTATATAGTTGCCCTTTTAAGTTACTGTAGTGATCTGTTGTGTATTTTATAGCATCAGGGATCGTCCAGTTCCTCTCGCATAATAACAGTACAATTTTCTTTAATGATACAGAAGCAGAGATACTCATGGGGGTAAAAGGTCTTGTTGTGATAAGATCAGCAGAGCAGCAGATGTTACACTCCTGACAAGTTTGATGCCTATGCCTTGTGTGGATGAGCTCATTGCAAGGCTGGGAACAGCTTGGTACTTAACTACTCTAGACCGAACCAAAGGGAATTGGCAAGTTCCGTTGACAGACAAAGCAAAGGAAAATACATATTTTTTTTGCTTCGTAGGGTCTGATCCACTATAAGAAGTTGCCATTTGGTTTACATGGGGCACTCGCTACATTTCTGAGGCTGGTGGACAAAATTCCACATAGACACCATGCTGTGCTTATCTCGACCATGTAGTCATCTCTAGTCCCGAGAGGCAATATCGCTTTCCCACGGTCAGCCAACCCAACAAAAAGTGTTTCTTATGGATGGAAGAGGCTATTTATTTTGGATACACCATAGGCAGAGGTTTAATATTGCCCCAACTTAATAAACTAGGCAATAGAGAAATGGACACGACACCTAACCAAGAAGCGTCTGAGAACTTTCCTGGGGATCACAGTGTTATAGAAGGTTTATACCCAATTTTGCCATTGTTGCTGTCCCATTGACTGACCTTACTAAGGTTCAACAGTCCATTATGGTTCAGTGGAATCCTGCAGCAGAAGAGGCTTCTCAGGCATTGAAAGTAGCGTGCCCCCAACCAGTCTGATGACACCTGGCTTCAAAAATTAATTTATCCCGCAGATTTATGCTTCAGATGTTGATGCTCTGTTGAAATTGATGACTGAAAGAGACCAATGGGAGGATAACTATATGGTTCTTGACTTTGCAAAAGGTTTTCAGTACGACATAGGCCAGGAAGCCAACTGGCCAATGCAGATGCTTTGTCCCATGTGTTTTGTTAGGGGACTACAGCTGTTTTGCCCCAAAGGTTGAATCAAGTGGGGGGGCGGGATATGTGATAAAAGCCCTGAGGAAATTATTGATGGGAAGTATATATGTCTCCAGTTTCTATCCTCTGTGGTTTAAGGGAGATTGCTTGTGTTTTGGGAAAGTGCTTCCTAAATATCTTTTCGGCTGCATGGTCCCTGGGGTTATGAATGGAGAGAGAAGGGTGGGCTCCATTAATTAGGCCCATTTTGGGGCTTTCAACTTGCTGGATAATTAGAAGTTTCACTTGTGAGGTGTAGATAAAAGACTATGAGGCTGTTCTCTCTCTGACTGCCTGGGGAGCAGGTTAAAGGCCTGCTGATAGACACTGCCATTGTGACATGTAACGTCTGTGCTTTGTGTGTGGGACATTAGGTCCTTCCACCTTAGAAAGAGAGTTCTCTTATTTTAGTAAGAGGCTAGGATTTGTGTTTTATGTTTTTTTTATTTTATTCAGCTAAATAAAACTAGCTGCGGCTACTTGTACCGTAGCACTGGTCTGGTGTGCTATTAATTGGCTGCTGTTTGAGAAGTGCCGCCATTTACCCCAGGGGACAGCAACCCTAAATAGAGCTTGCAACAATAGATATAGGTCGATCGATGTCATTTTTGGTCATTAGGACACAGAAAGATAAAGTGACTTGTCTAAGTTCAGAAAGAGGATTCGAACCAGGGTCTCCAATATGTTACTCAGTGTTACTGTCTATAGTTCTTTTACATAAGGCAAAATGCATGTTATGTAATTTGTTACATTAAGAAATATACCGTGTAATACGATCTCAATGAGTGCCCTTGTTCAGTTGCCCTTGGGATAAAACGTTTCTGATGATCTTTATACCAGCCTTGGATTTGTCTATATATAACTGCCCCAATCCCAATTGGGGCCTCTAACCCAGCAGATGGATGGGTTTTTTTTTGTTCTCATAGAAATCCACTGTTAACAACAATTAGTTTGTTTTTTTTTTTTTTAATTTTTTTTTTTTTATATGTTTATTGTGGCGCTGAAAAAAATACAATGCAAAGAAGACATTGTATTTACCAGAATCGTACTTTTTAGGGGGCGGACTATTAGGGCGCGATTTACATCATCCGTCCCTGCATCCGGCTACGCCATTAATCACATCCCTGTGGGGTGGAGGTGGGGCCTGATGACGAGAAATGCCCCGTCCTGGCCGCTTCACATAAAGAGACGCGGGATCCGGGAGGGTGCCTGCTCTCCCAGGAGTCCGGTACAACTCCCGAAATTCAGAAGTCTCCTGCACAGTCCAGGAGAGTAGACAAGCATGGCTTTATTTGCTAGCGCAATAAAATTGAAGTTTCCATTGTATTGTGTATTAAGTGTATTTAAGAACACAATAGCCAACCTTTTAAAATGATTGTGGGTGCTGTCATTGTTATTAGAGATGTATGTACAACGTCCTTGATCTACCATGGCACAGAACGATGTGCATACCTCTTTTTTTTTTAATTATGATAGCATTCAGGGACATATAGATAAGATAGCTAAAGATTGTAAGCTTGTGAGCAGAGCCTTCTGCCTCTCTGTCTGTAATACCCAGTATTGTTTTATTACTGTATTTGTTCCCAATTGTAAAGTGCTACGAAATTTGCTGCCACTATATAAATAAATGTTGATTGTCTAATAAAAGAACAATTGTGCCGTTGACAAGGTTGTGAAGAGATTGGATGTTTCCGGTGTGTTGGACGTCAGACTGAGCTGGTTTTGTTGCTATCGGTAATGGAAGGGCCAGTCTGAGCTCCAAGAGATTGACGCGTATCCATTTTTTTTTATGATTCTAGAAGTAAATAAAGTATATTATGAATGAAGCAATGTAACAAAACAATCATCTTATAACCAAATATAAGGAAAAGACTAAGAAAAATCAAAGTAATTCAACAACCGTAATTAACTAATGCTCACCCGAATCTAGAGATCAGCGATCCATCCAAGGAGTTGGTGGTTGGATGTATGGAATTTGTATGAGTGGGAGCATAAAAGATCTTTATATGTAGACTGATGGAGGGAAACATGTTAGAAGACGGTGTTCTCATCTGTCAATAGGTGATACGGGTACCAGGAGGTGTGTTGAAAGTTTTTCCTGATAGCTTGTTTAATATGCAATGGAAGAGTTTGTATAAACTTCCCCAAGCAGTGGAATATGGCCAAGGTCAAGAGTTCCTTGTGAGTCGTCCCTTGCAATCAATTCTGGTGATTGCCATTTCTAGTGATGATGAAATCGTCAATATAAGTCATTTTTATAGCGCCACTAGTATGAATCCATGTTTGAAGTTCGGCCTTGCGTCCTACTGACGCCAATATTAGTAAGAGCTTTTATCTAATCTTGGAATTCTAGGTTGTTCTGCCAGTTCCAAAATGGCCCATTGTGGAGGGTTTTTAAATGGTATGGAAAGTACATCGTTGCCATAATTAGTTAACGTTTCCCAGAATTTTTCCATATGTCTGCTCTGCCACAGGCAATGAAACAAATCTGCATTAGGTTTCTTAAATTTTTGACACATGCTATCTGGGGTGAGGCCAATCAGGTGTCTTTTGTGTGAGTGGGGGGGGGGTAATCCTAGTGTAGGATTTAGTATGTCATGTCATGATAGCTACTGGCTGGTATAGTTTTTAGCATGAGTTGGAAAGCGTGTAAAATGTCTAATGTTAATTTAGGGAAGTGCCCTATCCATTTTGGAATCCCTGAGATCTCTTGTTCTGAGATGATTTCTGGTTTAATAGTTGCGTAAACGGCGGAGACAGGCTTGGAGACACTTGGAATGAGAGAGTCTAAAGAGTTGGTGAGGTCTCTTTGGTGTAGGATACGGTGGATGGTTCTAAGGTAGAGGTTAGCTTGTACATATGCGCATTTATGCTGAGAAAGGAAGTCAAATTTCGCTATGGCTTCTAAGTGTGTGAGTTATATTTATTAGATATGTTTAGGAGGTTCCGTAATTTAGTCAGACACAACTGAAGAATGGCTGTCGCTTTTCCATCTTCTAATTCTATAGAATGGAAGGAACAGCGAGTGAATGTGGTGTAACTTGTGTTTCTTTCTAGCTGTTTACCAGGCTTTGCATATAGTCTACCTTGAGTTATTTTAATATTTTAAGGGGAGCGTGGAGGGTGTGACTGAGGGTAAAGGGGCCGCAGAATTCAGAATCCAGTAAAATGTCAGTATAAACACTTTTGTTTCTACTCCAATCCACTGCGAAGCATAGTTGGCAGGAAATATTGTAATATTTGAGAGTGTGCGTCCTGTCATGATGACTGCTAGACCATTTCCCCACAAATTAGTATTTTTAAAAAATGACATTTCCTTGTTGAAAATGTCTATTGCTAAGGCGACCGGTATTAAACTTGAACTTCATGCTAACTTTTATGTTCTTAGTCTCATGAACTCCCACCCCCATGTAGTAGACCCACAATATTCCTATACCCATGATCTTTGTGGTTTGGTGATCCTTCGCCAGCAGATGGCATTTCATATATTTGCAAATGTGTGTAATTAAGACTTTTGCATTTTATAAACATAAAGGGCTAGATTTACTAAACTGCGGGTTTGAAAAAGTGGAGATGTTGCCTATAGCAACCAATCAGATTCGAGCTGTCATTTATTTAGTGCATTCTACAAAATGACAGCTAGAATCTGATTGGTTGCTCTAGGCAACATCTCCACTTTTTCAAACCCGCAGTTTAGTAAATATACCCCATAGTCTCTTTTCCTGGCTGACAGCAGCGTACTGGGGGATGTTGTGTGTGTTTGGCTTTCAGATAGCCCCTCGTTTTCAAGCCCCTTTTGTTACTTCTAATCATATAATACACCACTATAAGTGCACAACATATAACCAGAAGAATTAGCTCTGTCATGATAATTATTAAATCTTTAAGGGTAAATTATTTTTATTATCCTTTCTTTATATAGCGTATACATACAACTGATAACACCTTTCTCCACTGATTTATACCCCCCCTGATATCCTGAAAAAGTGGGTGTGATTGGATCGATCAATGTGTGTTTAGATGGATTGGGGGCGTGGTTTCTGTGAGTCTAGCTGGATTGGGGGCGTGGTTTCTGTGGGTCTAGTTGGATTGGGGGCGTGGTTTATGTGGGTCTAGTTGGAATGGGGGCGTTGTTTCTGTGGCTCTAGTTGGATTGGGGGCGTGGTTTCTGTGGGTCTAGTTGGATTGGGGGCGTGGTTTCTGTGGGTCTAGCTGGATTGGGGGCGTGGTTTCTGTGGGTCTAGCTGGATTGGGGGCGTGGTTTCTGTGGGTCTAGCTGGATTGGGGGCATGGTTTCTGTGGGTCTAGCTGGATTGGGGGCGTGGTTTCTGTGGGTCTAGCTTGATTGGGGTGTGTGATTTCTGTGGCTCTAGTTGGATTGAGGGCGTGGTTTCTGTGGGTCTAGTTGGATTGAGGGCGTGGTTTCTGTGGGTCTAGTTGGATTGGGGGCGTGGTTTCTGTGGGTCTAGCTGGATTGGGGGCATGGTTTCTGTGGGTCTAGCTGGATTGGGGGCGTGGTTTATGTGGGTAGCTGGATTGGGGGGGGTTCTGTGGGTCTAGCCAGATTGGGGGCGTGGTTTCAGTGGGTCTAGCTGGATTGGGGACGTGGTTTGGGTGGGTCATGAGCAGGACTTGTTAAGTCCTAATTTTGCTTCTTATATTATTAGAAGAATGTTATTATAGAGCATGGTTGCATGCTGCTTCGTTGTATACAATATGTATCGAGTATGCTCTTGCTGTATACAGTATTCCAGGATTTTTTAAATGTACATATACGAGAACCAAGAACAAGAAGCGCCAAAAGAGGAAAATAAAAACGTTAATCCTTCCTAGCAGCTAACACTCAAAGTCTAAAAATGAAATAGAACAAAGGTAATGTGTATCCTTGCAAAACTCTATAAATAATTGTACCCATTAATCTCTGGCCTTACACTTGTGCCCGGACTGGTGTTACTATAGATGGGGAACACTCCCATGTGGCCTAAAGTCGGTCAGCATGGGGCTGAATACCCTAGATAGGTCGCACAAAAAAAATCAAACAAAAATCAGGCCTCCCTAGATATAACCAGCCCCATTCTGAAATGTATTCCAGCTATTTCCACACCCCTGGAGTGCTGGATATGGGTTAATTGTAAAATAATAGATTCATTTAACCATTTTGTCCATAGTAGACTACAGGTCCTTGCATGCCCAGCCCACTATTAAGTGTTTGGGGATGCTGACACTTGTAGTACTACAAGTGCAAGCAAGCATAGCCTTTGCTGTCAGGGCATACTGGCACTTGCTGAACCACAAGTGCCAGCATGACCTGGCACCCAGGCCCCGCTAAAACTTCTAGTGCACCAGGGAAAAATGTAAATGCAACACAAACACTTTAAAAAATAAATTACTTTGAAAAAACAAAAATACCCTAGACGTCCTTCTTTTACCCTCTTTGTTGCTCCTATAGATGATTGTGGGCATCCCTGGCATCCTTTTCTTCTGTTATAGATCCTGGTCTTGATAAAAAAAAAAAAACACATAGTGTGACACATGGCCATCTCGCTTAGCATTCGTGTTGCGAATGAACTGTTAGCGGTTATGCAGTCATATTTATAACCCATAACCTGAGCTCAGAGCATTTAATTTGCGGTAGTTACAGATATTTGTTTGTCAAGGTGATGGAAGTTACTATCAACAGTGTCATGTACTAATGTGGCAGGTGGTTAACGTTTCTACTGTGAGAGAAGTACAGATATCCTGTTGAGTTGTTCATACCTGCCAAAATTGGCTCCCATTATTCTAGACATTCTATGCAAAATATCCCTAAATAGCATGTTTACGGCTCACTATTTCTTTTTTAATTGAGAAGATGATTTCACCCATTTTACTGAAAATAAAAATATTTAAAAGTAACACTCTGCTATATTCAAGCCGTGCACAAGATGGCGCTCTTGATCTAAGGGAGAGTGATGTTTCACATTAGTCCCTCATATATAACAGGCTGTGAATCAGACTTAAAGGAATGGGGGGAAGGATCGGCTAAAGATTGTTTTTCACATCTTCTTTAACGGCTTAAATCCACCCGCCCAGAAATGCATTGTCCCATCTTTCTCTAATTTGTCAGAAAGCAATTTTATTTCAAGTTCATGGGACTTCAATTTCAAAAACATGATTTTACCAGTGAGGTTTTCAAAATCTCAGAGCTTTTCCTAATTACTTCAGCAGCGCATGCAGCACAGTGACCTGGTGGTTAGCACTTCTGCCTCACAGCACTGGGGTCATGAGTTCAATTCCCGACCATGGCCTTATCTGTATGGAGTTTGGATGTTCTCCCTGTGTTTGCTCCGGTTTCCTCCGGGTGCTCCGGTTTCCTCCCACACTCCAAAAACATACTGCTAGGTTAATTGGCTGCTATCAAAAATTGACTCTAGTCTCTGTCTGTCTATCTCCCTCTTTGTCTGTCTGTGTCTGTGTGAGTGTGTGTCTATATTAGGGAATTTAGACTGTAAGCTCCAATGGGGCAGGGACTAATGTGAATGAATTCTCTGTACAGCGCTGCAGAATTAGTGGCGCTTTATAAATAAATGATGATGATGCTGGTAACTGGTTGTCAAAGATGGACAGTCTCTGTACCCACTCTCGTCTCAGGATGTCTCGTAGAGCAGACTTCTGTGCTCTCTTCTCTCTGACAAGTCACAACGTCAGCACCTGACTTTGCTGTACCTCCTGCACTTACCGCGACTCGCGGCGCTAACACCGTCTCTCCCTCTTAGAACGACAGACTCTGGCGCTATCTCCCAAAAGTGGAACAGCTGGCTTCACCGAAGCGCGAAGTTACACAATTTACAAGTTCCGCTTTTGCTTTGTCATTCCACACCGAATTTGTAATTTAGCGTTCTACTAAATTTATAGTCTATGAACAGAGCTGACATTGACAGTCAATTCATTCGGCTGTGCGGTGGGGATAAGAACACTTAGGGACATATTTTTCAGACAAAACTTGAGAAATGTCATGGTTGAACAATACAAATATATTATTTTGCTTTGAAATTTTTGCTAATCTCCATGTGTATGTTGTAAAAGAGCATAGATGTATGGGGGGGTGAAGCTATGAAGGTCCAGTATCTCCCAAAAGCCAAACAGGGCTTCATTTTGCATACACCAGCCCAGTGCATGCTCGGAACAAGAAAACGGGGTCTTCATAGTATATGGCAAGCATCGCCACTCATCCTTATCTCCAGGCCTTATAGAAGCACGTGGGTCAAAATGCCTATTGGGACCCAGTCACACTGATATGTTGGCTTGGGGGGGGTCAATACGTTGTTTGAGTATAGAAAGAGAATATACATATTAAGTGATCTATGTAGATGGGTGGTCATCGGGTAGAATCTTTTAGGGTTGTTAAGAGGGGGGTTTGGAAATTCATTAAGCTTACCTAAAGAGGTGTGTTTTCAGGGGAACTCCTGACGGTTTGGATACTAGGGGAAAGTTGTCTCCCATTAGCACACTTCATATAGCTTAGCTACTATTAGATTTTTCCAAGAAAACAAGCCACTGTTCTGAGAAATGACAGGGTGGGACATAGAAATATCAAACTTTAGGCAGGGCCAGTGCTAGTATGTCGGGTGCCCCCCCTGCAAAAAATAAATTTGCTTCTTTCATAAATTATTTGTTCATTCAATAATGCTTTTTCTTGATACAAATCATATAATAAACTTTAGCAAAGAGATTAATACAAATAAATACGCTAAACAGCAATTATCCTGCTACTTCCACCTTTGGAATATATCTAAGATACGTCCCTGTCTTACCACGGAAGCCACGAAAACCCTTGTTCACTCGCCTGTTATCTCTCGCCTTGACTACTGTAACCTCCTTCTCTCTGGCCTACCTGATTCTCTCCTTGACCCTCTTAAGTCTATCCTCAATGCTGCTGCCCGCCTTATTTTTCTCTCCCGCCGCTCTGTATCTGCAGTCTCCCTCCAACAGTCACTACATTGGCTCCCCATACCCTACACCCTGTGCGCCGCTAGACAAATGAATAGCCTGCATTCACGGGGGGGTGGCCGGCCCAAACAGTGGTTACAATGAGCGGCCCGGGGGCCCAATGCCCCCTGGCCCAGCCCGCCCCTGCCGCCTCACTACTTCACTGATCACCTCCTCTCACTCTCGTCTTCAGGACTTTGCCCGGGCTGCTCCCCTGCTGTGGAACGATCTTCCACATTCCATAAGGTTAACATCTACTCTCAAAGGCTTCAAGCGTGCCCTTAAGTCTCATTTCTTTATTCAAGTCTATCAGTCCTCTGTGGTGGTCGAGACGGATGGGATTTCCTTCCCTTACCTTGTCCTCCAGACACGAGTCAGGTTCCCCTCTGTTCGGACATCCGGTGGTCAGGAGATAAATACTTCAATGAAAGGGACAAGGATTGGTCAAACAACTTGGGTTTATTAAGAATACGGTAAGGATAATTTTGGTAAGCCACCGTGCCACTGACCCCTTCAGCTCAATGGTAATGACAAAATAATCGTTTGATCAGCATAGAGCACAATAGCATTTAACATATAATATACACCTGGTGAGTATAAGGCACAATAGCGATAACATCTTCAATATCAATAAATCAATTTTTAGGTAAATCACTTAACATTAACATTCATCTAAAACATTTGGTGCACCCATATTATCCCTGGTAACGTTACCATATTTTACACTCAGTCCTGGGTTAAACTGTGCACAGGAATTTTGTAGTTTTTAAATATCCTGCGGAAGTTTCCAGAAGGGTTAATAATCCCGATTAAGTCTCTGTACTTTCTCTCTAAAAGGTAGATGTTAAACTGTAGGCAGTGTTAAAGATTATAACAAAACACAGGACTGTTGCTCAATTCAGTCATAAGATGGCGCTGTTCTCTCATCACTCTTTCCTCCGACGCTGGGGTGTGTGCAGTACACTGCAGGCTAGGATTTTACCTTGAAAAGGTTCTGCAGTTCGTGTAGACTGTGTTGGATGCCCCACTGTGTGTCCCCAGCCGTTCTCCAGCCGTGTGTGCTGGCAATGTCACCAGTTCCAGCAGCAGATCAGTCTCTTATGTCAGCTTCCCCTTTCTTGTTGCTATATCACACACTCCTCCTTCCTGCACATCCTCCTGGGTATGTACTTTCAGTTCAACTGTCAACTGTCATTCCCACTGTGTCTTCCTCAGCCTCTAGTAACCCCTTGTAGCCCTGCATTTTTAAAAGCGTTTATGCACTTCCTCTGTGCTGTTTAATAGGGCTTTGGGGAACCACACCTCCTCCTAACTTCCTTGTCCCGGCTCTCTCCCCCAGTTAGTACCACCCTATTTGTGTCTCCCCCTTCCCTTTAGGATGTAAGTTCTCATGAGCAGGGCCCTCTTTCCTTGTGTGTTCCTTCTACTGTTCCTTCACCCTCTGTACCTCTTGGCCTGCTTCCCTAGCCCTGTTTTCCCTGTCTTCTTAAGCTTTGGCCTTCTCGCTGATTTCTACCATCCCTTTCACTATCTGTCCCAGATATAATCTGATTTGCTTTACCCTGTCATCTGTGTCTGTATATATTTTTGTATCATGTTGTGTCTTGGTTCTGTTTTCTGTATATGTAATGTATGGCGCTGCGGACCCTTTTTGGCACCTTATAAGTCAAAAATAATAATAATAATTATGAGTTGCTCTATGAATAATATAAATGAAAAATATGTATTCTTTGTAATAAGATTTTACATTTTTGCCAAATTAATTTGGTTGTGTCACCTCCTTTATCACACTGTGCACCCTTATCACACAGTGCCATGGTGCCATCTTTATCACACTGTTCCCCCTTCTTCTTCATCACACTGTGCCCCCCCTCCTTTATCACACTGTGCCCTCCCCCTCCTCCTCCACACACTGTGTGCCCTCCATTGCTGTCCCCTGCATCACATTCCTGCCCTCTCCGTTCTTTACTTACCTTTCTATGACCTTCTTTTCTTCTCTTCTTCCTCCTCCTCTTCCTTTCTTTTCTTTCTTCTCCCCCTCCTCTTCTTTTATTCTCTTTCTTCTCCTCCTCCTCTTCTTTTCTTCCCTGTCTCCTCCTTCTCTTCTTTTCTTCTCTTTCTGTCAGTCTGCGGCTCCTCACTGACCATGTCAGGACGTGATGACATCACGCCCGACACTGTCCGTTAATAGAGAGCATAAAGGAGGAGGGCGCTGCAGCGTTTTTTCTTGTGCCGGCAGCCAAGCGGGGATGGCAGGCGGACAGGAGCGCCTCTCAGGCTTGGCGCCCCCCCTCGCCTTGCTTACCCCATCAATCTGCCCGCCCTGCTTGTGGAAATCGGCTGCCTGCATCTCTTTTCCTGATCACCGTGTGCAACAAGGGCATACGTCATTACTTCATGTGTGTCTGCATGCACCCTGGAGTTTAAAATATATAAGATATATATATATATATATATATATATATATATATATATATATATATATATATCCATTGTGCTGCCCTAAAATTTATATTCTCCCTACACATCCCCTTTTATTGCTCCCTCATCGACAACACTCAAGTTGTGCCCAGTGGTGCCCACAATAATAGTGTGTACCCACATACACTCTGTGCCCACATGCACCATATGTCGAATAATGGCAGATATATATGGTGCCCAGTTGTGAATTGACATTCACAAGATTTGACTATACTAGAAATTTACATTATGCAGTGCCTTGCTTGACAGGTGTATGGTGTGCCACCTAATGTACGTCGTTAAGACCCGTGTAATCCATCCACACATACCGCTTTTTGGGTCCTGGGTCATAGCTCCCTTTGTTATACATTATGGCCCGGTAGTCATATAGACACCCCCTCTCTCCGAGCCCTGGTTACACATGACCCCACATGCCCCCTCCCATTGTAATATATCCTATGTGACAATAGTCCAGTCTGCATAGAGTTACTGTTTCATGCCATGGGCAGCACGGTGGCTTAGTGGTTAGCACTTCTGCCTCCCAGCACTGAGGTCATGAGTTCAATTCCCGACCATGGCTTTATCTGGGAGGAGTTTGTATGTTCTCCCTGAGTTTGTGTGGGTTTCCTCCAGGTGCTCCAGTTTCCTCCCGCACTCCAAAAACATACCTGTTGGTTAATTGGCTGCTAACAAATTGACCCTAGTCTTTGTCTCAGTCAGTGTGTGTGTGTTAAGGAATTTAGATTGTAAGCTCCAATGGGGCAGGGACTGATGTGAGTGAGTTCTCTGTACAGCGCTGCGGAATTAGTGGCGCTATATAAATAAATGGTGATGATGATTGGCCTATATATTCACCAATATGGAGTATATTGTTATGACCAAACAAATAAAAAGATCAGCAAATCCCAGTTCTTAAGGCAGGAAGAATACACTGAAGACACGTCAGGTATACATCCATTGGATGAATAGGGTTTTCATGTAATTTAAGTAGAAAACTGTACTAAGCTGGCGCTTTGAATTTGTGGGTAGAATTACATTGTGCACCTCTGACTTGAAAGATTTCTGTTGAATGTGGATACTGTTCCATTGTCTGAAAGTCTTTCAATGACGTTGGCTGGGAAATATGAGCTGCAAAACCAGCAACTGCACGTTCTTTTCTAGGAAATGTGACACCTTTAAATGTTGTGTGATAAACATCGCAAATTTAGGAATACTTCTAATGCTAGAACAAAGATGGGAATAGGTAAAAATACAGGTGGTATTTGCATAAGTAAAGTGGCTTGAAACTACAGTATACCGTGATTTGGATACGGAAATAATCATTTACACACAGCTGCAATAGAACCAAGAGTCCTGGCTGGAATGTCAGTACTGTATCACATATCTAATTACTAAGAACATTCAATTCAAATTATTATTCAGACTTGTATTAAATTATACTCATACAAGTTTAGAACATAGACTATTACATCTCATTGTCTATACAGATATAAAAACAGAAAACAGACATTAATCTTCAATCTCTAGTAATCCAACGTGAAAGAAAAACAAGACACTCACTGCGTCGCTGACAGAGAAAAAAATATAAATAAAATTTAAATGATATTTTACAGCCTACAACTGTGGAACTCCAATTCCCAACTTTGTTTTTAAAAAAATGATTAAATTAAATATTGATCAGATTCAATGTGTTGTTTCTACTACTCTTGAATTATTGAAGTTACACTCGCCAAAAATATTTTCTAAACTATTTATGTATTTTTGACACTTATTATAAAGACAACTAACACATAACAATGTCAGACAAACAAAACAAAAATTTTTCATCAAGAATTCTTTCACAGTGCGCACTATTGATTAAGGAGAGAATTCTGCTGTCAATCCCCATACAGCCTCCCCTTTCCTCCTTCTAGTACACCAAGGACTAGATTTACTAAGCTGCGGGTTTGAAAAAGTGGGGATGTTGCCTATAGCAACCAATCAGATTCTAGCTATCATTTTGTAGAAAGTACTAAATAAATGGAAGCTAGAATCTGATTGGTTGCTATAGGCAACATCCCCACTTTTTCAAACCCGCAGCTTAGTAAATCTAGCCCCAAAACTTTCACACCAGGAAACATGAAAGGAAAGGGTACACACTCTTCCTCTCTTTCTGCTGTGCAGTCACTACCATCCCATCACAGAAAATATCCTCCTCATACCGCCTAGCTTTTTCTCCTATATATACATACATCTGTGGGACAAAATGGGCTTGACATTTCTGTACTTATTTACTCTCTGCAACCGACAGATTATATGACTTTCATTCATCAAACTTTTTACTTAAAACGTTAAAATACCCAAAATTTAAACATCAAAGGTACCATTTAGAGGGAAGGTTAATTTGTCATAAGTCTGCTAATGCCATCGCTTAAGGTAGTTAACCGCAAAGTAACCAAGCTTCTTATACATGTGACTAGCATGACCCTTCCGGTAAATTCCAGCAACAATTGTTTAACCCATTTAATGCTGTGGTATCGATGCTGACTACCCCGACAAGACTTACCCCGACATCTTGAGACCGAAGGGCTCCTTCCCGGCGAGGAGCGATGACGACTGTTGTGGGAAGCGACTGGCAGTCCCGATAAAGCAAGAATCCGGTGCTACTTCATGATGTCACTTACATCCGTGGCGCTGTTATCGCTGCTGTTAAGGGGGTAATGTAAGTGTGCGCCCTTGTAGAATGTACAACGCTTTGTAAAGTACATTTGACATGGGCGCACACTTACATTACCCCCTTAACAGCAGCGATAACAGGGTCGCGAATCTGACGTCATGAAGTAGCGCCGCATTGCTGCTTTATCGGGATTTGTCAGTCGCTTCCCACAACAGTCGTCATCACTCCTCGTCGGCAAGGAGCCCTTCGGTGTCAAGATGTCGGGGTAAGTCTTGTTGGAATAATCAGTGTCATTATACCGTACCCCACCCATTTAGTGGCAGTCTCGCAACACTAGTCACAATATTTAAACCTTCTGTCTGGATCGTATAAACCGCAGTAATACAGACAAAACCAGTTACCCGTGACTTAGTAAGACCGTCGCCGCGTCCGGTGAAATGGATCCAACACAAAACCCAATCAGAACAAATAGAGCTGCATATGCTTGTACAGTTACAAAATGACAAAACCAAAAAGCGCAATAATGAAAATGATAAAGAAACAGTCAGCTTGTTATCAAATCAATACACAAGTGAAAGCATTAAAAAAAAGCCATGAGACACATCTCATTTTGTACTAATTTACTGCTTGGGTCTTTCGTTCTCCAATCACAGTCTACTTTTTTTAATTCCACAGAATGATTTTGAATTGAAGTTGTTCATTTTATAACAAAATGTGCAGAAATGTCTTTTGTAGGTGGATACTCTTGTACTACTTTATCTTGCTTTTTCTGTATATAACTTTATTTTAAACATTATGGTGTCCACAGATTATGAAGCTTTATATAAGAACTATGTGGCACAAGGGGTATGTTCTGTCTATAAGACTGATGGTTGGGAGTTCAAACCTACCGGTAGGGTTGTATTTGAATAGAATTTAAAAACTTGGAAACTGTACCCCCCCCCCCCCTCAAGGATAGGGAAGATATGCATACACATTTTTATCCCATATGATCCTTGGACACACTAATGGAAGTCATGCTAAGGGCAGCACAGTGGCTCAGTGGTTAGCACTTCTGCTTCACAGCACTGGGGTCATGAGTTCTATTCCCGACCATGGCCTTATCTGTGTGGAGTTTGTATGTTCTCATCGTGTTTGCGTGGGTTTCCTCCGGGTGCTCCAGTTTCCTCCCACACTCCAAAAACATACTAATAGGTTAATTGGCTGCTATCACAATTGATCCTAGTGTGTCTGTCTGTCTGTGTGTGTGTGTGTGTGTATGTTAGGGAATTTAGATTGTAAGCTCCAGTGGAGCAGGGACAGATGTGAGTGAGTTCTCTGTACAGCACTGCGGAATTAGTGGCACTATGTAAATAAATGATGATGGTGTTAAGTATTTGAAATATTGTGTTTTTAATTCTGGCACGGATTTAATCAAATTGTAGTGAATGTGATCTTTTATGCTAATGGCGTTTGTATCTTGTTTGTTGGGGTTATACATAGATTGTTTAACAATAATGGGAAATTGAGAAAAGTTTTGTTTTATGGGAACATATACAAATTGGTACATGATTAGTAGAGGAGTATATTTGGGAGACAATTCATTCTTTGCAAAGGTGTTGTTAGTTGGTAATAAAGTTAGTGTGCAAGGCTGATTGATTAATCGTATGTATATGTGCTAGAAACTTTAGGATTGGTCCCTATGAGTTTCAAAACTGGGACTGTTCAGATCACTCCCACACCTTGATAAAGATTTTAACAATTGAAACATGTTGGTAGAAGTGGGCGATTTGATATCCTAAAACAGGGTTTCCCAAACCCAGTCCTCAGGGCTCCCCAACAGTGCAGGATTTCCGGATCACATGTGACATAATTAGGACCACCTGTGGCTCTGTTACAATGTGTCAGTCAGTAATGATTACACCTGTGCTCCAGCAAGGAGATATGGAAAACCTGCACTGTTGGGGAGCCCTGAGGGCTGAGTTTGGGAAACCCTGTCCTAAAAGATTAACTCCTCTTGGAGTTGCAGGATGGTGAGAAGAATCTGGAAGCATTCTGCTATTCCGCACCACAGAGAATGGCTTCACTTACGTGCCTGTGTATCTGCTCAGTGGGGTAAGAGTACATCTGTACAGGGATAGAAGGCTGCATGAGAATTGGATACTGAAATGTTTTTATTTAGTTGGTTTTCTGGTAATAAAGAACATTTGTATATTTATTTAGTTTTACTAAAGTGTTGGTTTTGAACCTGAAGTCAACATATGAAATAGTGTGTATTGCATTTAATCAGCAGTGATTGTATGGTTTAGCCATGAATCTGTATTTGTATAGCCCCTGATTGGTAGTGAATGTTTGATTGTGCTTCCCCCCGAATTAAAGAGAGGGGCTAAACCTGTTATACAAGGCACAGTCTGTGTGAGAGATTCTAGCAAATATCCATTATCTTTTTCTTACTGGCACTTTTATAAAACATTAAGGGCTAGATTTACTAAACTGCGGGTTTGAAAAAGTGGGGATGTTGCCTATAGCAACCAATCAGATTCTAGCACTCATTTATTTAGTACTTTCTACAAAATGACAGCTAGAATCTGATTGGTAGCTATAGGCAACATCCACACTTTTTTCAAACCCGCAGCTTAGTAAATCTACCCCTAAGTGTTATTGTGGATCATTTAAAATATTGAATACAAAAGGAGGTGCTGACTGCTCTATGATGGTTTTTCATTGTTTTATTTAACATGTTTCACTGGGAGACAGAAGAAATTCACGCTCATAACAAGGGAACATACTATTCTAGAGAACTTCTCGAATTTTATCACACGGTCGTTGGACATTACTTTGATTTTCAACATATTGTCGTTTGGTTCAATGAATGTATCTGTTGAAAATTGTATTAATTCACTACTTTGAAATGGAAGGGGAATATGTTTTTGGTTTTTTTTATACAGCATATATATATTTTTTTTTTTTTTCATGAGCGCAGTTTACACCAAATCTGTGTTTTTTGTTGTTATAGTAGGAAATCGGTTTTTGGATGATAACCTATGGTGTAAATTGCTGCATGTGATAGAAGCACAGGTCAATCTAGAAAAAAAAATATTTTAGGGATTTAATTTAAGTAGGAAAACATTAGTAAGTTGGTGTTTTTTAATTTGTGGGGGGCATTACATTGTGCACCTCTGACTTTGAAATATTTTTACTGAATGTGGATACTGTTCCATTGTCTGAAAAGCTTTCATGATGTTGTCAGGGTAAATTACGAGCTGTAAAACCAACAATTTCATGTTCTTAGCTAGGAAATGTGACACCGTTTAATGTTGTGTGAAAACATTGCAAATTTAGGAATAATTCTACTATTACAACAATGATTTTGTACCCACACATGTAGGGTGTTACTTCTGATTAAGAGGGTTTGCCAGGACCCTAATGGGCTGAGGGTAGAGAGTAAAAAGCCAAAGCTTCATATACCCAGTCCCAAGTCAAATGCTTATTTTAGTGTCTTTTGATAGGAGGGTTGATAGTATATTTAGATTTTGTGTAATTTATATGTTTATGTGTAGTTCATTCTAAATGGTTATTATTGGGTTACCCCATTGAGTAATTGCTGTTAATGTGGTTGTTTTTAATGGTATACATGAAATAAAGTATAACCTGATAGAATATGGGTACAACTGCAAAATACAAATGTTTGCTTCTTTTTTACTTTATTATATAATATTGTTTTTGAAATTATTTTTTTTCCAGTGTTACACTTAAGTTGTGGTTCATCATTTTGTATTACGGTCAGTTTATTCCAATCTGTGCTATTTTTAAACCCTGGGGTGAGAACCCATGTCCTTTCTAGCTGTGTGAGGTTACACACTGCACAATGTTTGTGATATTGGGCAGCACGGTGGCTCAGTGGTTAGCGCTTCTGCCTCACAGCACTGGAGTTCGATTCCCAAACAGGGCCTTTTCTGTGTGGAGTTTGTATGTTCTCCTCGTGTTTGTGTGTGTTTCCTCCGGGTGCTCCGGTTTCCTCCCACACTCCAAAAACACACTAGAAGGTTAATTGTTGGCTATCAAAATTAACCCCAGTCTGTGTGTATGTTTGGGAATTTAGACTGTAAGCTCCAATGGGGCAGGGACTGATGTGAATGGCAAATATTTTTTGTACAGCGCTGCGGAATTGGTGGCGCTATCGAAATGATATTGTTGCAAGCCTTTCCATATGGCACAATACCAGTGTGGTCTCTGGCAAGTCGGACAAGTGACTGAACCAATGTAACTGTGACCTTTACTTAGGAAGTGGGCTGATCTTAATAATCATGAAATGTTCAGTTGTATTTTAAAGGTACAATTCAATAAACCCAGTTGTTGAAATTTAAAGCGGCAATGTGGGGACCCCTAAGGTTAAGTGTTTAAACACTTAACCCAACATTGCCGCTTTAAATTTCTATAGACAGACGTCGCAATGACGTCAGCCTGCAGTGCCAAACACTTCTCTAATCGGAATCACTTGCTGTGGGCATCATGCTCCCATCGGAGATCTCCAGCGTCGGGTTGAAGGTAAGTCTGTTTATTTTCCAATCGGTTTTTCCTAATTGCGGATTTTCTTTGTTGGCCTTTTTCATGTCGAGGTAGTGGACATCGGTAAAGCGTACTCAACCCCCCAAAAAGAGTACTTCCATCAGCATACACCTATTGCTGTCTATCTAAAAAGAGTTTTCAGCTCTCATTTTGTAGCACTTTATCTACGCTCCTTTGTGTTCCCTGGAAAGAAAGGAATGAGGAATAGACGAATGGTCAGTCTTTGTACACTTATTATTATCTTTTATTTATAAGGCTCCACAAGGGTTCCGGAGCACCGTACACAGCATGAGGGGTAAAAGCAATGTATTGTTTAGTGGATAGGTTTTATAGTCTTCTAATATCTACATGTTAGACAAAATGCAAAAGTTTCAAATTGGAGCATCTGATGACACACCACCGGGATTATAAATGTGTTTACAGGTATGCTGTTCGCTCTTGTTTTACAATATGCAGATCCACTTACATACTTTAATGTTGGTTGTTCACATCTGGAGATTTAACGGTAGATATATATATACATAACAATATATGTAAATATATATTTTTGTCATTTTATTTAGGGCTTAGCTTTTAGAATGTTTAGTTTATGTATTAAAAGATTTTTTACACTCATGAAAATACAAATTTGCTAATTATAAATCAATGGCATATTTTGGGTCACCTCTTAAAAATCTGTTTGGCCCCCATGTTTTTATATTTTAATTCAATAGAACTTACCCATATATATTTCCATTTGTCACATTATCTGGATGCGGTAACATGTTAAGCTTTTATTATTGCACAGTTTGTGCCTTTTTTTTATGCATTGTTCATTTTATGTTTCATTTAACTAAAACATGGGACCTACCACAAAGTAAGTGACATTTAAAGTTATCACCCCAAAGCAACAGTGACTATTTGTAGGGTCTTCACGGAAGGGTCCATAGTTTTTTCTCAGTATCCACTATTACTATGTAATAAGATTGCATGTTTTGTCTTGTGTTCTTTCAGACTCCTAATTCACCTGGTTTACAAGGGTGTTCTCATTCAGGATCCTACAAATGTTTTATTGCATTATGCAACCAAGCTACGCTATTAGTGGATTTTATAGCCTAGAGAGCAAACTTCCTTGTTTTCTATTCAGGAATTATGGGAGCAATAGTTTTTATTGTGAACGCCTTACTTTTATATACAACAGGCATCCCACCATCCTATATTACAGACTAAGCTCTTAAACTGGCCAAAAACTGTGTCCATTCATTCACTTGGCCTAAACCATCAAACCGGTTATTCAGTGTTTTGGCTGAATAAACCATTTTCATAGGACTTCATGTTATCATGCCAATGCTATCGCCGGATGGCATTGTTTTCTGTACTGAAAAATCAGTTCCAACGTGATTGGATATAGATTGAATATCGACATTCACAATACACACTTAGCTAATACATATAGAACACGTACTGGAATATACAAAAACATAGACATGTAAAGATTGCTGATGGTGTCACTAGAATATTTTCTTATAACCCGTCATCACTATGGATGTATAATTGTTGTTAATAATTTTGATTCATGAATCATTTTCACATCTAGAGAGGTCTGAGTCAGGTCCTCTTTTCTTCACTGTTACTCTCTGCTCTTCATCAGTACGTTGACCAGTGAAAAGCGCAATTGTGGGGCACAGATAGGGCTAATGGAGCAGTACTTTTTGGATTTGAATAGTCTTTAGTCTAGTTGGGTGGTCCAAAAATTGTGCCAATTGTGCACGTCCCAGCGTGAAATGTCAGCTGGGTGGTAACATTTTAGGAAAGGAAAAATGTAGATTAGGAACCCCAAAAATCAGTCCTTGACTGTAGGAACTGGTAGAGTTGCCTTACACTGCCGATCGCCCACCTCCAATACTGTCCAACGCTTCCTCTTTTTGCAGAACTGTGCACCTCCAAGGCGCCAGATAGTGTAGACTTATGTCTCAAAAAGACAGAAGAGATGTACATGCGATATAAACGTTCACAAAGGAAAATTATAAGTAAGATGCCCTCGTATTTCGTAATGGTTATTGTAATATTTTTTTCGGAACAATTAAATTTGGTAATAAAGGGAATCTATTCTCTATTTATTTGTTTTACTCCAAAAGGTTTTTCCTGACTACTTGTTTTGTTTTGGCAACACACCCATTTATTAATGCTTAAGGCTAGTCGCTCGTCTTAAATCGTATATAGATAATTGTCCTTCACATATTTCTTTTAATACTGCAAATCGGACAGAAGGGAATATTAGTTTTCCCCTTGGTCAGATGCCCACTCTTACAATGCAAATAGCTATTTGTATCCATGGATTTGATATCATTTTTAGTGCGAACGTTATTCATATTTCCTTTTAAAACCAAGTCCATTCTATTTCATCTTTATTAATATTAAAAGTAGCCTAAATTTAAGATTATATTCATTATTGGTGTTGTAATCCATAAACTGCCCATCTCTTCCCGTCTTCATGCGCAAATTCATTAGCTTCCTGTAAAAATGGCGTATTTGCACAAAAAAGGCGCACAATGTCACAAACGCTGTTTGAGACCCGAAGATGCATTTTTGCATTTTTGTAAATAAACTTTACTGTATGCACAGATACTTATTCATTGAAGTGTATTCTATGTAACAGTAAATGACTACAGTGTAGCTGCAATACAATGTTTCTTGTTTAAATGCTATGTTTACTATTTTATTTATGTGTTGTGCTCTGTGTTGCCTTTTCACATGTTGATTTCATTGTTAAAACTCAGTTGAGTTTTATTGCACTTTCTACATTTCCGTCCTAACTAAAAATACTGATAACATGTTTTCCTTTTGAAATATTCATTTGTTTCCTGATTCAATTTTCAGTGTCGTAGTGCACTACTTCAAAACATACTATATGGTACTAAAGCCACAATATTCACTGTAGCCACTGAAAGGGTATACTATTTTTCTCTCAAACTTAATTTGTTTAATATTGCTTTAGACTAAACTTATTTTCAAAATTACACATGTATAATAATGTTAATTCTTACACTATTGATACCAGATGTCCCTTTTTTAAAAGGACAGTCACATTTTTTGGGGTTCTCTCCCAAAGGAAGATATTGTCCCTGGCAAATTCCTTGTGGATCCAACAGGGCCCTTGTCTTTTTTTTTTATTTTTATTATCATTTATTTATATAGTGTCACAATATTATGCAGCACTGTACAGAGCATATAGGCAGCCAATTAACCTACAAGTATATCTTTGGGTTGTGGGAGGAAACCAGAGCACCTGGAGGAAACTCATTCAGGGGAAAATGCAGGATTTCTCTCCCGGAACCAGCCCCAGCATTAAATCAATAGCAGCGACATTCATTTAATAGACCTATCTCCCCCAACTAGACTTGACATTAAATTAACATCATCTGCATTTACTAATTAGACCCCCCTCTTATCCCCAAAATCAAATTAATAGCATTCAAATTTAATAAATAAGTCTTTGCTAAAATGAACTCCACCATTAAATTAGCCCCAGATTTAAGAGACCCCACATTGTATTAATAGTCCTTACTATATATTAATAGCACCCACCAACCCCTCATTACATTAATATCCCCCACGCTTAGGAGACCCCATATTAGTTCAATAAGACCCACATTACATCAAAAACCTCAATCAGCTCCTACATTACAATAATATCTACCAGCCCTTAAATTGGCAATAAATGACCCCACTACATTACATTAACGCCTCCATCCCACATTTCATTAATACCACTCTGCCATAGTTACCCGCTCCCACCCACTTCTTCTTTGTTTTTTTCAAACCTCTCCTATGCATTTCCTGGACAGCAGGTATGAAAAATAGGCAAGTGTGTCATAGGCTGGTTGGGTAACTGGCATTTGCCAGAAGAGCCGCATGGCCTGAGTGAATAGACAGGCTGATCCGGGCTTACATAATTTTATTAAAAAGGAATACTTGGCCTCTTAATATTAACAAAATAGTAATGCTCTGCAACTTCATCTGTACTTGGCCCTGAGTTCTGTACTGAGTTGCAGACGGTGCCAAAAGACACATCCATGAGCCACCAAGAGAATGTATTGATGTCATTAGGCTGATCCAACCAGTTTATTTTTGCTTTGGATGCAAACACAAAAAGTGGGCTGGTGGGCTTTGTATGCCAGGATTATATGGCACAGTACAGCCCTGTTAACAGACTTTGGTTTTTTGTTTTTTTAAATAATGAAGCATAGAACTATCAAGCAGAATACGGACTGAACAACTGCAATCAGTTACAGCAGTAGAACAATAAATAGACATTATTCCAGTAAAGAGGCGGATCTCTGGCTAATGTGCTGTTACTAAGCACCAACTATCTCCAGGGACTATTGTGTATCGGTTAAGGAGAGTTTTCATGTACTAACCTGTATATGTTTAACATTTCCATAGTAAACAACTTGTATTTCACCTTTTTGTTTAATAGACCTGCGTTAACGGCCATTGTGTATTATGCCCTTGTTTTTGTCGGCTGTCTCTAGTCTTTCATACTTTATAAGTGTAATTTATTAATTATTAAACTTAAAACATTCAGTCCTGGAGTGTCAATGTCGTTTTGTGATGCTATTCGCCTGTTTTGGTTCAATTATGACCAATTATGGGGAGCACATTGACAGCGTCGTAACATTTACAAAAGTGGAAGCTGCTCAAATCAATTTATAGGCCATAACAGGTGCTGAAAGGGTGGGGTTATCCTGCAAGGAACATACACACAACATTTTTTCCCCCAGCACACTGCTATAGCCAGCAACAGATCTGCCATTTCTACTGTAGATAAAAATGCAAAAGTCTTTGTTGCACACATTTGCAAATGTATGTTTAAGCCATCCTGCCACGCCAAGGCGCTTTTGCATATAGGATGGTCCTACTCTAAACAATGAGAGTCCCTATATTTGGGCCATACATATGTGTTTTTAAATTGAGAGCTAACTTACCAAAGAGGTACCCCAGAAGCCTCCAAATAGCAATCCAATGTCAGCACTCCCCCTCAGCTACTGACACCAACATGCCTCTCAGACAAATACAAAAGTGGAAGCTGCTCAAATCAATTTATAGGCCATAACAGGTGCTGAAAGGGTGGGGTTATCCTGCAAGGAACATACACACAACATTTTTTCCCCCAGCACACTGCTATAGCCAGCAACAGATCTGCCATTTCTACTGTAGATAAAAATGCAAAAGTCTTTGTTGCACACATTTGCAAATGTATGTTTAAGCCATCCTGCCACGCCAAGGCGCTTTTGCATATAGGATGGTCCTACTCTAAACAATGAGAGTCCCTATATTTGGGCCATACATATGTGTTTTTAAATTGAGAGCTAACTTACCAAAGAGTTACCCCAGAAGCCTCCAAATAGCAATCCAATGTCAGCACTCCCCCTCAGCTACTGACACCAACATGCCTCTCAGACAAATACAAAAGTGGAAGCTGCTCAAATCAATTTATAGGCCATAACAGGTGCTGAAAGGGTGGGGTTATCCTGCAAGGAACATACACACAACATTTTTTCCCCCAGCGTCGTAACATTGGCTGCAACACAGAGGCTTGCTCCTAGCAATGGGAGGAGCTGGACGAATCGGAGCATTTCTAGCTAAATTTTGGCCAAGTGTAGGACTGCACTCTTAATTGCACCAACTAAAAAGCTAGATTTTCTTTGGTGAGACAAGATATTTTAATGAGCATAGGGGGGTGGAGATGACCGGAGATCACCCCCTAAACTGCGTTAACAAGAAGTCTTGGAGCCTCTTCCTATCCTCACCCCCCCCCCCCCCCCCCTCAGCAGCACAACTTAATTGGTACATTCCCTCCAAGGTATCAGTCGATTTGGGCAGCACAGTGGCCTAGTAGTTAGCACGTCTGCTTCACAGCACTGAGTTCAATTCCCAACCATGGCCTTATCTGTGAGGAGTTTGTATGGTCTCCCTGTGCTTGCGTGGGTTTCCTCCGGGTGCTCCAGTTCCCTCCCACACTTCAAAAACATACTGGTAGGTTAATTGGCTGCTATCAAATTGACCCTAGTGTCTGTCTGTGTGTGTGTATGTTAGGAAATTTAGACTGTAAGCCCAAATGGGGCAGGGACTGATGTGAGTGAGTTCTCTGTACAGCGCTGCGGAATTAGTGGTTTTATCCTTTATAAGCGAAAGGGACACCTTATTCATTATAAACAGTTTTATTTAAAAAGATACTGATAGTGAATTTTTCTAATTCATTATTTATATATATATATATGTGTGTGTGTGTGTGTGTGTGTGTGTGTGTGTGTATATATATATATATATATATATATATATATATATATATATATATATATATATATATATATAATTTTTTATTTTATTTTTTTACACAAAAGGTGGAAGTAAAGGAGAGTAGAGGACAGAAGGTGAGCAAGAGCTTAAAATACTGTAAGACTGGAGATCACTCTTGTGCTACTGCCAGTTATGTGTCAGTTTTACTGACCTTTACGTGTTTTTAAGTTGCGTTTCACTTTCTTTCGATTCTTCACCTCCCATTTATCTGTGTGTACCCTGTATTGAAGATTTGTTTATTTTATAGCTAGTAACACTTCTTTAATGTGCGGCCTGATACGTTATTTCAGATAGGTGTCTTTCTTTGATTAAATGTATTGTTCTAATTATTACTGAAATTAACAGCACTGTGCACCTCTTTTGAAGATTGGAGGGTATCCTGACAAACTTCAGTGGACGCCCATCACTGATCTACAAGGTCATAAATAAAAACCATTTAAAAGGACAGGACACGATTCTGACCCTTGTGACACTTCAATAGGTTTAGCCCAGTCTGAATATGTTCGGGTTCTATCGATGCTTTCAGGTAGATTTACTAAAGTGTCTAAAAAGGGAAAAGTGGAGTTGTTGCCCATAGCAACCAATCAGATTCTACCTATCATTTATCTAGTACATTCTAGAAAAGGATGGCTAGAATCTGATTGGTTGCTTTGGACGTACAACCTCCAATATATCCTCATAGAAGTCTGTAATTAGTCCTGATATTCCCTGACTCTCATTAATATCTTACATGTGTCACTTTGATGTGTTTGGTGGCTTTCATTACAATCTTCAAAGTGTACCTAGAAATCGATTTTTGAACAGTGCAACTGCAGGATGCTATGTTTCCCATGAAAAGTGTTGGGTGAAGTTTGGTTTCCAGGACCTCTACCTGCCCAGCGAAATCAATTAACTTATTTTGCAGTGAAGAATAAACTGCGATTCGACCTGTAGATTTGGGAAACACCTCTATGAATGCCAATAAGCAAATTTTTACTGCTAATGAGGACAGGACATTGGAATTTAATAATTCATTATCAAATATATTCGTAACAAATATAAAATGCTCAACAGAACAGTATTAAAAAAGTTAATCCAAAATGACACCACTGAATAATAATCAGAATTAACGAATCGGAGATTAGCAAGAGGTTTATAAAGATACAATTGACAGTCCAACAAAGCACAGACTTGCTTAACTGGATAGACAGACACGTCTCCACTACAGAAACTGCATTGCAATTACAAGCAGTTTCCGTTCCTTTCAGATTGTTTACATTGACCCTTCCCCAAATGCACTGTGAGTTTCCCACATAAATGCTGCTTCTGATGTAAGCCAGTGATGCATCACCACAGAGAGCGCAAAGTACTTAAATATAATTCTCAAGGTCATAAATATATAATCTCACAAGATGCTGACTGCTGCTTTTTTATCGTTTTAAAGATTACAATCTATAATGCTGTTTGCAAATACAATTTGGATACTTCCAACTCGTATTTAGAAGGGAAGTCACTTTTCTTGAATATAGACTCTATTTTCATTTTTTTTTTTTCTTTGTTTTCTGCATTTGATAAATTAGAAAACTGTGGCAAGCGGAGCGTAGAACAGCAAATGGATTATGATCATGGTGACGTACACTGCTAAATATAATTTTAAAATAACCCAATTTGGAAATGTAGCTTTTATTTTATATATGGTCAGTCTGGAAGTTGGATACAAGAGTAACCTCTGTAGTTACGGAGGAGGTCATGCTGTCAGGATTTCTATAATCGCTCAAGTGTGTAATAACGCAGTAAAGATAACTTAATAAGCTCAAAATATACAAATGTGTTGTGCATTTAGTGCTCTAAAAATGCACCAATCTGTCTCCTGCATGTGTAGGTGCACGCCCACTTTCTGCTTTTGGGAAGTGCATTTGTGTAGATGGTTTGCATGGCCATTGTTGGACTAGATGGAAATGTGGATGATGGAAAAAGAAAACTTGTTGGTTCAAGTCCCGCCTGCTGTCACATCCACCCTGGGTATTATAACTTTCAAACTTTTCTCCTAAAATGATACACACTTGGATTCACAGATGTGTGAAAATGTGTTGTCCAAAGGTGAGTAGGATCGGTGACTTGGTGACAGACATTTGTGCATGGACCATCCTGCAGTTAGACCTCTGGAAGTACCTGAGTTGTTTAAATCTCAAGAATCCACATTAAATTGAGATCCTCTTTGGATGATATAAGACTCTCTATCATCATCACCTATTTATTTATATAGAACCACTAATTCCGCAACGCTGTACAGAGAACTCATTCACATCAGTCCCTGCCCCATTGGAGCTTACAATCTAAATCCCCTAACAAACACACACTGAGCGAGACTGAAGGCAATTTAATAGCAGCAAATTAACCTACCAGTATGTTTTTGGAGTGTGGGAGGAAACCGGAGCACCTGGATGAAAGCCACGCAAACACGGGGAGAACATACAAACTCCACACAGATAAGACCATGGTAGGTAATTGAACTCCATGACCGCAGTGCTGGAAAGCAGAATTCCTTCCTTTCGCCAATTGACTGTCAAGCATTCATAATGGTTTTGACCCTAGTATGTCACTGGTATTTAGATTGCCGTATGGCACATGCCACAACAGGTTTTTGTTTTGATTGGGATTTATGGTGTGATGTGCATAATTATATTATTAGTTTTATATTGTGTTCGCTGCTCCACAATCCCTAACTTCCTTTAAAATTGTCTTCTATAGTTTCCACATTGTGACAGCAGCTATTGAAACTAGTTATAAAAAGGAGATAGAGAAGCAACACCCTATGCATCTTTACTTTTCCTCTGAAATCCTTTTTAGCTTGAAGTCAAAGTCCTTTCTCAATCTATGTCCCTAGTTTGCCACGTCCAATCATTTTAGTTTGACCTTCATAATGGACACCTGAAGGAATGTGAAAGGTAAAATGTGCATTCATTTAGGAATGTAGAACTGCAGTGTTTTTGAAAAATGCCAAGTAATCTGCATAACCAGATTTAGAATCCTGCAGAAAGTAAAAATAAAAGTTTCTATGTAGATCAGTTTTGGTGACTACCAGAACCAAATTTCAAAATCTGTGGTTTATTGAGCATATAAAGCAAATCTGGGGATCTCTATTTATTTGTCAGGGTGACAAATGACTGGGGAAAAAAATTGCAAACTACCTAAACCCATTATCATCCTCATCACAAAACCCATTTCCAACATATGAACATATGTATCTTTGTTGAAATGTAAGTAAACTCTCTGTCCCTTTTTGATCCACTTTCACCTCAACATCATCATTATTATTTCTAGAAATAGAACCTTGCATTTGCTCTTTGGATTGAGTAATCAATACAAATAAATGACAAGCAGGTCTTGTCTGCACGAGCAACACAAGTAGAATCGTTTATTGCTTTTTGGCCCAATGCTGCTGCTGTTGGTGCTTCTGCGTTTGTATCAACAGGTACACTTCATGAGGACGTTATAACCTTAAGCTTGACAGGTGCGGTAGCTGCTAACTTAGGAGGGGTGTTTGCTTTTAAATTTTTAATGCCACACATGCCTAAGTCAGAAGCTTGTTTTACAGAACATGTCTGGCTCATTTTAGCATGACTATTTTCCTCATTTCCCTCATCGTGGCAAGATGGATTTCTGCTACAGAAGCTAACCCTTGGTTGCTTCATTTCAGTGGTTGACTTCTCTTTACCAGTCTGCATTTCTACCACACTCTCTCTCTTTTTTTTTTTTCTGTTTCAGAATGTTTCATCATTATTAATGCAACATATTAGGAACCCCTCCAGCCGGCACAACACAACCCGGAGTCTACTCTGCCAATCAGGTGTTCACTGGAGCCCCTGATGGTGGGGACAGACTGGGCTGTAGACTGACAGAGGGTCGTGAAGTGTGTACCGGCTGGGGAGAACCCAGGCAAGCGGAGTGAGGTCCACGCAGAGGTCAAGGGCCGGCAGCAGGTTGCAATTCCAGTTAACAAGCTAGGGTCAAGGGCCTCGGGCAAACAGGAGAAACGGTAAACAGGCCAAAGGTCAGGGTCACGGGATACACCAGAGAAGTCCAAATCCAAGCCAAGGGTCAAACACGAGAGATCAGCAGAATATCAATACACAGGAGCAGGAACAAGCAGGTCAGCAGACTGGGAGGCAGAAGCTATAACCGGCAATGAGGTAGCAGACCTCATTGCCTTAAATAGTGAGCACAGCCAATCAGAGCCTGGCTCTGATAGTACCCAGCCCCCTGCACCTAAATTCATTAGCCCGCAGACTAGTAACATTTGATGAGCGCATGCGCCCGGCTTCTCATTGCCGGGACGCAGCGCTGAAGCGTCCAACCGTTGCAACGGCCGGGTCATGGGCGGAAGTGACGTCCCGGTCGCCAAAGCGACGGCCGGGACGCAGGTAAGAGTCGCGGCGGCTGGGCACCGCCGCGTCTCGTAACGCAACGTGCAGACTGTTATATTAGAAAAGGGTACTGAAAAAGTGAACAATAAGTAAATATTGCAGTCAAGCACAAAACAGCTACATTTGACATTACACAGAACATGGATAGAGCCTAGTCATCAATAGGTATGTTCCTCACTACTAGACTGAGGGCAAAATTGCCAAGTAGTTAGTCATATTACTATGATGCACTGAATAAAAAAAAAATCAATTGTATGCATCTAAGATTCTATTGCAATGCAGTACTGAAACAGCCATACTTTGCTATGTACTAAAAGAACAGTCTGAGTGATATTGGCTAGCAAGTATAACTGACCATAGACACCCCTTTATAAAGTTGTGAAAGACGCTTACTTTATACAAGACAAAGGAATTCCTAAAATCATCTATAGATATGTTAGCCGCAAGCCAGTAGGCACCAAGGAATAAGCCGTTAGTAATTCTTCTGGTACACCAAATCAGAATTAGAATTGTTATGTGTGTATTGTCGCTAACCAATAACGATTGTCGAACCTCGATTTGTGTTTTCAATGCACAAATATTTATTCGCAACAAGTAGAATAATATGCTCAAGCGAAGTAATAATAAATACAGCCGTTACTTATCGCAGGCGCTCTGGATCCAGTGCAGTCATTCAATCCTGAAGTCTGGGGACAAGAAGTCTGCACTCTGGATCACAAGCTGCTGCTTATATACACACAGAAATACAGTAATACAATGAAGATGGTATAGCTTGCATCTATTGGTCCAGGTCTCAGGAAGGTCCAAGGGGTTGTCAATCATTGGCTAGTTCATCCTAAGGAATCCAAAGGAGGGGTTCACCTCTCCAGGGGGTATGCTGGGCTCTTCCCGCCAAGATTCCTTAGTCTTAAGTAGTTCATAATTCCCTATCATTCATAACTTGTGTATGCACTCTGCGATTCCTTCGCAGAGTGAACCAAACAGTAGGAAATGTAAAGAGGTTTATTATAATACCACTCATGATATGATTCCTTCAACCCGTTCCGTGTATTTCACTAATATGCATGTAACTCTGATATAACATATAAATACTACTATATTTCGACATAACTGACTATGTGTTGCAACTACCATTAATGTGTACTATTTTATAAGTATGCGTGTTTGTGCGAATGTATGGTAAAAGACCAATTACTGTTGCTGCCACGTGTAGTGGATGCCCTTTCACGCCGTAGCGTGCCCATGTACGTCGTAGCGTACCGTACGCATCTTTTCGGACAAAGACAACCAAGTTTGCTCGACTTTAATTGAAATGACTTTATCCAATTTGCTGACTTCGACAGAATGTATGCATGTGATCTGATGTATGTATTAATCTTGTAATGATTTCCTGGGCTAGTCCCAAAGCCTACTCGTACTCCAACCGCACCACAAAGCAGAATTAATTGACACCAATCGTCATGACAGCTGTTTTTTATGCAGTACAGTTCAGGATGGTCACTTCATACAATAGCAGAGCTAAAGTGGAGCATGAAGATTATATTTTCGAACAATGCAACTCAGTACATCCTTTTCCCATCTGACATTTAAGTCACGCAAAAGTCTTGCAGCAGCCTCGCTCATCTTTAATCTACATATATCATACATTTTTATCTCTTATCCATTCTTAAGCCATAAAAAAGGGAGGAAGATTGAGGAACAGCAATAAGGGAAGAGTAGTACAACCGGATACGTGACAACATGACAATGCATTTCCGCTGACTAATAATGTTCTGCTCCTGCGTTCCCTCACTTTTCTTCAGTTACATTGACATAGGCTGAACAAATTAATTGGTCCTAAAGGTACTTTTTAAACAAAAACAATCTAATTAAACATTACAACATCAATTTCTGCTACATTACATCCAAAAGTAGGTTAGGTTAATACCTAGAAGTGGTTAGGGAGTCTGATCATTCCAATGCAGCGTCTGAAACTAATAAACCTTTTATTAGTATAGTGTGCACTATAAAATACTAATATTGTCAGTGTAACCATGCCTCATGATAGGCCCATGGCTGGGGACACGTAGAGGCAACATGCGGGCAAGGGCCTAAAAAAAAAAAAAAAAAAAAAAAGGCACTAGGCACCAGGAGGGTAATAGATCCCCTGGGAAAAATGGAATATGGTCACTGTGCCCTCGTGCATTAGTCTAGGGAGTTAATTCTTATATGTTGTGTCTTTTTGCACACAGTGGGCATCATAAGTGCTGAGTTCCTGGCACACAACCACCAATTTGCTCTGTATTCTACTAACTGGCATGCACATCTGCAATCAGCTGAGGGTGGGCAGTGATGAAGAGGGGTCCCTCAAAAACATTACATTTCGGACCCAGTAGCCTTTCATCCTGGAAATTTTACTAAATTGTACATACGAAATTTAGAAGATAAAATTTAGGTGCTGAGGCTGCATGTAAAACTCCAAGACCCACCCCTGCTTACAAAGGGTTAATAAAGTTGTAGCAACAGGAAATGGTAACTTGTTCAAACAATTTCTAACAATATATCTGTATTTATAGTCTGAATAGCTGTAACCTGAATAAAATGACACAGGTGCAACTCATAAAGAACTGAAAGTAAATAAAGAAAGGAGTTATATTCAGGTATACATGTTTAAATAAGAGTCGGGGCTCACCCAGACTAGTGCTTTCAGAGAACTTTCCTACGCCGCATTCCAGACGGAGCACAATGAGAGAGAGCCACTGAAAATACAGCAGTTTACATAGAAATAACTTAATTCAGTCGGCACTACTTGAATGAAGTTGGGGAGGGGTTATCTGTGATAACAGTGTAATGGCATGATAAATCTGAACTGTGCTAAAATTCAGCAGCTTTGAATTTTTATACCAGAACAATTAACATTATCTTGTTATGTTGTTCATACAAGTGTAATTGGCATACTATATAAACACTATTGATCCCTATATACACTATTAACCCTGCAAACGACAGCCCCATGTAGACACGAGGCTTGCAGTAAAGTAGAGGCTATCTCATATTATGTTCCATCTTGAATACAATGATCTCTGAAAACGAGTCCGAACATTCCAGAACGGACCTTACACCTTTTACCCAAATGGATCAAAATAATGTGACCAGCAACATTTCCATTCACTCATACTGACAACCTCTGATTCCATGCACTGCCAATGTTTGGTTCCTGTTTGGTAGCTATTTCACTGTGACTTTGAACATCTTCAGCAACATTTTAACCACAGCTGTTTGTGCCAGGAGTTCACATACCACCCTCACTAGTTAAGATATGATTTTAGTTAACCTCAAAGGGCAACCATGATAACATTGCACACACGCAAGTGGCTTTTTGGCTCATTCTCCCTGTAGTCTGAAACATGGTACTGAAAATCTGATTGATCTGTGCAGTTTTCAGTAAATGAGAAGAAAGGAAAACAAACTTTTTTGGTGGTATTTAAAAGAATTCTGCACCATGGTAGTTACAAGTCTTGACTGTAGCACAGAAATATAAAGAAAAGCACGAATATGTTTGTACATTAGGCATAATGTAATGAGTCACTTAATTCAAATTAAGTTAGTAGGACTTGTTTATAAACAGTAATGCACCATATTAACTGATAAGATGCCAGAATTTAGCAGTATATATCCACCCCGTTCAACATTTGGGCTCAGGATTTCACAC
Source organism: Mixophyes fleayi (assembly GCF_038048845.1). Taxonomy (NCBI): domain Eukaryota; kingdom Metazoa; phylum Chordata; class Amphibia; order Anura; family Limnodynastidae; genus Mixophyes; species Mixophyes fleayi. The sequence goes on along the minus strand of NC_134412.1, from coordinate 17,529,203 downwards.
AGTCCTCTGGTGGAATTTGGCCTTAAATGTTCTGTGCAGAATAACATTATTATTTTTGTTCTGCCTGGACTCCTAATGAACTACGCCACGGAGCTGAATCAACATGTACTGCAGATCCAAATGTATTTACACATTATAAATTCCCCGAAATGCCAAATTTTCGGTGCTAAATGCCATTCCATGAAGTGGTAAAGAAAAATCGGAGCTAAAAGATTATATCGCCAAAACGTCGCACCTCTGCGAAATGGTCTGTTCCACCGCAAAATACGGTTCACGTATAACTCCGCCGCAACTCGTTCATCTCTGCACATGGTCGATGCTTGAAGTTAGTGGTGGATAGAGCAGGCCTCTGCGACAATGGTGGGAAGCCCAGCAAAAGATGCCTAGGGTGCAAAAATGAAATAGAAAGCTGGGGTTGGGTAGTTAAAATACCACTGTGTTACCCCCCCCCCCCCCCCCTCCTAAATTTTGGTTTGGTCTGATCACTCAGTTTTTGGTTATATTCTTCTGTTGCCCATTCCCAGTTGCTCAATTTAACTTTCAGAACATATCAGAAACCTTGTAGGGGGATCCACTCATTAAGCTCCCATGAGCTAAAGATTATTGTACACAAATGGGCAACTTGCATTCTATCTGTGCTCCGTCTTGTTCAACGGACATTGAACAGAGCAAAACTGCAACTCAGGCAAACTTCAGATGGGGATTTGTGATATTATTATGGGCAACGCAGGTTCGTCTGCCATTTAACTGTACATGCACCCCTTTTCAGCCATATGACTATCTGACTGCTTACAAGGTAAAAGGGACGGTGTATCAAACATTCAAAAAAAAGCAAAAGTGGAGGAGTTGCCCATAGCAATGAATCAGATTCTAGCAACCGTTTTCTAGAATGTACTAGATAAGTGATAGCTAGAATCTGGTTGCTATGGGCAACACCTCCACTTTTACTACTTATAGTATGATAAATCTACCCCATCCTCTTGCGGGCGGTGGAGAGCTGGGGCAATCAGAAATAAGTGACCGAGGGTGACACAGCAATGATAAGGAGAAGGGGTAGACGGCTTATATTGGTTAAGCAGCTGTTTCCTCTTTGTGGTGAAATTTGCTGAATTTATATGTAGGATGCTGGATATTGAATAATATAGGATGCTTACATCAAGTGATTATATATTAATATATATACTGTTCCAGCTATCTAATGAACATTAGTGCTTATAGTACATTCATGGAAATTGAATCACACTGGAAACTAAGCAAAATTTGGATCTGTATTCTCACATCTGCGTTCAGACGCAGTAGAGGGGTTGCTCTGATTTTTGCAACAGAAAGAATTTGCTTTTTATTCAGTATTTATTAGAGATGCTCAGGCTTGGTTCCCCGAGAACCGAACATACCCGAACTTAGCTGATCCGAGTACGGAGCTGAGCCGGCTCGGTACTTTCACGCTTTTTCGGATTTGAAAACGAGGCAAAACGTCATTGTTACGTCGTCGGATCTCGCGATTTTTGGATTTCTTTTTAAGATCCAACATAACTGTGTGTAGTCGGACCCAAGGACAATTCCACCTTGCACCATTTTTCTTTTCTGCCACTGCTGTGTGCCAATGTGTCCTAGATGTGCTAGGAACTGCCGTGTGTTTGTGTCATTGCTCTGTCACTTACCATCCAGCCAGGTCGCTGCAGTCTTTGTTTGAAAGTGTATGAAAATAATATTGCAATCCTGTGAGGTGGTCAAAATTTACTGCAAATGACTTGAAATTGGTGTTATTGAGGTTAATAATAATGTAGGAACAAAAAAGAGCAAAATTATGTGATTTTAGGATTTTTTTCTAAAAAAAAAAAAAAAAAAAAACCAAAACGCACGAGGGTGGTTTTGCCAAAACCAAAACACGCAGCTAATCCAGATCCAAAACCAGTTCACGGGGTTCAGTGAACATCTTTAGTATGTATGGTGATATTTGAGTAGGGTCCCTATTTGCTATTATTCTCTATCGCCAGTGAGTCCACAGTCGGCCAATCATATTATCCGAATGCACACAGCAGCACAGATTATTTTAGGAAACGGATCTTGGAGGAGGGAGAAATCTGTCTATTAGTTTTGTCTGAGGGCAGGGCTGCATGTGGCATGATGTGAGCAGGGTAAAGTCTGAAAGTCAGATGGTAGAAGCAATGTTCCATAAAGGCAAACTGGATCATCAAGTATTTTATGACAAAATTGTTTTTCTTTTCTACTTGTCACAGAAACTAGGTAGGAAAAAATAAACAGTTGATGTTATCAAATTCCATTGTAGATTAAAGGAAACTATTACCTGTAATCTGCTATGGAAATAGTGCCAGTATTCACGTGCATTCAATGGCAGTGTGTATTTTTGGCTGACCTTTGTGAAACATGATATGTATGAGAGATATATTATAGGGAACTCCCTGACTTAGTTGAGTCATTGTTTCCATACATAGAGAAGCACTCTGGTACCTAGCTGCAGGGGCTGGCTGGCAACTTTTAGCCTAGAAAGCGGCCACAAGCAGGTAGCCCAGGCACAATGGGAAAATGAGCGTGTCAAAAATCAGGCAGATGTGGTTTATCCAATATGGGTGTGGATTTATATAGCCAATTAAATATATCAAAAATTGTTATATCCAAAAGCTATAATGAAATACAACACTTACCAACCCCATCTATAACTAGTATGGAAAGCAGAGACTGTTCGAGTGACCTCTATATGATACACAGACTATTCTAGTGACCTTCAAACAATACAGAGAGCATTCTAGTAGCAACTATACAATACTGTATAGTACTTGTCCTGGTATTTTTTTTTGTTTTGTTTAATATTTGGTACTGTTTTACCCTGTATGGTCTAATGTCTGTTTCTGTGCGGCACTGTGGAAATTTTGTGGCACAAGGACAGATAAATAAGTGATGCAAACAGCCTTTCTAGTGACCTCTATACAATACAGACAACATTCTAGTGACCTCTATACAATACAGACAACATTCTAGTGACCTCTATACAATACAGACAACATTCTAGTGACCTCTATACAATACAGACAACATTCTAGTGACCTCTATACAATACAGACAACATTCTAGTGACCTCTATACAATACAGACAACATTCTAGTGACCTCTATACAATACAGACAACATTCTAGTGACCTCTATACAATACAGACAACATTCTAGTGACCTCTATACAATACAGACAACATTCTAGTGACCTCTATACAATACAGACAACATTCTAGTGACTTCTATACAATACAGACCACATTCTAGTGACTTCTATACAATACAGGCCACATTCTAGTGACCTCTTTACAATAGTGAGCATTCTAGTGACCTCTATAAAATACAGACAGCATTCTAGTGACCTCTATACAATGATTTAAGTATACTCTAGAGATCACCAAATAGCCTGTGTCTTATTTTAAATCTGTCATGTCCAGTAACAGTGCGGCTGCCACATGCGGGTGGACAAGATGCGGCCTGGGAGCATCCTCTGCCTCCCTCTCGGACAACAAGCACATCCATGCGGCTGTAGCTAAAGGTTAAAATTGTACTGGCCCCTAGGCCCCCTGGCCCCCCTTTTCTCTGACCAGCAGTTACAGTATGTAAGAACTACATATTCAGCGCAAATTCCCAAAACTTCATAGGATTGCTGATTAATTTGCATGGTTATGAAAATAATTCTTTTGTTTCTCTGAATTATTCAAACTGAAACTCCATTACTTCCTAAAAACAAAACGGGTTTGGCAAGAATGAGGCAATCCTGTGAGAATGTCCCGTGTCTCTGCTTCTCCAATGACGAGAATAGATCCTTTGATAAATTCCTTGAACTATAGAAGAGGAATTCTCAGTAGTAATGTAATCCGTTCAAATGGATTGTGCATCTACTGCACGAATACAGCGCTCACACTATGACTGTCCCAAGCTCATTCACATCGATGATGAAAGACACAACCTGTCCAAAAAGGCATCGAAACGCGCTACGAACTGTCACCATTTGCTCTACTCAAGTAGAAGCACAACTCCGCCAAGGTCTGTGATTTGGGCCTAACTGCCCATTTGGATAGACTAGTCTGTAGAGAAATAAAGGAAATTATTCCTTTTTAAGATCCAACATAGCGAGAGGTGGGAGGGAGCGCGGACCCCCATTTTTCTTTTCTGCCACCAGTGGCGGATCCAGGGGGGGGCGATGGGGGCGATCATCGCTCCCCCTAGCAGGGGCTTGCTGCCGGCGGCTGCACACTGTGCAGGTCCGTTAAGCAGTGACAGTGTGCTGCCCAGCTGCTCTGATTGTGTTTTTTGAACACAATCAGAGCAGCGGAGCAGCACACTGTCACTGCCGAGCGGACCCGCACATACTGTGCAGCCGCCGGCAGCCTTAGAAATTAGAAAGGGGCGGGGCCTAAATCCCCCCCCCCCCTAAAATCACCCGGGGTATAGCAAAAGTCTGGATCCGCCCCTGTCTGCCACTGCTGTGTGCCAATGTGCCCTAGATGTGCTAGGAACTGCCGTGTGTTTGTGTCATTGCTCTGTCGCTTACCATCCAGCCAGGTCGCTGCAGTATTTGTCCGAAAGTGTATGAAAATAATATTGTGATCTGTCAGGGGGTCAAAATTGACTGAAAATGACTTGCAATTAGTGTTATTGAGGTTAATAATAATGTAGGAACAAAAAAAAAGAGCAAAATTATGTGAATTTAGCATATTTTAAGATTGTTTCTAAAAAATAGAAAACCAAAACACACGAGGGCGGTTTTACCAAAACACGAAGCTAATCCAGATAGATCCAAAACCAAAACCACTTCACAGGGGTAATATATATCTTAGAGATGTTCACTGACCCCCATTTTTTGGTTTTGGATCTGGATTAACTTTGTTTTGGTTTGGGTGGTTTGGTTTTTGATCCCAATTTTTCTTCTAAAACCCCTATTTATTTATTTTGCTAAAAACACATAATTTTGTTTTTTTGATATCCCTACATTATTATTAACCTCTAACATTAATTTCCAGTAAATTTTTGGCAAGTGATGAGAACACTGCTACCCCTCCTGTTTCTGTGTGAGCAATGGCACTGAGCAATGGCACTGGAGACTGGAGAGTGACACGAACACTGCTACCTCAATGGCGCTGGATCTCCTAGGGAGGGAGGTACTTATGGAATCCAAAACTCGTGAGATCCGACAACGCAACAATGACGTTTTTTTCCTCAATTCAGATCCGAGGACTCGTGGAGATACCGAGCCGGCTCGTTGGCCTACTCTGATCCCCTAAGTTCGGGTGGGCATGGTTTTCAGAAAACTGAGCCCGAGCGTCTCTAAAATATATATATATTATACACACACATTATGACAGTAATAATAAGTTAGTGTTATTATGTTAAGTTTCGTTGAAGTACCTCTTAATATCGCCGTTAAGTGAAATTAGTACCCTAATCTTTCCCTCAAGTAGAGTGTTAATAGTTAGTAGCAATTAGGGAAAGGTTTGAGTTACAAAGGTTATTTGTTTGTCCAGGATAATAGGTTCCAGGAAGGAAAATAACATGCACATTAAACTGGTTATTGTATTGTATATTTAATCTTTAATACAAACACATTGTGCATGTATAATTGTCTGTCTCTGCTAATAGTTTATTAGCCTAACCAGCCTATATTAAATAAATCTTAAGCCAAAGGGGCATTTAATACAGTATTATATTGTTTTAGTGTCCTTTGGGCCTTTGGGGGGGGACCAGGTCTGGTATGGGGCAGGGGTCCTCCTAATTGACACTGAGGAGTATATTTACTAAACTGTAGGTTTGAGAAAGGGGAGATGTTGCCAATAGCAACCAATCAGATGCTAGCTTTCCTTTATTTAGTACTTTCTACAAAATGACAGCTAGAATCTGGTTGCTATAGGCAACATCCCCACTTTTTCAAACCCGCGGTTTAGTAAATATACCCCCAGCGTTCAAATTCCAGCACGGAGAAGGAATTCAGGCTCAGGTGGAGGCACTATCAAGACTTAAAGGTGAGAAACACTTAGTTCCAATCTACGGTCTCCCAGTTTAATTAACGGTGTGCAATTATAAATTAGTAAAACACTCATTTTATTTCCTTGAAAGGCTTCCCGCCTTAAGGGGAGCCATCTTCTAGCCGAGACCCAGGAGAGAGGAGGTGCTCCCGGGTCCCAGGCAAGTGTAAAGGCATAAGAGGCAAACACCCCTGTAAGGAAAGGAGGGGAGGAGGCAATGCCCCAAACTTACTAACCCAGTGAGGGCAGGAAAGACCCATGTACGTGGAATGGAGCCCAGGAAGGACAGCAACAGCCCCACATTACCCTATGAGGGGTGGTAAGAAAGGGGGTAAGAGCCTCCAAATATGCAAGAGAGTCCAATAGTGAACAATAGGGCTGCAGAGGGGGATCCCCTCCTTTAGGGGTACCCCAGAAGTGGCACCTGTGCAGAATAAGAGAGAGAGCATGGAGAGGTGCAGCACTGGTATGACAGTGGACAAGAGGAGGAGAGTCCCCTACTATAAAGGCCAGCAGAAAGGTAGAGCCTTAGGAGGAGAAGCTGCTGGAAAAGTGTGGCTGAGAATAAAGGCATGGATGGATGGTAGCCAGAGACCCTGGATAGGGGTGAGTGTGTGGCAGCTGCTACAGAAAAGAGCCCCTAGATATATTCCCGAGGAGTGGTCAGCACCCGGGGAGAGAGTTCATGGCCAGGTGCCCTGTGAGACTGAGCTATGTGTCCCTAAGCAGGAGGGAGAGTGCCATGTGTAGCAGTATGGCTGTACCCTGCCGTCAGGGGAGTACTGTGAGTCAGTGTGTGACTACCAGTATGTGATGGAGAAGTCCCTGGCTACTGAGATATGTGACAAGCATAAAATAATCTGTAAAGTGTTCCCCCAAATCGTTAGACGCAGCTTCAGCTGAGGGATGAAGGGAGGGCCCTGGATAGTGGGCAATCACTCCGTACAGCAGCAGTAGAAAGCACCCCATACTTGAAGGGGGTCACTGCATGAAGGCAGTGTGGCTGGTCCCTGATGTAGGAGGTGGGGCTCACCAGCGTAGTACGAGAATCCCTGGACCATGCCTACTGTCTGCCTGTGTATATGATTGGCTCTGACTGATGCTGTGTGATGACTGTCCCTACAACCTCAGGTGTGGGAACTACCAGAGTTATTTTATTGCTGCAAGTGTGATCTGGAGGAGTTGAAGTGGTCATACAACCGTTATCTGCAACTGTTATGCTCTTTTGTGCTGGAGGAGAAGAGGAGTTGTAATAAAGTTTTATCCTGTTGAACTGAGATGGGCTGGCGCCCAATATTTAGTTTGCACTGCACTGCACTGCACCGCACCACTGCACTAGAGTCTACCCACATGTGACTGTGCTAAACACCTATGTATTCGGGAGGCAGGGGGTCCTCTGGTATTGGTTGCCCATATCCAGGGGTGCCATCAGAAACTGTGGGGCCCAGTACTTATTAATATGGCAGGCCCCCCACCCCTCCCCATACATGTGCCCCCCTCCCTCTTTGCCATACATCCGCCCCCACTCCCTCCTCACAGTACATTCCCCCCACTCCCTCCTCACAGTAAATGTTCCCCTCCCCCCCCCCCCAAACTAAATGTCCCCCTCTCCCCTCCCTGGCACAGTTAATGTCCCCTCTTCTATCTGCCCCTCGCCCATAAAATGAACACCTAATTAACTTGCCTTCTCCTCCGCGATGCTGCAGCTCCCGGTCACTGATACACTGGCATCGCGGTGCGCAGTGTTGATGTCACAGCGCCGCACTCCCAGCCTATCAGAGCTTGGGAGGCAGAGCTGCAGCATCACGGAGAAGAAGGGGCAGCACGGTCGGTCAGACTGAGAGGCCCGGGTAGTCCAGGGAGCCCAGACGTACGGAGAGGTCTGTCTGGGCCCCCTACTCTGTCCGGGCCCTACACAGTAGTAGTATCCATACCCCCCTGATGGTGGCCCTGCCCGTATCCACCAGCTAGCAAGGGCAGAACGTATTGACTGTAATTTGCAATCTGGCCTACAGAAGGACCCTTCACATCCCTCAGCATTCAGGAAATAAATGGTAAGTGTATTGGAGGGGGTAATATTAATGTTATCTGGGGGCTGGTAGGTGTATTAATGTTTATATAGTGTCTCTGATAAGCTATTCATGTAACATGGGGTTGGTGGAAGCTATTAATCTACTCATGTGAGGTTTCTATATTAAATGTTCAAGTTAATAATTTATTAGCCTTTTTAATGAATATGATATTGGGACTGGTTGGGGGGAATAGGCCTACTTACTAAAGGTGAATGCTATTACATTTTTGTTCTTGTTGCGGGGAAAGAGGCCTATCTATTAAATGTGGTTGCTACTAATGTAATGTGGGGGCTGGTTGTGGTGGAAGGAGGCCTAATAATTAAATGTGGTTGCTATTATCTTTTTTACTTGTCGGGGCTGGTTGATGTTTACTCATTGGTCAGCTTTGCAGGAGGTGGAGAGAACTTATATCTTTCCCCAACAGTTTGCAGTTATTTGGGCTGAGAGATACCAAGGGGAGAGTTAAGTGAGATAAATAGACCAGCAGGGGTGTAGGAAAGGTGTATTCATGTGTGTTAGGGTAATTGTTTCATCGGGCAGAGGCAGAGAATGACTAATCATGAGGTTTAGAGCTCTCGACTGCATGACAACACTCACGCAGAATTCACAATGCTAAACTTCATAATAACCCAATTGTCACTCGTCACACGCTCTCTCGTTTCACATGAAAACAAACATGGCATTCTTTGTGCTTATACATACTGGGGCTGCACCTACATGCTTAGTGTCAACGCCTCCTATCATCGGGATTAACTACTTAATATTTACACATGACATTTAGCAAAAACTCCCAGTCACGAAAACCTGAGCAAAAGCATATGTTGAAAAACAAACAAAACCATAGTATTATATTAAATAAACTTCAATGGTGCTGAGAAAGTTACATTAATCCTAATAAATCTTCTAAGAATTATTTGTATTTCTTCAAAACCAGTTCTGTTGTTGTAAGGTGATTTTTTTTTTTTTTTTTTTTTTTTTAATTTTGTTTCCTACTGTCAATAATTTAAAAGAGAGAACCTTTAAAACACAATGCTGTAAACTCCGACATTATACAGTTGACATCTTCCAGAAAGTCTGGGAATTCTGGCACTTGCATCAGAACAGCAACCCCCCCCCCCCCCGCCCCAGGAACTTCATGACCGCTTCAATACTCTTCTCACCATGTGACCTAAGCTTCACCCAATGCAACTGTCTCATCTTCCAACCTATTGCGGACCACTTTCCCTAATAGTTAGGATTAGTATAACTTATAATTGCCCACTCTCCCGGGATGTCAGAGACTCCAAAGAGCAGGCCGTTCTCCCGTATTCTACAAGAGGGGGGCCTTAACGCGTTTCGCTGTAAATTACGTAATTTTGGTTCTGCCCCCTGAGATGAACTTTACCATAAGTGTGGTCAAAATTACTCAATTCATGGCGCCCGCCTACCATCTTTCAATTAGACAAGTTTGGTATAAATACCGGTCTCGCCCCGTCCTATCCTTCCTCTTCCCCTCTTCCTCCCACCGCAACTTGTATGCTCTCTTGCTCCCAGATCTTCCTCCATCTGCCTGTAAAGAAACACCTCTCCCCCATCTCTAAATTCATAATAAAATAAAACTCTACACTGTACTAAATAGTTTACAGCCTTCACCTTTCGCACCCCAGTCGGCTGACCCTGGGGTGCTGTATATTTTATGTACTATTTTTATAACTTTTATTATACCTCGATGGCAATCTTTTTTTATATCTGATATGTTATGTTTAAAGCCACCTATGTTTCATTTCTGCTGTTACAAATAAAACAAATACATAAAAATAAATAAAAATCTACAATGCTGCCCTTAATAATATTAATAGAAATATCTTTACAAAAGCAAAACAAAGAGGTTCAAAGCGGAGTGTTGTTTATTTTAAACGTCATACCCAGATCACTTACATGTTTTGCGGTCTAACCTGGAATGTCCAGGAGACTCCTGAATTAGAGGGAGACCTAGACCTGCAGGTGCGATGACATTATCAAGCCACACCCCTTAGTGAACTCTGAATGGACAGGAGATTGATGATGCAATGAGTCTCCTCACACATAATGCCACCACCCACTTGATGTGAATTGCATAATCACCTTTTAAACAAAAATGTGTACATTCGTGCAATAGAAGGCCCTTCGCATGTAAAAAGGGCATTTGCACTGCAGTTTTACATTTTCATTATTTACCCTTATCAGGGGCAAACACAGGACTTCAAGAGGATTTCTAGACAGTACTAGGTTCCTCTCGATTCCCTTCAAATATCAAGCAATTCTGCATGCACTACTGTTAGGTAGCGTGACCTATCTTTCGACTAACCCGGAAGTCACCCAAAACGGAACCACCCCACTACAAACAGGATAGTTGGCAGACTGTCCTGCTCTCTCCTAGCTGCTCTTGCAGCTTTCACTCATACTTGCCAACTCTCCTGGAATGTCCAGGAGACTCCACAAATAGTGAGTGATCTCCCGGACTCCTGGATCACTCTCCCCCCACCATGGAGGAAACACTTAGGAGAAGCATATGTTATGACTACATCTTTGTGCTGAAGAGAGGCGCCCATTTTCTTGTAGCACATCTTCCTCCTGGTAAATAATTAGCAGTCACTTTTAAAGGATAGCCCTCTTCCCCAAACTTAACACCTTATTCAATAAAAGGACCCCAAACCACCCCAGCATTACATTTTTAGTCCCATCACCCCACCGTAAATTAATAGGCCTCACCATAACTCCACTATTAAATTAAATATTCATCACCATCAAAAATATAGCACCCGCCCTCACCAATAAATTATTAGTTCCCATTAAACCATTAGCCCTCTTCCACATCCTAGTATTAAACTAATAGCTCACACCCCCACCCACATTACATTAAGAGTCAACCACGTTCTCCCACACTTACATTAAAAGCCTATTCCCACCCTACCACCACTTTAACATTAAAAGCTCCCCCCCCCCCCCCCCCACACCAGGGAAGGGACCAGCCACCAGGAAGCATATTATGGGTCCTTAGACACCCTACTCCCAGATCAGCGGGGAGTTCTGGGTAATAGGAACCCCCTCCCCCCCTAGTGCGTGCCTATGTCTTATCTAACTCATAACTGACAGATACCAACAAATTGCTAGTTAGTTGCTTTGGTTCAGTGCTCAGTACAGAAGTTAATCATTAATAAATGACTGATAATATTATACAGAAGGAAAAAATTAACAAGGTCACGCTTACAAGCCCTCACATGTAACACGTACACAAATGTGTATTTTCCTAAACATAGGGACTTCATGCGTGACATGTCCCAGAGACCTCTCAATTTTCAGTTTTGCAGATGAACTTTGCTGAACTTTAACACGCCAGAAGCTCTCTTTCTATTAAAGGTCCAGACACGCCTTAATTTTTTTTTTTTAGGTATGGCTGAAATTAGCCTTTAAACATTGCATTCAAAGGAAATAAGGAAATACAGGTTTGACAACACTTTTACAAATGAAACTCTGCCATTTGATACATCAAAAAATGTTCATGTTCTTAATTATTTTCTTAAGCAGCAGAAAAATGCTACTCCTAAAACACACATTTGGCAGTAGTCTTGCATGCAATCCTGAGCTGGCTATTTCAAAATTTGAAAATTTCCTAGAGAGCTGCTGTGACTAAGAATATTGGTAAACTTGTCTACTCTCCCAAACTTCTGTTTAAAAGTTCTGCAATAGATAGACCACGATCACAAATGTCCAGTGTCTGACTGGGGCATGAAGGGCCCACCGGGGGACTGCAACACTAGGGGCCCACCAGAGGGGGTGTGGTCAGCCATCGAAGGACAGCTAGCACCTTAGTGTAGTATATAAAGCATACAGTGTGTGTGTATAAAGAATACACAGTCTTGACCTGCCCCTTAGATTGGGCAGAACAGTCACCAAAAATCAGGATTGCCCCATTAGACCAGGCTTGGCTAACCTGTGGTACTCCAGGTGTTGTAAAACTACAAGCCCCAGCATGATTTGCTAATATAGAGCAGCTTATTGCTGTAAGGGTATGCTGGGACTTGTAGTTTCACAACACCTGGAGTACCACAGGTTAGCCAAGCCTGCACTAGACTCAGAACATTTGACAGACTGTCCTACCTGTTGTCACTTTTACCACCTGTGGCTGTTGGTTTCTTTAGTTGCGGCTTGTCTGGATACTGGAATGTTGAGGGCCCTATTTGGAAAAAATAATGGGTACATTTAGAAACGCCAACCATCCCTGCCATTAAATCAACAGCACCTGCAATTAATAATTAGGCCTCTCTCCAGCCTGAACATTAAAGTAATAGTGCTCACATTTGATAAATATTTGATATGTGATTTCACCGGTAGCCCGCTGGGCCAGTCCGACGCTGCAAATGTCCCCACTAATCACCAATGGATGATGGTGAAGTCTGTGACCTTTCTTAAAAACAAATGTGCACTTGCATGGCCTTTGTATGCTACGGCTGTTTTTTTAAGTCAACGTCCAGCGCTCCTTACATGCTTTATAAATAGTCTCTTCAGTTCTGAGCCAACATCCTGGGTGAGCATTCTGGGCAACTTGAATTACACACTGTTTACTTTTCTATTGCATGAGTTTTGGTGTTACCTGCCAAGGCCAGAAAGGAAGAAATCCCAGTGTCAATTATATCTGTGGGTTTCGCTTACAAGGGGAGCAAATACAGAGAAAAATCCCTCAGCACAGTGTGTCACTTACGACCCAGAAGAATGCATGGCAAAGTGCTTTTTATTTTCTCCATCTCTTCTTTGTTGATAAGTTATAGACTTTACTTTGGGTGGAATTAAAATTTAAAAAAAAATACAGAATCTTGTGCTTATGTGCACTCTGGCCATGCTCAGATTGAGTAGGTTTCCTAATGCCTGTAATGGTTCAATACATAAGGTCCTCTCTCCTGCTTTGGCAGGTGTTTTCCAAACTAACATCGGAGTTGTCGAAGACCATACCCTGTGAACTTCATGGAGGAGGGGCACTGACAACACCACTGCTTGTTCGTAGAAGCCAAGAGGTACCAGCAGAGAGGATCTCCTGTGCTAGACCACTAGAGGCATTGGGTAAACCCGCTGCAGGTGCACCACAATGCATGCAAGCAGAGACATAACTGGACATGTGCTTTTATAGCAAGATTTTATAAGGAAACTAATAGCAGCACGGTGGCTTAGTGGTTAGCACTTCTGCCTCACAGCGGTGGGGTCAAGAGTTCGATTTCCGACCATGACCTTTTCTGTGTGGAGTTTGTATGTTCTCCCCGTGTTTGCGTGGGTTTCCTCCGGGTGCTCCGGTTTCCTTCCACACTCCAAAAACATACCGGTAGGTTAATTGGCTGCTGTTAAATTGCGTTTAGTCTCTGTCTGTCTGTGTGTGTTAGGGGATTTAGATTGTAAGCTCCAATGGGGCAGGGACTGATGTGAGTGAGTTCTCTGTACATCGCTGCAGAATTAGTGGCGCTATATAAATAAATGGTGATGATGGCAACAGCCCATCTTTGTGCCCACACACCATTGGAAAGACGTGGCCAGCTCATGGAGGGCAATACTAGCACTTAAAAACAGCACTTAAATTAAAATATACAGTAACATTATTCATTTTTAAAGACATATACAACTATGTGAAAGAAAAAAAAAGTGGAGATGTTGCCTATAGCAACCAATCAGATTATAGCTTTCATTTATTTAGTACATGCTACAAAATGATAGCTAGAATCTGATTGGTTGCTATAGGCAACATCTCCACTTTTTCAAACCCGCAGCTTAGTAAATCTAGCCCTTAGTCTCCTTAGAAAAACATGCATCATGGGAATCTAAAAGAATTCTACATATATTGTGCTACAATGAGACCACCAATTACTGAAACTGTGGCCCTGCACCCTCAGTAAGATGTATATTGCTAATCTTTCCAAAATGATCAGATCCACTGTTCGGGTGTAGTTTCCTCTGTGTTGAAAGGATTACATACATACATATATATTTACACTTTCCTTAATGTGGAACTAAAAGATATGATTTCTCTTTGAAAATATTGCTATTAGTGATTTGTTATTTTGTATTTGCTGTGATGTTAACCTTGATTCAGAGAGATAACTAGTTCCAGGCAAACTGGTTTCCACGCGTTTCACCTGGCCATCAGCAACGAGCCCTTTCACACATGAATAAACACGTGTAGTTTTTAAATATGCACATTGTAAACGATGCTAAGTCCTGGATTGTGACTAATGCGCATCTAATAATGCATTGCAAATCTAGGAATGCTGCACTGTCATGTCGGATTATAAAAACAAGCATATCGGTTTAAATGATCATGAATATAAAACCATAATTTAAATGGGAAATAAGTCTGTGGGGCTACTTCAATTAGCCGCAGTAACCTCTCAGCTGTGATTCTGCGCCCAAATATTGCATTTATGTCAATGAATCATTTGTGATGTGTGAGCAAAAATTACCTAGAATATTGCGCGGTAACAAAACCACAAGGTCAATATGGACAGAGAACGCAGAGAGGCAGTGGCGCACGCAGGGGGGGTTTCTGAGTCTCTAGAAACCCCCCCCTGCGTTAACTAAGTGGCCACTGTCCTATACAGCAGCCGCGGCGCTGTCAAAGAAGCGTCCGCGGCGGTTCTGTAGTGTATACAGTACCGCCGCGGACGCTTCTTAGACAGCGCCGCGGCTGCTGTATAGGACAGACCTGACGAAACGGAGCTCTCTCTCGGGTTGTTTTTTTTTGGGGGGGGGGTTGGGGGGAAACCCCCCCCCCCCCGACAATCCTCCGTGCGCCCCTGAGAGGGGGGGGCTCATTTACAAAGTATCGGGCCCAGGCCTGCCTGAGGGCCCTGGCATTCCTGTGCAGTGGGAGGAGTCACCATCCTGGTATGGCCCTGCCCCCTTTGGTGGCTATGGAAGGGGCTGTACCGGGGACTGATATGTCTCTTGGCAGCCCTGAATATGGAACCTCGCGTCTAAATGAATCGGCCTATATGGCTCCATGAAATGGTTAAAGAATTTTAGTGAGGATACAATTTTACAGTGGCAAGAGGGTTAGGCAGTTTATCACTTGTTAAATAATTACATGTAAAGTCGGATACATAATGAAAGATCATTAATTGCATGCAATGAAAGGGTTGCCCTCAACGAAACAAGTTTATGCAACTTCCCTTAGAGATATGACCATCATTCAAGATGTTCGAAGGTCAACATACACTAGTCTGAATAGAAGAAATCAAGATAAGTGCTCCCTTGTGAGGCCACACCTTGGTGGATACACACCTTTGTATTTGATTAGTATTTATTTTCAGGTCCTTTGTAGTTAAAAGGTAACGGACAAAGAGTATAAAGGAACAGAGAGGTAACCACAACGAGAAATGTTCCCTTGTAATATAGGGTTTGTTTCAGTCCTGCAGATGTGAATTGAGTTCGTGCGCTCTGTTATAACACAATATTTAATCGTGTCTTCCAGCCTTAACATCAGCACATGACAATGTGAGTCCACACTGCACAGAACCGCAGAATACTTTAGCACAACATAAAGGATAATAAAATATAATGGTTGGCTGCAAGTGAGGAGAACTATAAACTAAATGGGCAGCACGGTGGCTCAGTGGTTAGCACTTCTGCCTCACAGCACTGGGGTCGTGAGTTCAATTCCCAACCATGTCTTTATCTGTGTGGAGTTTGTATGTTCTCCCAGTGTTTGCGTGGGTTTCCTCCAGGTGCTCCGGTTTCCTCCCACACTCCAAAAACATACTAATAGGTTAATTGGCTGCTAAAGAATTGACCCTAGTCTGTGTGTGTGTCTGTGTATGTTAGGGAATTTAGACTGTAAGCCCCAATGGGGCAGGGACTGATGTGAGTGAGTTCTCTGTACAGCGCTGCGGAATTAGGGGTGCTATAAAAATAAATGGTGATGATGATAAATTAGATGGTCTGTTATGGTAAAATGAGCGTGACTTTAGACAGACGTCCCTGCGTTCACCTTCCTTCTGAGCTGCATTACATTCAAATAGTGCTGTTATAGTGCAAGTGTCCATATGATTGGTCCTTGCCAACATCATGGGGATCGAGCCTTATTTTTGAAAGCCACATCTAGTTAATCATTAGTTGAACAGAAAGTCTGAGCGACTGAGGAACAACATAGAGCGATCACCTTTGTGCATGCGATCTTAAAGATATGGCAGCTCTCAGCGAGCAATCAGTCATTGTACTCTATAGCAAACAAAGCTGCCTGGCAACCAAAAAGTGCAGCTCACAGTGTACCACATAATATAAGAAAAATGAATATTCAGTTTAATTGGTGTCTGACAGCAAATTAAGGCAAGTCTGGCATTTAACCAATCCGGCAAAGCAGATAAGCGAGCTATTATTAAAAAAAGGAAAAAAAATCAATTTTACAATCCAAAAATCCATTATATCACCACGGTAGATAATGGTATAAAGGGATTGCCAGTGATGGTGTTAGAACTCCGATAAGAAAAGCTGTCACATAGTTATTATTCCAGGTAATAATTAACGCAGTATGGACTCAAGTCAAATAGAAGCACAGATCTTTTACCTATAATTGTAGCAAAGTTGTGTGGCACAGAACAAACATTGATCTGCTCACACTATGACGGATCTACGGCTATTACTCATAGTTGTCTTATTGCTTAGTAAACGTTATATTATGAGATTATATTTATTGTGAAAAAAACATACACTGCAAAATTACATCACCTCTAGTTGAATGTAATTTCATGTATTTCAAATGGGGCTACAATTGTCCTCTTCTCGGTAACTCTCCTCCCTGAGGTCCCCATTTTGCTGTCGGAAGAGCAGAGCATTGACTCCTTCTGTGCAGCGCATGCGCCGGAGCGGTCATGCTCAGAAGAAGACACGCGCTCTACTCTATTGAGAGGAGAATATGGGGGGCCCAGGAGTCTAGACAGACATCACAGGGGTCCTTCCTAAATTTTCTTATGGGGCCTAGCGATTCATTGTTCCCAGATATTGTCCCGGATGCCTTATGGGCAGCATATCCTCATGCAAATTGACATAATGACTCACACACCAGTGTTAATGAAAAGAATGTTCACAGCTTTATTCACACCAGAAAAAAAAGCATATGCATGAGAAAGCGTCCATGACCTTTAGCAACTCGCCATACGGGAACCATTCTGCTCACCATGTCATAGGCAAACTGAGGGGGGGGGGGGGGGTTCTAGTGCCTGGAAAGCCTGGGGCACTGTATAATTGAGGTGGCTGGACCCTGCCCCCGCTTCACACGGCTCTGCTTGAAAAGGGAGAGCTGCGTGCACCGAACAGTAGTCCATTTATGTTATGGGAATATTAAGAGTTGGAGAGCAGCCAATCACTGTCTAATATTCTAACCATGCCCCCATGCATGCTGATCATGCCCACTGGTGGCATGGTGTGGAAACCCCCCTCTATAAATCCTGCGTCTACCCCTGTATGTAGACACCACAACAACCCCCTGCAACCAGCTCCTGGTACATGCCGCCCCCTCACTCATCCTTGGCATGCCATCCATGGATTCACAGGTTGGCAGGAATTGTCAAGACTGTAATTCTGCTTCTCCCCTGCTCACCTCCTCAGTATACCACTGTTAATCTGTCCTCCTTCATCCTCCGTCGCCACTCACTGGTCCCTGCAGATCCCCAAGACCTGTCCATGCCCCCCCCCCCTTTTCCCTAGCACGCTGTTCCCCGTGCTGCCCAGGAGCCAAGCCTCTTCTTTCCTGGCCCCCGGCTTCATAACACTCATTTTTTGTGTGGCTGGATTACTCGGCACTTCCGTGCTCTTAACACCCTCACCTTATAACCTGAGGCTGGTCCATTGTTCAAAGAAAGAAAGAAGTAATAATGCCACTGTATAGGTCATTTGGTACGGCCTCATCTAGAATACTGTGTTCAGTTCTGGAGGCCATTTCTCCAGAAGGATATAAATACATTAGAGACTGTACAAAGAAGGGCAACTAAATTGGTGCATGATCTACAGCACAAAACTTACCCGGAAAGACTCAAATATCTTAATATGTATATTTTGGAGCAGAGAAGGGAAAGGGGGGGACATGGTAGAAACGTTCAAATATATCAAGGGTTTTAACAAAGTACAGGAGGGAACCATTCTACAAAGGAAGAGAAGTATTAGAACACTAGGACATACACTGACACTGGGAGGAGGTAGGTTCAGAGGAGATTGGAGGAAAAATTACTTCACAGAGAGGGTAGTGGATCAGTGGAAAAGCCTCCCATCAGAGGTGGTAGAGGATAATACAGTAGAGAAATTTAAACATGCTTGGGATAGACATAAGGATTTTCATATAAAGAATAAAGGATCAATAAGGGTTTGAAGTTACCATAGGTTACAAAATGGGCAGACTAGATGGGCCAAGTGGTTCTTATCTGCCGTCACATTCTATGTTTAAACATCTACTTGTACTGTCTGTATCTCTCCCTATGTTTCCTGTTAGATTGTAAACACTTGAAAGCAGAACCTTCAATATTTCTAACTCAAGTTATGTTCTGTGTTGTAATCCTGTATTGTAATGTATGTTTCTCTCCCATCTCCCATTGGCAGGTGCTGCGGATTATGCCGGCGTCTTCTAAATAAAACAATTGTACACATTTTTTTTTTATTATTTTTTTTAACATAAGTAGATAACATGCGATGAGTAATACATATTACGATTTTTCTTACTAAACAGGATGATTGTTTTTGCCCTTCTAGCGATGTAATTTACCAAACAAGAGAAATTCCTTTCTTGCACTTAGCCAAGGTTATGTCACTTTTATGAGTGTTTTCATTTCCGTTGTAACATAGATTCCGCACCCTGAGCATTCAGAAGTATTGTGACTAGCATGCAGCATTCTTGTTCCGACAGGTTTGAGAAAACAGATTGTGACTTGTTTATTGCGCAAGACAAATATATTGCAGGCCTAATAAAAATTTTAATGACAATATTACCAGTAACATCAACATTTCTGTTCAAGGATGGAGTGTCCCTACCTTGTAACATGTGACCTTTGTCTAGTTAATTAGCAAACCAGGAAACGTATAACATGAAACCATCTGCCAGCCATTTGTGGGCTTCAACAATATTCATTAGAATACCTCCGTAGTTTAGGTGATAGATATGCGTTTTAATTTTTTAACCTGGTGATAATTGTGATATTTTTCGCAAGGGGTCTCCCAGACCAACTGCCCACCTGCCCAGAGAGGCTGGGTCTCAGAAGGGGTAGGGACAGGGGCGGAAGAGCCGCTGGCTGGGGGCAGTCCCATGCTTCATCAGGAGTTGTAAACTATAATTCCAGAATGCCAGAGGAGGAGAGAGACTGAAAGTGAGGAGTTAGGCGTTTTGCATCAGAGAGAGGGGAGCCCAGGAATGCGGTTAGAGAGGAAGGAGGCATGCTAAATGCCGGGATCTCGGCCTAAGAGAAGCTGATGGAGGAGGTAATTAAGCGAAGTCCACTAAACTGCCCAGTGAGCACTAAATCTGCCAGTGGGGGGACTGAATACTGTGGAGAGAGAAGTTGCAGAGAGAGGCAAAGAGAGAGAGAGACAACATCATCATTATAGAGAGGTTGAATGCATTTAGGGCAACTGCAAATCCCTTAGAAAGAGCTGACGGTTCAACAAAGAAAGCAGCCAATGTTTTAGAAAGAGCTGCCAGAATGAAAGAGGGAACCACCAGTGTCAGAGTGAGAACTGCCATTTCAAGAGGAGAATCTGCCAATGCCGGAGAGTAAGCTGACAGAGATCCAGTCAAGAGGGAGTCAAGATCTAATCCAGAAGTCCAGAGGGACTCCAGATCCTGTCTAGTTGTCCAGAAGAGACCGGAATCCTGCAGTCTGCAGGGTGTCCTAATTTATTTATTTTGTTCCAGGTGTCTAAATTTGTTACTACTTCTACTTTTTGACCTAGTAAGGAGAGCCATTGGGGACCCTTTGATCTCTACTAAGTGCCCACCAGGTCTCCTGAACTAGTCGGTGCCCACAGCAACTGCGTGCACCAGTACAGCTGCCAGCCCGACCTAGAGGTCTGACTTTAAGCTGCTTAATACCAGGGCCAGTAGTACCATCCACCTAGGTGGATGCCTGTAGCGCCAATAGTTACGGATCAAGTGTCTCACACAGAGCACCTGCAGCTCGCATGGAGAAGCAACAGGGGGGGAATAATTACCAACAAGGAGAGGCTCTCTTGGGTTTAAGAGTCATGTTAAATGATGGATGTGATACTGTCTACTCCAAATCCATATTGACTATCTCAGAAAAGAATTCTAAAACTGTAAACTTTATTAATTGATGTAAAATGATATATTAAAAGCTAAATATTTAAAATCTTTACAAAATTTGTGGGTAAACCAATAATAGGTGGATTAATCCCTTCAAGAGGTCATCAAATACTTACCGTTTGTCTAGGTAAGTCAAATTTGTCCCATTTACTGTCCAGATTACTATAATCTATTCCGCTCTGCTAAGGGTATAGTAGGGACCTATTCGGAATACTCAGGATAACAGTAAACTGTATAATAACGGCATGCTATATTCCAATACTACCCCATTTACTATATATCACACAATAGATTTTCCAAGTGTCTCTACCGTTGCTCTTATAAGATGTAGTTGTAGATTGACGCTTGCTCTATCATATGTGTAAATATATCTAATTCTGTCTCCTCCTCAGTTTTATCACACCTCTCGTGATATTGATCAGCCCGCAAGAAATACAGTTATTGATGGATTTCTTCTAAATATTTTCAATGTGGCATAATATCTACTTATTCATAATGGGCCTGATTCATTAAGGAACGTTAAGCAAACAAATGAGTGTGTTTGCTGGACTAAACCATGTTACAATGCAAGGGGTGCAAATTAGTTTATTATTTTGCACATAAAGAAAATACTGGCTGTTCTTTCATGTAGCACACAAATACTTGATAGCTTATATGTACACCGAAATTTATAGATGATCTAGGACATGTCCTACTCCAAATATAAATCTGCCATCATATTTTAAATTTATGTCTCCCTCCAATGCAACACGGTTTTGCCTTACTTGCTTACTTTTGCTTAACTTTCCTTAATGAATCAGGCCCTATATCTTAGATTCATCAAAAGACGTATTTATGAGGTCTTCAGTGTACTGTATTCAAAATATCACCTCCAATGCATAACATGTGATACAGAGAACAATCGTATCACTGTATCGTTATAACATCAGGGGGACATAGATTCAAATGAATGTAGACATCATGAATGCTGTATGTAAATATGATGCTTAGTAGCTTTTTGTTTATAATCACAACATCTGATACTTCTCCAAGACAGCAGGGCCGTCTTTCCCATTGGGCACAATGGGCAGGTGCCCGGGGGCCCGTCGGAGGCAGCAAAAAAAAAAAACCCCTACATCCATTGCGGAGCGCGACGGAGGAGGAGACCATGGAGGGAGCCGGATCGCCAGCTGACTGCAAGGTAAGTATTTTCTTCTTTTTTTTTTTTTTCAGGTTTTTTTTTTTTTTTTTTTTGCTGCCTTCGACGGGCCCCCCTGGGCTGCAGGGCCCATATATATAATCATTTTTTATTTTTTTTTGTATATATAGGGGCCCCGGTGCACTGCTGTGCCCAGGGGCCCAAGATGTTCTTAAGAGGGCCCTGCAAGACAGGTCTCCCTTTCATAAAATTACACTTCCAAACACCAGGTCCTTGTATAATTATTTTATGCATTTCGTCATATTGCAATATATTGATTGATTTGATATCTAGCTACAATGTATCTATAAAAAATTGGTCAGGTGCGGAATATTGATTGTTGGATCTCAAAACTCAGCAGGGCTACCTGAAACAAGTGTCATTAGATCAACATCATATAGGCTAGCATAAGGGTTCAATATGGTTGAGCAAGATGACAATAAAGGGTGCAATGGGTTTTAGGACTGAGTAGAGTATGGTGTTATATTAGTTGACACTGAAAGATAGAGGATGGTTATGTCTTAACTATTTGTTCTATGAACACTAATCTCTTCCGTACATACTTAGTTTTTAAAGTAAAGTATTACATTTCCACTCTATTGCAGACATCTGCATCCCCCCTCATCTTTATATGAATAAATTCACATAGAGCAATTCTACACAGCAAGACTGAAAAGATGTCAGTCACACGCTGCCTGCTTAGTTAGAGAAGCAATTCCTCCTAACATTGTAACTTTCTGCAGAGGAGTGAAATATAATATGGTGGGCATATTTAGTTGAGTATAATAAACACTCTAGTTATTTCATGTACATAATTCAGCTAAAATACACAACCTTATAAATTAATTTCAAAAAGTGGCTTCACTTGCTCTATAAGAAGAGCACATTTGACTTTACCCTAATTAAGTATTTAAGGTGCTAGGCACAATGACTGAATAGATAGATCTTCTGCTACCAGTTCACCCTTTTCATTTTGAACCATGATGGGGATATGGTAGCACCAGACAGTATGAAAGTCACATTTACCTTTTGAACAAATCTAGCCGCTGTCGGAGCCACTGCGAGTGTCTTGCAGTTAATGCTTTCCAGGATAACGTCAAGCCAACTGCACTGCATTTAATTGCCATCTAATATCATGCTGATTGCACCATGATTGCAAGTCTACCTATTGTCCAAATCCACTCTTCTCCAGCTTTTATGGCTGACTTCTGAGGGTCTCATGACCTGGCCATTTATAGGGGTCATCTAGACAGGGAGAAAACCCCTGGATAAGGCTACTGTTTTTTTTTTTTCTTGAAGGGGGCAAAACATTTATTATTATTATTATTATTAACTTGAGTTTTCAGAGAAGGCACGGCGGTTGGCCAATGGAAAGTCTTCTCAATCGCGGAAGGGAATTCCACAGAGTGAGTACAGCCCTAAAAAGTCCCGCAATCATGAATGGAAGCCAGGGGCGGACCTAGACTTTATGTTTAGGGGGGGCAATTTTGCATAATCACGCACCTCCTTTACTCTGATTGGCTGGCCTGCGTTTACCCCTGCCTTCCGCTCGCGGTTGGCCCCGCCCCTCCCATTTTGATCGGCGGCTGGGACCTATTTTAAAGTTAGGCTTTCTGATGCTAGGGAGGGAGCGAATGCTCCGATCACCCCCCCTGGATCCGCCACTGAGGGGAGCCGGTAATATGTGTGGAGGAGAGGAGCGGATCTTGGGCAGTGCTGAGGGTCAGTGAGGAATGTTGGTGCGCTCTTGTTAATGGCTTTGTATGTTTAGTAGAAGTAGTTTTTATTTGACCGATGTAGGGACTACAGCAATAGAAAAACTTTCCACCCCAGTCCATGTCTTTACCTCTCGTCTTTCTATGTGTCTTATTTTCTACGCCCCCACCTCTTCCCATCAAATTAATATTAAAGTAGAGATCTTTCATATTTGGTGTTCCTCTGAGAGTGCTCTTTGTATTGTCATCACACAACATTCCTGGAAGATAAATGGATATAAAAGGTCTTTACCTGCCCTTACCCACAACTTGTTTATCTCTTGTTTAGTTTAATTTTAAGTTCAGTATAAGAAAAACAGATGTATAGCTCGCAGTGACTATACATATGTCAAAAGTTCCTGTTTATGTATAAGTGATGTGTTAGTATAGTTATAAACATATATATACCATTACCAGATGTCTCATGTCTTACATCTTACACAAAATGTCCAGCTCCTCACACGCCATCCATCCAGGCTCACACGTGTTATTTATTACATAGACGATAGCTTACATTGTGAAAACCCCCACTTCCCAAATTAAGTATGTCTAACACACACTTGGGGGTATATTTACTAAACTGCGGGTTTGAAAAAGAGGAGATGTTGCTTATAGCAACCAATCAGATTCTAGCTGTCATTTTGCAGAATGTACTAAATAAATGAAAGCTAGAATCTGATTGGTTGCTATAGGCAACATCTCCACTTTTTCAAACCCGCAGTTTAGTAAATATACCCCCTGGTCTTCAGTATGAACACTCTCTTAGTTTTTTAAATGGCAGTGGCAACAACCCATTCATTTAGAACTTCAAAGATTCATCTATCTAAAAATTGTCTATGAAATATATATTTGGATATCTAAAATAGAAATTGCTTTATATGCCATAATGTAAGGAACTGATAGATAGAGACATACATCTGTCAGAACTGAGAAAGCATTACTCTTAATGCACACCAGGGGATATATATTTACTAAGAGGCGGTGCCAACAAGCCACCAATTCTCAACATATTGCTGTCATTTTTTAAAATTGCAATCTTATTAAAGACAAAGCCCATTGGGGTTTGTCTTCAATAAAATTTAAAAAATGACGGCAAACCACCAACAAATGGCGATGCTTTTCCGTCATTAAAATGATAGCTGGAATATGATTGGTTGCTGTGGGCAACACCTCCCATAGAATGTTTAGAACCCCTTTAGAATGTTTGATAACCCTACCCCTTGGATGCTATTTGTCCAGATAAAACAAAAAAATAAACAACTACATTTTAGTAAAGAATTATTGAACTATTGATGTAATCAAACATTTTTTAACTTAAAATGATCATGCCATTTAAAAATGTGACCACTTCTGAATCTCTATGCTCGGTGTACTTTGCATTCAAAACCAGAGGCAATGGAGATGAATTATGCAAAAGATATCGGAACACTGCAACAAATGATTAGCACAGTATGCTGGTAGGTTGTATGGTACCATTGAAATAGAAAAGTGTCACAGAGGGCTACAGGTTGTCTTTATACAATGCACTGTGAGAACATATGAGCGGAAATACAACAGAGATCAATCATTTTGATGCAAAAAGAGGTGGACTGACAACCCCAGGGTGCTAAACAAAGCTGCCCACCATGTGTGAAATCAATAAACTAAGTGCAACTTTAGTTATCCAATTGCTTCTTTTAGGTACCGTACATTTGACTAGGATCGGAGCAACTCTTCAAAATGTGGACTGGCAGGAGATGAAGTAGCCAAAGAACTTTACAATGTTAACGACAGAACAGAGTATTCCAGCTCATTCAAATTCTGCATCTCCATGTGTGAATAGAACAGTGATGGACGGATACTGACAAACTGGTGTGTGTGGGGGGGTGCAAAGTGGGTCTTTATATGAAACAGAGCTCATACATCCAAAAAAAAAAAAAATATATATATATATATATATATATATATATATATATATATATATATATATATATATATATATATATATATTTTAGAATAATCATATCTTTTTCGTTTGTGTAGTGGCCATTTTGGAGAATGTGGAGGTATAAGCTGTGGGGTTGTCCTTAATCAAGCTCTCGACCTGTTGGTCTTTCAGTCGCTGACTACTCAACTTCTCAACTTGCAGATTTTCAGGACCGTCATCACTGATACAAGGACTGAATTGATATCTCCCCATCCGTGTTTTCTTTAGCTCTTGCACTCTCAGATATCTGTCCACGATCTTCACAATGCCACTTACAGTTTTTTGCTGGCAGGCTGCTATGTGTGTGGCACAGTCCAAAGATGTGAATTTATTTACAAGTGCCTTTAACATTGCCGGAGGGGGATCCGCATTCTTTACTCCCATCAACAGCCGATACGCTTGCTCAAATTTCCATGCGAATACCCATGGGTCATCCTGGGGCGTAAACTTTAGGTCTTCGAGTATATGAAACCCCAAATCCTCTTCTCCAGTGACAAGACAGGTGAGGGCTTTAAGACGGTCCAAAGTATCACCCCAGTGGTCATCATTAGACCAAAACTGTGGTCCACAAGCTGGAGTAGCTACAGGAGATGCTAAACGAACAGACATATGAGATGGCAACCACAATTTCATCATCAAGCACGACTCCCGTGGACCCAAGTTATGTTGGGAGCATTCATTTTCAAACACAGACATATTGGTTAAGGGGTCTTTGCAGGGGTCATATTTTGTGAAGTTCGATAACAATTTTATTAGTGTCTTAGTTGTTTTCTCTTTGAATTGTGTTTGTTTTTTCTGGGTATATCTTTCTTCTTGGGGGAAAATTGTCGACATTGGTCTAAAACTATTCCCCTTCCGGCAACCTGGCTCTTCCTCATCTAAATCTTCGTTATATTGGTGAGACTGGCCAGTAGGGTGCTTCCAATCGTCCACCTCTACTGGAGCCACCGATTGTGACAGCAGATATTCAATCATTTCACCTCTTCTCTCATAATTTACCTTCAGAAGCTTTTGTTTAGTATTGCTGGACCCACAGCACTCGCACATGTCTTCTCCAGGTATTCGACTATCTGAATATCCTGTTTCTACAGATCTCCTTTTAACTTCAGTCTGAAACACAGCCAACATTTTCATTACGTTATAAATGCTTTTATTGGGTTTGGCAAAGCACCCTTTCAGACTCTGAAGTATTTCATTAGCTTCTTCACACTGTTCCCACAAAGAGTTCCAAACTTTAAATAAAGGTTGCTCTTTCAGGACGTTAAAGTTTAACTTGCTCCTATCTGCATGCTGATAAACAGTCTCCATACTCACAGTACTGCTGGTGCAGAAAATGATGCCAATCGGTTATTGAACAATCCGAATTGAGTGTTGAGTTTACCCCCTTCCAGAGAACTCTGTGGTCCTGTTGTCAAACGTCTCTCTAGTTGTCCTCCTCACCCAGGCTTGGAACGTTGATCTCTATCATTCCTTTTGCTGGACAAAGGGTAAAAAAACCACAGTACATATAATGCAAATATAGCCAGGTCTAATGCTTGATGGTATTGTGTACTGTCTGCTCCGTAACAGAAAATAGTCTATTGAAAGACTAACTCAAGGACACTGGCTGTTATATATATATATATATTACATGCATAACATTTATAGAACATTAAAATCTGTTTATGAATAACTGTTTCATTAAGTCATTGGCAATATATATTAATTG
This sequence comes from Mixophyes fleayi, assembly GCF_038048845.1. Taxonomy (NCBI): domain Eukaryota; kingdom Metazoa; phylum Chordata; class Amphibia; order Anura; family Limnodynastidae; genus Mixophyes; species Mixophyes fleayi. The sequence continues at coordinate 17,502,208 of NC_134412.1, read as the reverse complement.
GATGCTATTAAAATTCCTATGTATTTAACAGAATCAAGAAATAGCACCGGCAAGATGGGTATAGAACATAAGTGGTGTGGACAATTGCATAAACAACTGTGAAATAGATCTTTATCTTTGGTGATTAGTGATTTCAGAGTGTAACAGAGATGCTATTAGATACACTTTACATCAGCTCTGTGCCCTACCTCCTTTATAATCATATTCTCAAACGTAAAATAGCTAAATGTTTATTGAAGGTGGTGGAGAATGCAGAGTAGTATTGCGGAGTGTAGTCATGGATAGGGCTGTTCTGAAGATCTACTCTACTCGGATAAGCTGCTGGACCAAGGGTAACAACTGCCATTGCTTTTGCCGTCTCTGTTCCTCTTTTGGTGATTTTCATGGCCCCCTTGTCGGCAGAGGTTGCCACCACAGCTTCAGCAAACACTGGGAACAAATCACAGACTATCGCGAGAGGCCCCCCCCCCCCCCCCATCATAAGAGGTAGGAAGTTCAGTTGATGTAAATGGTAAAATACGGTTGCCAGCAGCGGATTATCTTGGGATTTCTAACAAAGACTAGTTCATGTTTTATGACAGTCTCTCAACATTCTAACCAAGCCAACGGTTGTACAGAACTGCCATTCCCCACTGGTAACTTTAATATTGGAGACTGATTATACTCCTGCCCTACAGTAGCCACACACACTTTCCCATTCAACGACTACAATTGTTTTTCCTCACCTTCAAACCTCTCAATCACCCCCCCCGCCCCCTACATCTCCAACCTCACCTCTACCTACTCTCCTCGCCGCCCCCCTCCGCTCTGCCAATGACCACCGCCTCACTACTTCACTGATCACCTCTTCCCAATCCCACCTTCAGGACTTTGCTGCTACCCAGCTGTGGAATGATCTCTCATGCTCCATCAGGTTAGTCTCTACTCTCAAAGGCTGCAAATGTGCCTTTAAGACTCGTTTCTTTATTCAAGTCTATCAGTCCTCCTCCTAACTCCCTTGTCCCTGCTCTCTCCCCCAGTTAGTACCATCCTATTTGTGTCTCCCCCTTTCCTTTAGGATATACGCTCTCACGAGCAGGGTCCTCTTTCCTTGTGTTCTCCTTCTAATATTCCATCACTGTCTGTATTATTATTATTATTATTATTATTATTATTATTTATTATTATTATTATTATTTATTATTATTTTTTTATTTATAGGGCGCCACAAGGTATCCGTAGCGCCGTACAAGGACAGACAGTATCACAGTACAGGGTGAGACAGCATGGTACAGTTAAGAAGTAGCACAGTAACTCAGGAAGCTCAAAACACAGCTAGAGGGGGTGGGGGAAAGGGATAGTCTGCATACGCCCTGGAAGACTGAGCCAAAGAGGGATGGCGCAGATGACCGGTGAGAGCCACAGAGGGGTAACCAGAGTAGCAAGAGGGGTCGAAGGGCAGAAGATCCTCAAGGAGGAGGCTGAGTAGCTGGAGAGCAGAGTTAGAAGTGGTGGAGAACAGGAGGAGAGGTGGCCCTGCTCGAAGGAGCGTACAATCTAAGGGGAGGGGGGGACAGACAGAGAGACACAAGGGTGAGAGGAAGAAATGGGGAGAACGGAGGCTGAGTCAGGGAAGGGGGAAGAGGGGGAGGGGGAGAACGACAAGGTGGGTAGTTAAGTGGGAGACTGGAAGGCTTTTAAGAAAAGGTGTGTTTTTGAAGCTGGACAAATTGGGGGATGTTCTGATGGAGCGGGGAGCTGGTTCCAGTGGAGGGGGGCAGCACAGGAGAAGTCTTGGATACGTGCGTGGGAGGAGGTAAGCAGGGGGGAAGAGAGACGACGGTCATTGGCCGATCACAGAGGGCGGGATGGAGCATGAATAGAGATGAGTTTGGAGATGTAGGGATCAGTGGAGTTGGCGAGGGCCTTGAATGTGAGTGTGAGGAGCTTGAACAGGATCCTATAGGGGAAGGGGAGCCAGTGAAGGGCTTGGTAGAGGGGGGGGGTGACAGAAGAGGAGCATCAAAAAAGGAATATGAGCTAAGTGGCTGCGTTAAGTACAGATTGAAGGAGAGCGAGGGAAGCCAGTAAGGAGAAGGTTGCAGTAGTCTGTACCTCTTGGCCTGCTTCCCTGGCCCTGCTTTCTTAAGCTTAGACCTACCTCACTCTCACTCACTGTCCCATAGATAATTTGATCTGCATTACTATGTTGCCTGTATATGTAATGGTCTTTGTATTCAGTTCATGTATCAAGTTGATCTAGGACATGCCCTACCCCAACCATAAATCTGTCCCATCATTTTATATTTAGTTCCCCCTCCAATGCAACATGGTTTTGCCAAGGTGCAAAGTTACTCATTTTTTTTTGCTTTACTTTCCTTAATGAATCAGGTCCAATGTGTTTACAACAACTACGCGGTTTCATTCTTTACTCTCTATTTAAGTTACAACAGCCACAGTTTAAACCACCCGCGATATACCCAGTAGTGGTCCAAACAGGTATTTAATTATTAGTTTTACAACTTGGAAGTCACCTTAGAGATTTGTGACGTGCACTTGTGTATGGTCACAGAATTCCAATGGCTACCTCTATTATCCTTATATGCCACAGCAAGGAGTTAACTGATCCATATATCTTTAAAATGTCTTAATGCCATAAGACAATTCTTCAGTTAGATGTCTTCTTCAGAGGGTTTTGGCATCCAAAGTAAAGATGTGAGACTTCATCCTGATCTCAGATAATGTTATTCTTTACTGTACTATGGGTCACAGCACCAGTTTTCATAAATATTCCCAATTATATAGACCGTGGTTACCATTTAGGGCTAGATTTACTAAGCTGCGGGTTTGAAAAAGTGGGGATGTTGCCTATAGCAACCAATCAGATTCTAGCTGTCATTTTGTAGAAGGTACTAAATAAATGAAAGGTAGAATCTGATTGGTTGCTATAGGCAACATCCCCACTTTTTCAAACCCGCAGCTTAGTAAATCTAGTCCTTAGAGTTGTTTTGCGATCTCCTTTCGACTTTAAGCCGTTTGAAATTTATAATAGTATTTAATAAACTGATACATTCAGTAAACGCAATTATATAGACACAATAAAAACACATTAAGTTACGTAACATACCAGAGATTTGCATGTACTTTCTACTGCTTTCCCCTAAAATGCCGCCACCTTACACAATGGCCTAGTTTGCCTGTTTACCTTCCAGTCATATTGGTTTATTGAGTCATTTAATTACCAGCATTAAGTGAACTATTTTAATAGCCTCAAATTAAACGTGTAACTACAAGTAGCCTTTTAAGAATGCACATTGTCAATCAATGTGACAGGTGAAAGCAAAGCACACAGGTAAACAAGTAATTTGCAAATGATTAAAGCCCTATAAAAAAAAAAAACACAAATTGCACATACTATATTAAAAATGATAGTTTATTTTAACTATACTATATTTTTTATTGAATATGTCAGAAGCTCATGTAATAATTAAATGTTCATGTCCTCTAAAAACGCTGCATGCAATTAATGCCAGTCCTGACGTCTCCTCATGCTTCAGAAGTTTTTTTGCCCGCTTACAAACCTAGACACACTTCTAGTTTTCAAAATTGTCTCCAAAGACCGAAGAAGAAAGTAGACATGCACCTCAAAGTGTGCTGGGTGGGCCTGGTACGGGCACCAGTGCAAACCTAAAGTGTGTGTTCAGTGTCCAGTCTGTATTTATTAATGTTAGGGATAGCATAGTACAAGCTAGGTGAGGCAAAGAATGATGCACTGAGAAGTTGGTCTTGAGTCGCAAAATGTGAGCCTGATTTTTGGTACATCAACTTCAGGGTCAGACTGGGGGATAAAGGGCCCACTGGGGGTGGGCCCACCATGGCCTTATCTGTGTGGAGCTTGTATGTTCTCCCCGTGTTTGCATGAGTTTCCTCCGGGTGCTCTGGTTTCTTCCCACACTCCAAAAACATACTGGTAGGTTAATTGGCTGCTATTAAATTGCCCTTAGTCTGTCTGTGTGTGTGTGTGTGTGTGTGTGTGTGTGTGTATGTGTATTTTGGGGAATTTAGACTGTAAGCTCCAATTGGGCAGGGACTGATGTGACTGAGTTCTCTGTACAGCGCTGCGGATTTAGTGGCGCTATTTAAATAGAATGGATGATGATGATGATGGGGGTATGCAATGGTAGAGACTCATGAAATAGTGCTGCTGTAGGGGTGTGGCCCGCAGCCAGAGGCGGTGTGTGGCCCGCAGCCAGAGGGGTTGTGTGGCCCGCAGCCAGAGGGTGTGTGTGGCCAGCAGCCAGAGGGTGTGTAGTCAGCCACTATAATCACTGGTACAGTGTCGGAGGAGAGAATCACTGCTCTGGTCAACTGAGTGATTGTTCTTTCCTTCTAACATACTGCCCCTCATACATTGTGGGGTGAGGGGGATTGGAAGCAGACTCAGGACAAGAGTTGGGGCAACAAGCCTCATAGAAATCTATGGCTAAAATACCTCCTTGCACACTTCCAATCTTCCACACAGGAAGCCTGCAAGGCAGGCAGCATTTAGGCAACTACAGTGGGATTTTGGTGTGATGGTTTTGTGATATATCTACAATCCCATGCCTGACATACTATAGATTTGGAGAAAATACTAAAACTCATGGCGGTTGAATTTGTTTATAAAACATTTTTAATCTATGCTACACACTTATGCACTGCTGCAAATAGATCGTTTTTCATGTCAGAATTCAGCAACAATTATGCACAAATACATGGTACAGGGCAATGGCCGGACGCCGAAATAACAGCGCTCGCGCTCCTGCAACTCAGGGCAGCCAGGCATGCGTCTCCAGCCTGCAGGCTAATTATTCATCCCATTAATTAATTAAACAGTCCTGGGGATGTTTACAGGGCAAAGCCCTGATTGGCTAGTTACAGTATTTAAGGCAGGGAGGGCTTTTACCTTGATTTCAGTTCCATGGGCGCGCGACAGTACCAAGCCAGCTCGGCTCTGTACTCGGATCCCCTAAGTTAGTGTGTGTATTCGGTTCTCGAGGAACGGAGCCTGAGCATCTCTAATTTGATCTGTTTAAACAATACCTCTGTCATAGAAGATACATTGCTATTTTATCCTGCTTTTCTCTCTTCCACTTCTGACCTATTGGCGTGAAGAGATCTTACTAGATGAGCCATACTGAGTTTTACAAATTGGCATGCCCAGGAGGGGGGTGCCCTGGTGGGGTTCACAGGTCCAGGACAACCTTATGCTGTTGATCAGTTCACAATTGTCGTTTTATGCTTTCTTCGCGATAAAATATTTATTGAGTAAAGTTCCCACTAAGTATAAACCCTATATTGTGTGGTAGTAGAGTGGCACAATATAATATTTAGGTGGCACAACGCTGGGTCTGTGGGTTCTATTCCGACTAGAGAACCATCTGTGTTTGTGTGTTGTCCCCGTGTTTGTGTGGGTTTCCTCCAGGTGCTCTGACTTCCTGTCACAGGCCATAAATTGACTTCTGACGGAATTAACCCTAGCGTGTGTGATTTTTACGGAAGTTAGACATTAAGCTCCATCGGGGCCAGGGCTGATGTGTTATATATTCTCTTTACAGTGCTGCATAATATATTGATGCAATATACATAAAGTATAATTGCAAGCAAAGGATATTGTTAAACCAAATTACCATAGTAAAGCTTTCTGCAATGACAATCTCCGTTAAGAAGATAATATACTGAGGTCAAATATTTCCCTCACCCCAGACAACCTGTGGTGTTACGTTGACATTACGTAAACTGAGAACACCTGCAATAATGTACATTTACATTGCAAAACAGTCTTTTATTTTTAGTGTGTAATTAAACGGCACTGTGAGTGACAACTGTAACACTACCTGTGTACAGGTGAAACATTGCACAATTGCATCATCATCATACGGGAAGAATGTTTTTGATGTGAGAGATTGCATTCCATCCATTGCGAATTTCCGACCACATTGCAAATCAATCAAAGGATTCCGTGGCCCAGAATAGTATGCCAAATTCACTCATCTCCAGACACATACTGAAACTTCCTGCAGTCATTATAGTTCATTAACGATTCCCCATATAAAAAAAAAATACATGTTAATAGTTATCAATTACACACGGACAAAGAAAACTCCATTCACAATAAATGATATTTAGTCGTACTAATAGGAATAAAGAATTTTATGTATTAATTTGCTTTTAGTGACGATGAAACTGGATGGTTAAGTGGATGCTGTCTTTTTAAAAAATCGCTTTTGAGATAAATTGATATGTAAAGATTTAACAATGAGTTCTGTTAATATTGGTGAATCTGGTCTGGGCAGCACGGTGGCTCAGTGTTTAGCACTTCTGCCTTACAGCACTGGGGTCATGAGTTCAATTCCCGACCATGGCCTTATCTGTGAGGAGTCTGTATGTTCTCCCTGTGTTTGCGTGGGTTTCCTCCAGGTGCTCCAGTTTCCTCCCACACTCCAAAAAAACATACTGGGAGGTTAATTGGCTGCTAAAAAAAATTGATCCTAGTGTGTGTGTGTGTGTGAGTGTGTTAGGGAATTTAGACTGTAAGCCCCAATGGGGCAGGGACTGATGTGAGTGAGTTCTCTGTACAGCGCTGCGGAATTAGTGGTGCTATATAAATAAATGATGATGATACCTTGTCATGCCAGTACTAGTAGGTATTGGACCGATTAGTATATTCACCCTTTCCCTCCATGTCATCCAGTCCAGCACTAGGGGAGCCAGGGATCTTGAACCGAACAGACAACTTAATCTAAGTAAGTGCACTTCTATCTACCTCCTTCACCATCAGCAGATGTCTATCCCTGCAAGCCCCCAAGAAAAAGTTGATAGTTTTCAAAACGGAACATGCTGATATTGTTCTCATGCAAGAGAACAATATATCTTTGCACTAATCACTAAAAGACAGGGGGTACACCCAATCTTTTTTTTTCGCAATTGCAGAGTTATGGTGATACCTATCCATGATAATCTATCATTCACAAATCTAAAGCTTTCTCTTACCCAAAATAGAGGTTCAATATAGTTGTAGACACCCATCTGCATGCCGCTCTAACTCTGACTTCAGTTTATGCTACCAACGCAATCCATTCTTCTAGGGAGGGGGGGGGGGGTTGATGAGCTTCCGAAGGTGACGGAGGGCCACGTGATCCTTGGGTGAGACCTCTATGCTTCTTGGTGTTTTAAACATGGCACAGCTATGAATTATTTTCAATCATTTGGCCACCACAAAACCTACATTAGAATAGATATATTTTTATCAGCTCTTCACTCATCCAAAAACTAGTTGGAGATGATATCACCTACATCTCCTGGTCCGATCACATAGCTACATCTGTGCTAATGGACATCGCCAACACATCTCCCCCCAATTTAATTGGTGTTTATACTAATACTCTTTAATCAGTCACACACCAGACACACAAACATATTGGGGTCCGTTTTAGTCAGCAGTCAATTAACCTTTCGGACTGTTGAAGAGAACCAGAAGGAAACCCAAGTAATGACAGGGAGAGCATACAAACTACACACACATAGGCCCCTGATCAGAATCAAAACCATGCTATGAGGCAGCAATACTAACATCTATTCTAGGTGTATGGTCACCTGCACAGAACCAGTTCTCTTGCTCTTTACATTTTGGAGTTCTAAATATATGTTCGTATTGTGTCTGTATGGAGGGCTGCACAATCTCACTTCTCCTGTTCTGTATCCTGAGTCTGGTACGAATATCTGTTTTTATGATACGCTCAGTGACAACTGCAGAGTAGAATGTTTATTGTGCTGTATGGAGTGGTGGGATGTGGGATTATGTTTGTGTCCACGGAAATAGGAATGAAACTGACAATCCCGCTGACATTAAGCTTAAGCAACAAGCTAACCTCAATAAAGTGCCCTGTATGTCCTCCAGCTTCTCTAGCTCGGGGATTAACAATTTATTGGGTGAACTCTGCCCAACCAAGCAATACAACAGCTCCGCCACGTTGCCAACGTCACTCTCACCAAGTTGTAATTAACCCAGAAATAATGCCCAAGACCAAGACTGAAAAATGCCAATTACAGAATTACATTTCTGAACGCATAGCCTGAACTAGATTTAATTTTGTATATGCTGAGCAGATGATAAATCGACACGGAGCAATAGATTAAACCAACACTCGCCTGCCCAAGGTATTCATGGTGTTGGGTACGATCTATCGGCAAAGGACATGTCGACATTCAGACTGTTGGGCCATAATGCCGACATATCCACTGTTCCCAACATAATACAATAAACCCCATTATGAAATGACCCCATATATCTTAACTTGCTGCGCCACAGTGACTAGCGTCTGAGAGGTCAGAGGTTCTTGTCTTGTAGTATTTTTCTTGACGCGTTTCGAAGGGTCAGCAGAAAGTCATTTAAGGATTCATATTTATTCTTTACGTTTTTATTACAATTCATTATATCCATCAGCTATTTATATAGCGCCACTAATTCCGCAGCGTTGTACAGAGAACTCTCTCACATCAGTCCCTGCCTCATTGGAGCTTACAGTCTAAATCCACTAACGTACATACACACACATAAAGAGACTAGGGTTAATTTGATAGCAGTCAATTAACCTACCAGTATATTTTTGGAGTGGGGGAGAAAACCGGAGCACCCGGAGGAAACCCACGCAAACACAGGGAGAACATACAAACTCCACACAGATAAGGCCATGGTCGGGAATTGAACTCGTGACCCTAGTGCTGTGAGGCAGAAGTGCTAACCACTAAGCCAAACTTTGTTCTTAGTTAGCAAAATATCAATTAATATTAGAAATGTGAAAAGTAAGAAAAAAGGGTACAGTTTTTATATCTGTTTCTAATAAATGTTATACAATTTCGTCTTTTATATGCTGGGATAGTTAGTATGCCTCACATCTAAATCGTTAAATCACATGTAATTATTAAACACCTTGATCACACAGGATAAATCCATAATCATGTTTAGAATGGTTATGTTTATTAGAATTAATACATTTTTATATTGTTACCTTTTCATAAGATTCTTTCTGACTCTCTTGTGCTTAATCCCGTTCTAATTGCACGGTTACAATGGATCCTTTTTCTCTTGGGCTAAGCTACATTTGTATTGTTGTTATGATTATACACATCAGATATTTATAGCATAATTATTTCCCATCATACTGCAACACTAACACTGAGGGCTAGATTTACTAAACTGCGGGTTTGAAAAAGTGGAGATGTTGCCTATAGCAACCAATCAGATTCTAGCTGTCATTTATTTAGTACATTCTACAAAATGACAGCTAGAATCTGATTGGTTGCTATAGGCAACATCTCCACGTTTTCAAACCCACAGTTTAGTAAATATACCCCTAAGTTGCTTAAAGACAGTAATGATTTTTATTTTCAAACTGAAAGTGCTAAATTCTAGAATAAATATATATATCTTGCTCGCCTTATCATGACTATTAAACAAAGTCCAGTTCCCTGTCTATTACCAATCTTATCAGCTGAGAGATGTTAGTCATGCTACTCACATCTTGTACAAATCTGGGTAAATCCTTAATTAGATTCAAATAATTACATATGACTAAATTCTACATATGTACGGAAAGCAATTATGATTAATTCTGATAGATAATGTTCTCGGTGCATTTAAGTATGTAGAACGGATATAAATATTTGAACTCCTCAATGAGAACATTCTTTTGTACCATTGTCAGTTTTGGACATCCCCTATAGGCGGTAAGAATATTTAAAATATTCTGTATGATGATATAAAGCATGTTAGATCAATGTTTCATTAGACTTGTTGTTTTATATGATTATATAAATATTTACCCACATTATTTACTAATCCAACCTGCCATAAATGTATTTTTTACTCCAAAGTGCCAAACTAGATTTCTTAATTAAAAAACAAATTCATATGAGACCTGTGAACTAATTACATGTGATTTGATTTATGACCTGAAAACAATCAATCATCATCGATAAATGAATACATGAATGAATAAATGTGTATAGTAGTTGATGGTCCCTAATTATAATGAATAATAATTATATGGGTGGACAGGTTGAGCAGCGTGAAGCTGGATAAACTTCCTGTCAAAATCCAAACTGTATCACAACAGTTTTTGAAACTCCCAACAGAATTAGGACAATTGGCAGATTATGCTGCTCTCTTCTACCTGTTAGACAACCTGTGGCTGCTGTTGACGTCTTAAACGCTGTTGCTACTGGCCAGAATGTGGAATGTTGGTAGTTACATCCTGGAATACTGAGCAACAAGTAAACACTCTAGCCCCCCCTCTCCCCAACCAGCCCCGACATTAAATCAATACCCGCACATTTAATACAGAGAACCAACATTGCATTATTAGCCCCTACAATAAATTAATAGGCCTCATCAACCCCAAATTACACTAATAACTCCATATTTAATAAAGATTATAACACATATTAACCAAATAGCCTTCACCAGTTGCTACATTACAAGAATAGGCCTCATGTTACATTGTTGATACACTAAATACATTTATTTCATAACATGGTCAAATAAATTTCACCATGGTATTCAAAATCTACTTCTTTATTGTTTTCAACTAGAAAGATAGATCTGTACAGCGCTGCGGAATTAGTGGTGCTATTTAAATAGCTGATGATATGAGAGTCTAGATCTGAGACAGATAGATATGGGAGATAGTAGACAGATCTCAGATAGATATATAGATATCTAGATAGGATAGATCTGGGATAGGTAGATATATTGATGATTAGATTAGATTAATATGGGAGAAGGATAGATATGAGATAGGAGATAGATAGGATAGATCTGAGATGGATATATAGATAGGCTAGATAGATAGATAGATATGGGAGAAGGATAGATATGAGATAGGAGATAGATAGGATAGATCTGAGATAGATATATAGATTAGATAGATGGATGGATAGATATGGGAGATAGTAGATGGATAGATCTGAGATAGATGGATAGATATGGGAGATAAGTAGGTAGATAATAGATATGGGAGATAGTAAATAGATCTCGGATATCTAGATAGGATAGATCTGGGATGGATGGATGGATAGATAGATAGATATGGGCGATAGTAGATGGATAGATCTGAGATAGATGGATAGATATGGGAGATAAGTAGGTAGATAATAGATATGGGAGATAGTAAATAGATCTCGGATATCTAGATAGGATAGATCTGAGATGGATGGATAGATAGATAGATATGGGCGATAGTAGATGGATATATCTGAGGTAGATGGATGGATAGATAGATAGATATGGGAGATAGTAGATGGATAGATTTTAGATAGATCGGAGATAGATGGATAGATGTGGGATATAGTAGATGGATATATCTGAGATAGATAGATCTGGGATAAATAGATATTAGATAGATATTGGAGAAAGATTGATATGGGAGATAAGTAGATGGACAGATATGAGATAGGTATTAGATAGATGGACAGATATGAGATATAAGATAGATATGGGAGACAGTAGATAGATCTGACATAGATACATCTGAGATAGATAGATATGAGCTATATGGATAGGTATGGGAGATAAGAAGATAGATAGATATGAGCTATATGGATAGGTATGGGAGATAAGAAGATAGATAGATATGAGCTATATGGATAGGTATGGGAGATAAGAAGATAGATAGATATGAGCTATATGGATAGGTATGGGAGATAAGAAGATAGATAGATATTAGATAGATATGGGAGAAAGATGGATAGATCACATGATCTGATGCAGAGACTCCAGCTGGAGAAACCCAACAGGTAACAACATGCACATCCCATGGGTGTAGTGTGGGCCCACCAGTCAAGGGGCTGGTGCAGGGCCACACTGACTCATCGGCCTATGTCAGTGTTGGCTAACCTGTGACACTCCAGGTGTTGGGAAACTACAAGTCCCAGCATACCCTTCTAGCAATAAGCTGCTATATATTGGCAAAGCATGCTGGGACTTGTAGTTTCACAAACACCTGGAGTGTCACAGGTTAGTCAACACTGGCCTATGTGCACTGCACTCTTAGTGTATATGCCACTGTTTAAATAGTTTGTTTGACCTTAATTGCAATGAACATATGTATTTAATGTTCTAGTCATTGTGGGAAATCCCTGTGTAGTGCAGATATCCCCTCCATCTAGCTGCTAATATGTAAGTGTTAGGTTATACTTTTATACTGTCAAATAATTTACATTTACTCAATACCCGCACCCTCGTTCTATTTTGAGATTATCTGCCCACCACGGACTGGAAGGTGGAAGCCGATGAAAGATGTGAGCTGCAGAGAGGTTGTCACATTGTAATACAGCTCATCTGTAACTACAGTTTATATCTAACCTGACTCTGTTTTATTGTTAATTGAAGCCCGATATGCGGTGTTCAAAATTTCACAGTGCACTGCAAAGTCTGTGCTGGGGGCTTGGGTCTTTGGACCCTTCCCTAAAAGAAAATGACCCCTTTAGGGGAACAATGCTCTTCGGAAACTTCACATAAACAAAAGTAAAAAATCACAGCGTTGGAGAAATAATCAGTAATGTGCAAAAAAAAATGAGTCAGTTGAAAATTAAAACTTACAGCACAATTAAATAGTATTAAATTAATAAATACAACCACATCTTAAACACACTAACTCGTTGTACGAGGTGTAAATAAACAAATGACACAACGATGATCGACCAATCACAGAAGCTGATGTGTACAGTCAATTCTGCAAAATTCTGCCTGAATGGTAAATTTATCACACTGTTATGCAGAGCGTGTGATCTGTACTGCTAGCATGTTATCGGAACAATATGCGTAATCAAAGTTAAATAAAGCTCTTGGGGGCACATTTATCATTATTCGGCAAAAGTGAGAAATAGTTATCAATCCTTATCGCAAGGATAAGGATTGAACTATTTCTCACATTTATTAAAAAGGGAACACAGAAACAGCAGTTCCGAAAAACTGCTGTTTCTGTGATAGAAAAAATCACACTTACCTCCCTCTTCGGATGCGCTGTCTCGGGATCTCCTCTTCTTCCTTCAATTGCGCATGTGCAGTGCACATGCGCACAAAGTCCCCACTCTGTCTCTGCAACTATTGTTGCAGAGAGAGCGCGCTGAGTGACAGGGAGGGATCATGTGATCCCTCCACACATGCGCTGTCCAGCTCTGCTCGTTGGAGCAGAGCTGACAGCAGTGGATTTCTTCAATTCGGATGATGTACGCCAGCTTCAGCTGGCGTACATTATCAAGACAAGTTTAAATCCATAAACCTTTCAAGCAGTAAAAGATAGTCAATTAGAACGTGCGGCACTAAGTGAAGATAGTGAGATCTCAAAATAGATTACATTCTTAAGGAGTTCTCTATAGGGAAATTCTGGGAATCCCCAGCACATATTAGCAAGAAGAAATATTGCACTTAGCTTCTGTGTGTTTTCCATAGATGCCACTCAATCCAGATTCTGCGGTCAGTAATCAAACCACTTCAAGGCTTCTCTCCCTCTTAGTTTAACCAGGATACCGGAAAATGCTTGATCGCTAGGATAGATCCTGTTCTGGAACTGTGTGTAATTGAAAGAGATGCAGTCACATTGCCGAGAGCACTGAAACAACTTCTGTGTGTTAGTTCCAGCAGTATATTAATGGCCCAACGCATTTCATAACATTTAAGCGATTTCTTCAGAGGATAGAATCTAGTGTATCTTATACAAACAACGAGAGACCCCATTACATCTCCAATCCCCAGAGCCATAATGCCCCTTCGGGGGCAAGGGTCTATGAGACCACCTCTGCCGCAAGGCTCAGGTGTCGCCTTTATTTTGGGGTTCTTCAGTTTCCCCCAAATGAAGGGAGTCACCGACAACTTGGTCACCCATAAGGTCTATAAAGAAACCCCTTGAAAAACAAAGTGACATACAGATAAAAACATTAAAAAAGTGCAAACTTGGTAAGTGCGCATGTCAATAAGTTTAAAAGGAGCCTGTGGGCCCCAGCCTTACGGCCGGAAGGTATAAAACATTTACTTGCCCAGCCATAAGGCAAAGGAATAAAAACTGGCATCAAGAGATGAGGGTGCTCAAGCCTTACTTTGTGCCTCAGGTGCAATCATCTTTATATCGTAACTGATCATATAATAAACATATATAGGCATACAATCACACAGAAATCAAATGCCATGAAGGGCTTGTTCGATGGCTAGAAACAAGTAGCCACGTCCTCGTGGAACAGAAAACAGAAATGGCAGCACACGACAGCCATCGATCATAAATAACAATGGAACACGTTTCAGAGCTTCAACTCTTTAATCAGTCAAATCAGAGTACATAGAGGCAACCATTAAACTGTCAACACCTCAATTAATGAATGTAAACATACTAGAGGTTTAATCGCAAAACATGATCTGCAAGCAGTAAGTATTGTGAAATTAATGCAATAGCATAGCATAAACAAAAAAATCTTAAGAACAGATACAACAGCAACTGCACAATACATAATCAACAGACAATAGAATCTTCAAAACAGAGGCAGTGGCATAATCGACCATCAATAGATATGTATGCTTATAGCGGATGCAGTAGTATAATTGCAAAACATTATCTATAAACAACAGTAGCGGAATTACAGGGTTAAGCGGTTGCTACAGGGCGTGGAGGAGCTCTGGTCTCCTTCTTCTGAGGCCTGCTCTTCCCCGCAAGGCCCTCGCTCTGATGTCTCATTGATACCCCTTAAGGACATTTTTGCGATATTCTAAAAGCCTTGATTTCATACTCTTAGTTTTATGGCCTACATATTTGAGTCCACAGCTGCAATTTAATACATAAATGACAAACTGTGTATTGCAATTTATATGACTTTCTTTGAATATTGTCAAGCTTTATATCTACCACATTTGCAAAATATTTTTATTAGGAGAAATTCTCTTAGAAACATAGTGACTTTGGACTAATTTGTCACATATGTTGCAGTATCTTCTCCAACTCATTGAGGTTTTGTTTCCAATGACTCCTGATATATCTTAATTAAATTCAAGAATGTTCTTTGTTTCTGTTGAATATGATCAATTTGCTTCCATTGTTGGTTGAAGGTACTAACACATCTAATCTTCTGTGCTTGCTTCTCCTTACTGTTTTGAGGACAAAGGAGGGATTCTCTATTGGTAGTTTTGGCCATTTGGTATGTTTGATTAATGATTCTTTTACTGTAGCCTCTTTTCTCTAACCTTTCTCCAACTCTTGATCTCTGCTCTCATATATATGTTCTTTCGAGCAATTACATCTTGTTCTTAGGAACCCGCCTTTAGGAACTCCTTTTATTGTTATTTGGAAATGGGAACTTGTTGCATGTAATATGCTGTTTGTGGCAGTCTTTTCTGTATATATCTGTAAGCAATTCCCCGTTTTTGGATACTGAGATAGTTAGATCCAAGAAAGTGATACTCTGGAAGTCCATTTCTTATGTTAGCTTGAGAATCAAATTGTAGTTATTCAGAAACACAATTCTTTTTTCAAAGAGTTTTCAATTATTTCACATTCGTCAAAAGATTCTTTCTACAAATAAGAGGTACTGCTATGGGAACAAAATGCGCACCAACATATGCTAACCTCTACTTTGGGTGGTGGGAATGGGGAGATGTGTTCACTACCAACAACTTAAAAAAATTAGAGCAGGTTAACATTTGGCTGAGATATATTGATGATCTATTTATCATCTGGGAGGGAGATAAAAAACTCTTTGAAGAATTCATTGTAATTCTGAATAACACCATTCATTATCCAGTTAAGAAATTAATGAATACATAATACCTCCTTCTAGTTATATTTTGCTTTTAGAAAACTCGTTTAGCATTAAAATGTGTTGCACGAAGGAAGGGGACCATTATATTTAACCTGTACCGGAATACATATGGGATTAAAGGGTGGGCATTATTCATACAAGCTCAAGGTGTGCACTGATTATCGTATTATGTTACACAACCAAGGTCTCCTATATCAGGTAAGTGACATCATGCCCATGGCTGCCTGATCATACATCTCTAATCATGTCGCAATTCCATGAACATGACCTTACCATACTTGGTTAATTCTAGTCTGCCCCTTCCCTCTCCCGTTCCGCCTGTCTAGTCATAACCAGACGCAAGTCATGGATATGCAAAAAACTAAATACGGACATATGTGTACACATTATTGGTGCACAACTGCAGTACGAACTGTGCAGCATAGACTAATCAACCAGCGGCAAATAGCTGCCATGACTTTGAAGAGTGAAAGTCGGTGACACCATAGAGTGTCCACCGGTTCATCTATTGTCACATTACTAAGCACCAGCAGTAACATGGAAAGAAAAAACTTGGGTTGGTTCTGCGCCTTCAATCCTGCCGTCCTGAGGCATGTATATATAACTATACAAAAAGGCTGGAATTTTTTGTATACTTCTATTAGGGGCAGGATCCCTCCCCCTATCACTATTACCCAGAGGCTGCATCTAATATATGGGAAGCGCGGTCTGTCCCCTTTCTATTCTATTTCTGCAATGTATATATAACTGTATATATAACTATATCTCAATATACATAGTTGGATTTCTGAACGTTATTCCATATGGATGTGCATTGGACACTGTAGCAGGAACCTTACATAACTACTGTGATCCTTGCATTATCTTACATTCAGTCTCTGACTTACTGCTTGTCTCTTTTTCCCTCCATATATCATGACATTGCCCTTCACCCTTTCACATCCATCCTTGTCCTTACTAACATAATCACACGAAAAACAGGTCCCTTAATCTCATAGTTTTTTCCCATTACATCTAATGATTATAGGCTGTGATTAATAGTGGATGATCCCTACTCCCCAGGATGACCTTTTCTCATGTGAAAGTTCAGTAAAACTAACGACTAGTGATTGAAATATTTGATTAAATGTCTCCTTTTCTGTACATTGTGTTCCTTGGAGAATTCATTGAACATGCAACGGAATGTCTACCCAAACATAACGAATACAATGTGTGGGAACGTACGTGGCTGGTGTGTTTTGTGTGGAGTTTTAGGGATAGTATTGTTTGCGTGGGCACAGGCTGGTATATTGGGGCTGATGTAGAGTTGGTAGCAAATTGATAGTAAATTACTTTTAAAAAAGAGCACGAAAATTAGCGAGTATTTCCTCCTACCTACTATTGCAGGCGCAACAGATCCGACTCCTAACAGTTGTATATACGTGTTTCGCCGGATTTGCATAAACACACCTTTACGGAACTTGGCTGATGTTAGAACGCTCATTTCCTCACCCGTCCCGCCTCACCAGGTGCAGGCGGGCCTAAGGGCCTGAGTCTCACAAGTCTGCATAGCCATATATGCTTGCGCCCACTTTCTCGGGTTGTGTAGAGCAATTTCATGCAAGATAAAACTTTTTGGAATCAGTGTGCTCTGTTATCTTTGTGTATTTAGGTCTAGTCCTTATGACATTTATTACTATCGGACTATGGATACTTCTGAACATGTGCAAAGCCTAGGTTTTCGGTGCTTCAGACCGCTGTCTAACGTCATCTGAGAATGGCGTTAGACATTCTACCCTATGTGGAAAGCTTTGCGGTAGAGGGATCTTCAGATCCTTCAACGCAGCCTTCGTGCTCTTCCCTACAATTACTATCGCAGAGGTTACTTTGCGCAAATAGCCAGAAGGGAGGGACAGACTACTGCACTTCTAAGATAAGTAGAGTCATCTAAGGGACAGCCTCCTATTGGGTGCGCTGTCCCGGGAGGATTTTTTAATAAATTAATTTGAAAAATTATTTGTCGTCATTGCGATGACTGATGATGATTAACGGGGCAAAATCCTGTTAATTAATAAAGAGCGCCCTTAGAGCCCTGCTAAGAGTTATATTTTTAACTGCTAAAAGGGCATTAGCATTATACAGGAGTATTAAGATGTCGGTCCATGTTCAAATGCTTATTAAGGTGTACTGCTGTATTGGCTTGTTATGATAAAGTCAAAAGTATTCCTGCTTTTTGTTGCAAGATTGTGCAGAATACTTTATGCGCTAATGTAAAGTACTATGTTGTAACCAAATATATTTTTTTATACACAAAATATGAAAGCTGTTAATCACCCTATCCTTTTTGCTTGTTCACAACAAACGTTCCATGGTGACGTCTGGATGAATCTGTGAGTTATCTGTCAAATAGTGTCTATGGCCACAGTTGGTGGTGGACAGGGGGCTCCCCAAATCTCTCTCTGGTATTTGTGATCCTGGACATTCCCCTAAAGCCCCGATTCAGGATTGACTAGTGGCACCACCATGAAAGAGGAGGTAAACAGGAAAGGGAGTGTTACATGTATAATCCACTCCAGGCCTATAATTTAGCCTAACTTGTAGAGTACCCAAACTATCGTTGTAGTCTATCGTCATAGGCTATTTTTATATAAGCAAAATTACAAGTGAAACCCCATTTTTCTTTTAGAGGGGGAGAGTAATCTGAACAACATAAAAACTAAAATGTAAAAATAAAATATAAACATAAAAAACTAAAACATAAAACTAAAATAGAATAAAATGCATTAAAAATTGCAGAGTCAGAAATAGTTTGTTACAAATGAAAGCATTATATAGAACTACACATTCTAAACATAACTTGTTGAACTCTACCCAAACAAGAATTGAATTAAATCTAAGTTTACAGTGTACTTTTCAACCAAGAGTCTGTCAGCAAACAAAATGATGTAGTTTCAAATAGCTTTTGCACCAGTGTTTATAGTCTTCCTATACATCATTCACGTTGTAGGTGTGGCAAGAAGCCAAGAGTTTGTTAAAATGTAAACAGGGGAGGAAAGTCTTTTTGTTCACCGAGCCAATATTCCGCAACATCCCTTGTGAATTGATAGATGGCACTTTCACGATAATTGGTCTATTCTTAAAAATGGTTGCACCCACGGATGGAAGGAAATCAGTACAACCTAAGCACCAGCTCCCATCTGGAACAAATCTGTAAGCCACTCAAGCTCTCATTCTGCATACATCCAGCAGGCTGGTCAAGTCAATGACGTAGCACACTCCAAAATTCAATACAAGCTTAAAAGGTTTCAGGATTGACCTATGGCGCTTAAAAAAGGGTACATCAATATTGGTAAATAAATTATATAAACAGCTATGACCAATGGTAAATAAAGTCATTTGATATATGAGAAGAAAGTCCAAGTGTAGAAATATTTTCTCCGTAACCGTAGTGTTATAGAAGATTCCATGGAAGAGATAAAAATTCTTCCATCCTACTAGCTGCTCTCACTTGACATTTGCCTCTTTTAAGACCTGTAATACCTCCACCAAGATGTTGGGGATTCACATGGCAGAGAACTGGGCATCCGAGTGCTTCAAAACACACCCCAATCGTGACGTGAACACGCCCCCTGTCCCTAACCCGCCTAAATTTTGGGTAATACGGAAGTGGGCGGGATCAGGGAGGAAGGCCTGGTCTCCTAGGGTTCCAAGAGAACTACCAGAAATTTGAGTCTCCCCAACATTCAGACATTCCGGTAGTGTAAGTAGCTATGGGTACCATTATCCCCATTCCGAATCAACATTTTTATTGTCATTCCAGATAAGACCTCAAGTGTCTTCATACCCCCATGTCCTTAATACCCCAACTACTCCCCTGATACACACAAGCTCACACACACAATCACACATACAATTCCATCGGCACAATTCCCCTTCCAAACTGTAGGGGGAGAAGGGACTGCGTGTTGAGTTATTACCTTGTACCAAAATATCTGAAATAAGGATAGATGGTATTTTATTTTAATATTTAGTTCCCTGCATGCAATGAAGGAAAACATGTTTGAGGTTGTTGTAGCTTGAAAATGTAAGGCTTTGTGTAAGCGACACATTATCTCACGGTTATCAGTGCCTATAGCATTGATAAATTGTTCTTATTCACAAACATTAAAATGCCTAAGGGTTGTATTTTGACTTGTTTTCACTTTCACACCAATAAGCCTTCTGCGTGAAGGAAATGTGGCAAATAATTCTGTTTTATAGAACAGATTTTTAACTACGTAGACCAAACTGGGGTGTTTGGGAAATGGCAAAAGTCTGCAGCAATCGTTAAATAATTTGTATTATACAATTGGCATTAAATTATGGCATACCTATGTCCCTGTCATTCTAATTAAAAAATACACACAACTTATGGCAGACCTCAAAAGTGCCCTCATCCGTCTACACCACGCCCGATAATCCACACCCTGTTTTAGGAAGGTCAACTCCTTTTTTAGAATTTTTGGAAAGTCACCAGTTATAACTAATGTAAAATTAGAGCATGGATATGTCTAAGATCTATTTATGCATTGAAAGGAAAAACCTGTTTTCTGTAAATGACAGATACTTTAAGCCACTTGAGAGTGATGTGGACTATATTTGAAAGTGAGAATTGAATGTTTCTGCTATCAAAACATTCATGCCTCTGAAAATCAATGTTCAATTAAATGGCAAAGTTCTATTAGATTTTAATGACAGTTGTCTACACCCCCCCAGAAAGTCCTGGAGACTGGAGAATTAGAGGGAGGGGGGGGGGGGGGGTACATGTCATAAGGCACTTGCTACTATGTGTGTGTTGAGGTGGGTAGGGCTTGACAATGTGAATATATATATATATATATATATATATATATATATTATATATACACACACACACACACTTTTCCCCCGAAAACTGTGTCATTGAGCTCCGCCTCTTGCAAGGTAGGTAAGTATGTCATATTTGCCAACTTCTTCAAGTTGGCGTCCTGGAGCTGCTGGGGAAGGCGGGCGTGCGGGGACGGGTCTCCGAAAATCGTGTCATTTCGGACCCACCCCCTGTGACGCCAGCAGCATTTTGGACCTAATTCTGCCCACTTCACTAGGAAGATGCGGGAGACTGCCATACACTCCTGAGAGTCTGGGGGAGACTCACCCGGAATCTGGGAGTCTACTGGACATTCCGGGAGAGTTGGCAAGTATGGAGCATGTTTTATTTCAACTGAAATAGGTGTTTGTGTATCAAATAGCTGCAATATGAAAGATTTTCTGTCGCCGCTTATTGCAGCAATAGGAAAAAAATTCTACCTTATTTATCAGTAAATTCTCACAGTGGATGCCGTAGTCCTAAAAGCTTTGTAAAATAGCAACATAGACATGAGTGTGCGTCACCAATGTGCTGGGAGAGCAGTTTACACGCTTTGTACATCATCATCATCATCGCCATTTATTTATATAGCGCCACTAATTCCGCAGCGCTGTACAGAGAACTCACATCAGTCCCTGCCCCATAGGGGCTTACAGTCTAAATTCCCTAACACACACACACACAGACAGATTATGGTCAATTTGTTAGCAGCCAATTAACCTACCAGTATGTTTTTGGAGTGTGGGAAGAAACCGGAGCACCTGGAGGAAACCCACACAAACACGGGGAGAACATACAAACTCCTCACAGATAAGGCCATGGTCAAGAATTTAACTCATAACCCCAGTGCTGTGAGGCAGAACTGCTAACCACTGAGCCACCGTGCTGCCCTTTATTTTCTATTTATTTATTTTTTTAAATGGCATGAAATCATCTCTACTTTTTTATAGTTATTTTGTTGCCTGTTTGCAGAATAATTGATAGTCACTTGGTTTGGAGCACATTGTCACTGAACAGCCACATTCACAATTACAAACATCAATCGGTGTGGGTGCCAAGTGGATTTGTGTTTTAAGGAAATGCAAGCTAGAATTTAAATGTACCTTTGTACCTAAGCTTGACATTGATACATGTCAGACACACAAAGTCAGGGCTGGTTCTAAGACTCAAAACGCAATGATGGGCAATCTGTTACACAACAGAGGCCGCCTTGGCCGTTCTCCATCTTTCAGAAGGGCCGCCCACTACCCGTGATCTCAGTAATAAGTTAAAACAATACATTTATTGAAATAAAGAGTCACCTATGTGTAATAACATATCAGCAAGCATTTTAAGTGAGTTAAAAGCTGCAGGGCCTGATTTAGGGATCAGGCCGCCCCAGGGTTAATACAGTTGCAGAGGCCCATCGTCTTCCACGCCAGACTAATACACGGTATTATTATTATTATCCTTTATTTGTTAGGCGCCACAAGATTTCCGCAGCCCCGTACACCATGCAAACAGTAGACTGTACAGAGGGAAACAGTACAAAACAATAAACAAAAAATACCAATACTTCAGAAACTCCAGGCTGGTTAATGCAATAAACACAGAGCAGAAGAACAGGTAGGGAGACAGGAAGGAAGAGGGCCCTGCTCATGTGAGCTTACATCCTAACAGAGGGAAAACAGAACAGGGACAAGGGGAGCCAGATGAGGCAAGGGGAGAGAGCGAGTGGAGGAGGTGAAGGGGTTATGCGGATGGTTGGTAGGCTTTAAGGAAGAGGTGGGTTTTCAGTGCACGTTTGAAGGAGCACAGGGTAGGAGAGAGGCGGATGGAACGAGGGAGGTCATTCCAGTGAAGGGGGGCTGCACGGGAAAAGTCTTGGATTCTGGAGTGGGAAGAGGTGATAAGAGTGGAGGAGAGGCGGCGATCATTGGCTGAGCGCAGGGAGCGGGCACGTTAGGTAAAAACAAACTTATTCTTAATTTCTGGCTACCTTCGCCCCCACCAATGTTCCCATGAAACTCCGCTTCATTCGTTTTTTTAAAAGGATCATGGCAATCTTGTCACTCATTTTGTGTTAATTAAAATCAGAAGAACGGAGGCACAAACGAACGCAACTGAGGGTGAGGATGTGAAGGGGGCTGTCACCCCGCACTTGTCGCCATTCTTGTCTCTCCTACTCGCTCATCCTCGTTGTCTTCAGCCGTTACCGTAGGAATTACGTCAAGATTAAAACCTTGCAATTTTTATTTTTAGATTTTATTTTTACTTTGGAGAACAACTATTCTCTTGTATTTTAAAATTTATTTGATTTTATACCTCTCCCTGTCACAATTTTGCATCTTCAATAATTTTGCACCCCCTCCAAAAGCTTGGTGCCCTAGGCTGCAGCCTAGTAGGCCTATTGGATAATCAGTATCTGATAAGTTATAACAAACATATCTGACAATATAGCAGGAAGGAGTTGGGGGCCGCAGGTGTCAGAGGACTCGCCTGTTGCCCATCTCTACACTACGGATTATTTAATGATACAAATTAGTATTCTGTTTTGCACATAAGTTAAATACTGACTGTTTTTTCATGTAGCACACAAATATCAACTTTAAATTTCAGTGTACAAATAAGCTATCAAGTATTTGTGTGCTACATGAAAAAACAGTCCGTATTTAACTTATGTGCAAAACAGAATACTAATTTGCACCCCTTGCATTGTAACATGGTTTTGTCCAGGAGACTGAAATAAGAAGTTTCTCAAGTTAAGATCCTTAATGAATCAGGCCCCTGGTGTTCTCTAATAAGTGTTTTGATGCATATGTTTTGGGCAGCAGGGTGGCTTAGTTTTTAGCACTCCTGCCTAACAAGGTATCCTGTGAGAAACGTTCCTCCTGGATACATATTTCCAAGAATGTCTAGTACATACTTGACAAACTTTGAGTTCACCCCTCCAGGAGGACCCCATGAAACACACTCATGAGATTTCAACATTTTGTGACAGAGGACGGGGCCAAAATGACGTTTCTCACCACAATCGCATCATTAAGGCCCTGTCTTGACCACCTCACTAGGACACTAGGACAGGTATAGTCGAGTAAATACTAACACTATTACTTGAAAATTTAGAGTTCCTCAAATTACCCAGTTGGCTGGAGTAATTCTTCTATTACATGCAATGGAAACAGCCATGTTATGACAGAACACTCGTGATAGCCTTTAATTTCCCTTTGTGCTACTAGGTTCCTTGTTTAGTCTACTAAATTGCTGACCCCCCCCCCCCCAACTCCCCGAAATGTATGTGGAAGTGGAGGAGGCTGTGGTCTCATAATTATCTGTGCAGTCACAAAATGGCAGCCTGCACTGCATGTCGGAGAGGGATACATTTTAAAAGCCGCGAATATACTTTAGAAATCCTTGATATAAATAGACATTACAATGAAATATTTGTTAAACAACGATAGTCCCATGTGTGAGAACTCTTATATTTAGCTATAGCCTCGCAAAATCTACCATTCTACTCTTTGGAATAGTAAGTTCTTATTAGTCTCTATTACATAGTCCCAAGGTACTAGACAGTGCTGCACAAACAAATGTTTTAATCAATATCTATATCTGAAATACATCGAGTTTGGTATTGATCTGTTCGCAATTGCTAAAGAACGTTTCCAATGTTGTTTCTGTAGCGTTTGCACGTTGCTGACGCTAGCTATAAATAGTGTCACATTTTCATACACTAAGGGGTATATTTACTAAATCGTGGGTTTGAAAAAGTGGTGATGTTGCCTATAGCAACCAATCAGATTCTAGATGTCATTTATTAAGTACATTCTACAAAATTAGAGCTAGAATCTGATTGGTTGCCATAGGCAACATCGCCACTTTTCAAACCCGCAGTTTAGTAAATATACCCCCAAATGTCCAGCTCACAGGGTCATAAAGAACAGTTGAAACAGGACTAGAAGTGAGAATCTGGAGAAGGACAGCTGGCAATTCTAAGGAACAAAGACGGGAAGAATCCACCAATGCTGTGCCGAGTTCTTGTGAGGTCAAAACCCTTCAACCTATGAATAAAGACTTTAATACTGTTACTGTGTTCTTTGCGATGTCATAAATTATTTTTTTTCAACTGTGCTGTGTAAAAATTCTAGCTCTCTCTGGCTCTGAAAACCACAGCGTTCTGATTGAAGCTTTCGTTGGTGCCAACGGGTGCATACGTGTGTATACCAAACTTTGCCTTTAAATCTCTTTGCTAATAAAAACTTTTGTGCTTTGGAACCCCAACGATCGCATCTGAGAATCTTTTATTTTAGACGATGGCTGCGGACGTAACAATGGGTAGAATTTTTGTTTAAAGAAAATGATGTCGCTAATCGGGCCATGCCTTGCAACAAATGAACTGAATTGGAAAATTTTAGACATTTTTTGCCACCCAAAAAAGAGGCACACAATGATCACTGGTATACACAGAAAATAAAGTGATAACTCTATAGAAACTGAAGTCCATAGTGGATATTAACGTGTTTTTTCCATGCATGAAGTATGAGGAGAGTGTAGTGTAAGGCTTCATCGTTTAAGAACAATGGGCAAAACAGGGAACCCCTGGGCCCAAAGACAAAATTCGGCTTCATTGTGCAGTAGCAACCAGTCATAGATTTGTTTCCATTGTCTACCTTGTAATGGATCAAAGCTAGTTGTACATGGCTAAGTCATTACTAAATGAAACACACGTTTTTTGTATTACACAGGTAACAATTATTACTGGGAAGTTTTCAGCACGAAGGGAAACCGGTCATCCGGGAAGTTTGCAAGCAATTATATTTCAGAGCTTATTTGTAAATCCACAAATGTAGAAACAGGTTTTTTGGAAGCAATGATGGCCGCAGGCTACCATTCTATTTGTCATCTTCCCTAAGGTATGTTTCAAGTAAAGACAGGAATATTCCCCTGTCTGACAAGCGGCATACAGAAGGGGGGCTGGTATATTTCATTCCAAAATTGTTAAATGTGTTATGAGCCGCGGCGGTGCCCAGCCGCCGTGACTCTCTTACCTGCGTCCCGGCCGTCGCTATGGCGACCAGGACGTCACTTCCGCCCATGACCCGGCCGTTGCCGGGGCAATGGATGGACGCTTCAGCACTGCGTCCCGGCAGTGAGAAGCCAGGCGCATGCCCTCAGTAAAGTGAATAGCCTGCGGGCTAATGAAATTAGGTGCAGGGGGGCTGGGAACTATCAGAGCCAGGCTCTGATTGGCTGTGCTCACTATTTAAGACAATGAGGTCTGCTACCTCATTGCCGGTTATAGCTTCTGTCTCACAGTCTGCTGACCTGCTTGTTACTGTTCCTGTGTATTGTAATTCTGCTGATCTCTCGTGTATAACCCTTGGCTTGGATTTGGACTTCGCTTGTGTATCCCGTGACCCTGACCTTTGGCTTGTTTACCGTTTCTCCTGTTTGCCTGTGACCCTTGATCCCGGCTTGTTAACTGGACTTGCAACCTGCTGCCGGCCCTTGACCTCTGCGTGGACCTCACTCCGCTTGCCTGGGTTCTCCCCAGCTGGTACACACGTCACGACCCTCTGTCAGTCTGCAGCCCAGTCTGTCCCCACCATCAGGGGCTCCAGTGAACACCTGATTGGCAGAGTAGACTCCGGGTTGTGTTGTGCCGGCTGGAGGGGTTCCTAACAAAATGAAGATAATATTGGATAAAAATTAATATAACCATCTAAGGCTATATGCAGTGATGTTGTTGTCTGTGTCACATTTTTTGGAAAGTTATTTCCTCGTTTGTCTCTACATTCCTTAACACTCCCCATCCCAGTTGTCAGTTTTGTCAGTGTAATGTACACATCTGTAAATATTCATTCCATTCACTTTTATTAGCTTGTCATAAAGTTATATTTTTACATGTTTAGGAGCTGTATGTTGTTCAAAGTTATTTATATACTGTGGTTAAAGTCAGCCGATTCATATGCGGTAGTATTACATACCAACAATGGGAAAAAAGCAAGACTGAGTGCTAAATTTGAGACCAAACAGTATAGCTTTAATAAAACAAATATAGATATATAAAACACTAAATCAATCATAAATATTGTTCAAAACAAAAAAACAAAAAATGGATTGGTGTATTATAGCGAGTCAAAGCAGGATTTATTGTACATTGAATCAATTCAGCTCCAGACGTTCTTAAATGGTCATTGAAAACCACATTTGAGAAATTTCCAGTTATTATAAATATTGTTGATCCCCTGAAATAGTAGATTTTGGAAGATGTACAAAGGCTATAGCACCCAAATGGCACAGCTTCATGTTCGTCAGATCTTCAGAAAACTCAGGGCGTACGAGAGAAAGAAATGTCCAATCAACACAGATAGTACTTATCCGTTTATCTCTTGTGTGATGGAGCTGCCCCAAGACAGAGAGCTTCGTGTAGGAAGTGTGTGATTTAATGAACACAATCACAAAGTGCAACTCTCGGCCTAATCGTTGTTATCATCTTCTCCCCCGCCCAATCCCGGGTCTGCTGAAACAATGCTTAGAAATGCATTGGAACTTTCAGGTGATATTCTCACAGGTGCTAGATGCTCAAAAGCAAGAAAACACACCCTTATTGACAAAGTTTGGCAAATATATACCTACTTTTCCATGTCCTCACACACCAATTGATATATTATTGATTTCGACACCTCTTTTATGTTTTACTTCTCAGTTTGTTTTACTTCTAAGACTTTTGTACTCCATATGTATCCTAATATTTGACTCTTGGGGAGGAATTCGATTGACGGCTCTGAGAGAAGCGAGCAGAAATCTGTGTTAAAATTTCTGTACTATTACCGTAGTAACGATAATACTGCACGGGCCACGTTATTCTTACAAGCAAATAAATAGAATTCCCCCTTAATGTAAAATGTATTCACCAGTTGTAAATATTCTGTACCCTTAACACCCCCTCCCATCTCCAGCCTTTTGTCTTCTGTACCCCCTTGCCCTGTTAATTCTTTGAAATTAAAATATATGATATTCTGTGCATTCTAATGAATGTATGGCATGGTGTATGCTGTGCATTCTAATGAATATATGGTATGGCGTATGCAGTGCATTCTAATGAATGTATGCAGGGCCGGTGCTAGGGTCCGTGGCGCCCTAAGCACATTTACAAAAACGGCGCCCCCACCCTGCACACTTACAAAATAGTGTGTAAGTGTGCAGGGTGGGGGCGCGGCTTTTGAAAATGTGCATCTTTTCTTACCTGCTTCTAACTTGCCTCCTCTCTGCTCTGTCTGCTCTCCTCCACTCACTGACACTGTCGGGCTGTGATGATGATGTCACGGCCCGACAGTCAGTCAGTGAGTGGAGGGGAGGAGACGGAACAGAGAGGCGGCGGTGAGCAATAGTCCCTCCCCCCCTCCCTGTGGATGTATGTGAAGCTGTGCGGCGGCCGTGAAAGGTATGGTCAGCAATCGCCGCACAGTTTTAAAGAAATTTTTAATCTGTGGCGCCCTCCAGAGCCCGGCGCCCTAGGCAAGTGCCTAACCTTGCCTAATGGGAGCGCCGGGCCTGAATGTATGATATGGCATATGCCGTACATTCTAATGAATGTATGGCATGGTGTATGCTATGCATTCTAATGAATGCATGGTATGGTGTAGGATGTGCATTATAATGAATTTATGGCATGGTGTAGGATGTGCATTCTAATTAATGTATGGTATGGTGCATGCTGTGCATTCTAATGAATATATAGTTTTTGCTATGTGTTCTAATGAATGATATACAAAGCACGTACTAAACAATTGGAATGAGATATAAAGTGACTGAGGGAAAAATTGTGGTATGTGTATTATAATGCTGTTCTCTGGTAGCAAAATGGGTAACAGCAATGTGCTCCATCCACGTTATCTCTCAGTAACTTGTTTCTATATATAACAGAAGGAAAACTGTCCGAACCTCTCTGGGCAAAATGCCAAGTCTGCACATATAGACGTTATTAGGAGACTTCCTAGATTACATCTCACAGAGGTGAAACAGCATTTAGTTCTTCTAAGGGAACTGGAATTTAAAGATAAACATAATTTTTAAACAACTGACACATTCATACATGTAATGGTCTCTTTGCCTTCATCATAAAATAGAAAGCCCTTTGGGCTTATTTATAAAGAGGTACCCTTTAGTGAATGATCTTTTACTTTTGCCCGTCAAGCTGATAATCGCCACAATTTATCCGAAAGAATAACAAAAAAAAATTCGCCGGCCCCAGTAACACTGGTCCAGGACCAGTAAGGTTTGCCTTACAGCTGAGGGTGCCTGTATTTCAACTGTAAAAGAACGACTTTCATTTCGTTTTCTTCAGTGTTCTATAAACGTCACGCTTCATGTTCAGTGATAGATTGTCAGCTTCTTTATAAAAGAGGAGAGGTTAGAACAACACTGTACCCATTCATTTAACATCATGAGCCTAATTCACACCGATACGTGCCGTATATTGCGTAGATTGCACTGCGCATGCCCAGAACTGGAGAATACACCAATGAACACAGCAACGTCCAATTCATCTTCGTGCACTAAGGACACTTTCTACAGGCTATGATTTTAGGGGCAGAACAGGGAGCGGACTGGGCGTATGCATGCAGTCAAGGTACAGTAAGGGCGTGCCAAGCTCGAGCGCACACAGCAATGTCCGATTCAAGCTTTGGGAACTTCAAATGTATGTAGAATGCAAATGTTTATATTTTATAGGGATATAAAAACATTCTATGTATATAAATCTGATATTCTTAATGTACACTTGCACTGATTAAGATAGATCACATTCTTTGAGTGACATGTGATAAAATCATTAATCATATATTTGGATCCCGTAACCATCGACTCATATTCTGTAATCTTTGACTGTTCTCTCTTTATAGTTCTACATGGTACGCACATACCACATCGATGGAAACCTCTTGCTTTAATGCAATTAGTTGTTTCCTTTTAGAATCTAAAAGGAAACAACTAATTACATTAAAGCAAGAGGTTTCCATCAATGTGGTATGTGCGTACCATGTAGAACTAACAAAATTGTTAGAAGTATATCTAAAATTTAGATATACTTCTTCTAACAATTTTGTTTTGCATATTTGGAGCCTGCCTATAAATGAAATTAGGTTTCATCTGTAGTATCGTTCGAAGAGTAGGATCATTTAATAAAACTTTCCAATGCTTACAAAACACATTTTTCAGTCACCGTTAAGACGTACCCAACTCGAATGTGTAGCCCTTTTCTTTGCCCTCTTTTCCTTCCCCTCCTATACGAGGTCTGATTCTTTCACCTGTGGGCGTGGTTTCAAAAAAGGAATTGGGCAAATTCAGGCTAGTCCAACATTTGTCACATCTGCCTAGAATGTCCGTGAATGATTGCAGAATCCGAATGCTCAGTTGCGTATCAATCTATTAAGGATGCATGGATGCTAGTGCAGCGGTGTGGGTCTGGCGCGTTGCTGGCGAAACTTGATATTGAGTCAGCTTTTAGACTGTTGCCATTGCATCCATCTTCATTTAGATATATGGGGTTTCGTTTACCGGGCGGTTATTATGTGGACAAATGTTTGCCTATGTGATGTTCATTTTTTGAGTGCTTTAGTAGTTTTCTTCATTGGTGTATTATCGCCGGTTCCATTATTTGGATGATTTTCTCTTTATTGGTCTGAGCAGTTCTACGGTCTGCCAGGAATTGTTGTTTTCTGCCCAATCATTGTTCAGGGTAATGGGAGTTCCTGTTGCAGCAAACAAGTCGGAGGGCCGGAAAGTAAAAATTATTGTATTTAGGTATTAAGATTGACACTCAGGCTGGGTGTTGTAGGCTACCAAATGAGAAAGTGGCTAAGTTGCGAGGTATTCTGGATTTGTTTCATGGGGTGCGCAGGGTGAATTTAAAACAAGTTCAATCACTGCTTGGTCTTCTTAATTTTGCCTGTCGTGTTATTCCAATGGGAAGGGTTATTTTGTCGTAAGCTGGAGAGGGCTACAGCTGGGGTAAATAAGGCCCATCGTTTTGTAAGACTCTATAAGGAAATTAAGGATGATTTGGCTATGTGGCACCTTTTTCTGGGAAATTTCAACGGAGCTTGTTTGTGGACTCCTCCTCCCGCCAATAATGTTTAGCTTCGACTTTTTACTGATGGGTTTGGGGCTTATTTGGACGGTGAGTGGTGCGCCACCACTTGGTCCCTTTCTTGGCAGCAGGAGGACCTCACAAAGAACCTTTAGTTGTTGGAATTGTTTCCAATTATTGTTGCGGTGGAATTGTTTGGTCATCGCCTTAGGGATAGGTACATAAATTTCTGGTGTGATAATTTATGGGTTGTACATGCTATCAAAAATCAAAAAGCCACCTCCCCTCCTGCTTTGAGGTTACTTATACATTTGATTTATACATTTTTAACATTGTTTTTAAGGTAAGACATGTGCCTGGGTCTCTAATGGGATTGCGGATGCTTTGTCAAGATTTGATTGGCGGAAGTTTCGTTATCTAGCCCCTTATGCTGACGATGTTGGTGTTCCATGCCCTGATTTTGTCTGGCAGATTATAAGTCCGGTATAGAAGACCTTGCAAAAAATGCAGTAGCTCTAGATACTTTGAAGAAATATAACGAGGCCTGGTCAGCTTGGGAAGGGTTTTGTTCATCAAGGAAGGCCAGAGGTAAGACTGATGAACGGCGTATTCTGTCCTTTGTTTGGCATTGTTTTATTGCGGGTAAATCTAAAGCATATTCTTCTAAATTGGCTATTGGTTCGGGGTTTATGGGTGATAGACCTATAAATCTTACAAACTATGCTAAGACTGACCCACTCGGTAAAGGGCGGTGGATCAATTTGCAACGCAGTCAGGATCTTGCAGTTTGCCCTGTGCGATTAGCTATGCTGTATCGGGATCAGGGTCCGGCCCCTAGTAGTAATTGGCTGAGGCACAGTGATGACTCTCCTCTGGCAAATTTTCAGTTTCTGCTGTTTTTTAAGATTTGTGTATCTAAGCTTGCTCTGCTTAGTGCAGATTATGGCACTCATTCTTTTAGAATAGGTGCAGCTAAAGTAGCGGCTGAGGAATTAGTTTGCAAGCAAAATATTATGGCTTTGGGTAGATGGAAGTCGAAGTATTTCAATATATTAGGCCGTCTATAGCGCTCTAAGCTTACATTTAAATCTAATTGCGAGGCTGACCCATGGCATGCGTCGCTTGTCTTGTTAAAGGGAGGCACGGAGGGATTTTCCCATTATTTTTCTTCTAATGGGGGCTGATTGGCTGGTGGCACCCCGAGGTTTCGGTTTTATCTCAGTATGGGACATCCTTCGTTTTGTGCATCTGGCGCTGTGTTATCTATCTGTTTATATGTTTTTGTGTTGGTTGTTGCTTTATGTCTACTCTCACTCCATGTTAGAGGTCCACGGCGGGATGTCAAGATGGTTTGGATGGTTGGCCATTTATTTGTATTTTGGACCAGTAAAAGGGACCCTGCTCGGGACTCGAGCATTTTCCCCCGTGCTATTTTAGGGAGATGGTAAGGCTTTAGAGGGCTTCGCTGGCCGTCACTTTTAAATATTATTTTTGATAGCAAGAATAAATTTGGCCGACATTCTCATTCATTTGGGTGGGGAGGGGGGGGACTTGGGTAAGTTGAAAGGTTTGGACCTCATTGCTCATATTAAATCGGATGTAGAGGTCATTAAATTGCATTGGCCACCTGTACACTTCATTTGGTCAGATATCCCCCCTAGAATTAATTGGAGAGGAGCTGATAAACCAGCTCGTATTGAAAAGGCTCGCTCAAAAGTTAATAGAGCAGTGAGGAAAATATTCATGGATCTCGGTGGTGAAGTTATCAGTTATCCTGAAAACAAGTCCCGTTTCGCGCAGTTCTATAGGGCGGATGGTGTGCACTCGTCGGATGTGGGAGTATCGTATTTTGTTGAGCAGATTTTTTGTTCACTTGTTTGGATTTGAGAGGTCAGTTTGGTGGCGGGCTTAGGTTCCTGGGGGTAGGAACCTAGCTGTGGTGGAAAGCAGTCCAATCAGTGGCCACTAGGACACATTCGAGTGGCGTGTTAGACACTCTCCCCTAAAAGGGATTGGGCAATTAGTGAGAATACCCCTTTGGGGTTACGGGGCTCAGCTTGGTCAGGCGGGCCTCAGCTATTGAGCCAAATGGGGTAGATTTGGCCTCTAACGCCTAGTAGTCTCCCAATATTTGGTTCAAAGTTTACATCTTATGGCTGATTGGTCTTGTAAGGGTAAAATTGTATGATTATTGATTTAATATCTATCATATATTAAGCTTTAGAAACTAAAATGTTATGTTATAACCTCTAAGGAATTAGCAGATATTATGTTTAGTTTTAAAGAAGAATTCCTCAAGGTTGTGAAACTACATAGCAGGATGTTCCCTTAAACAGAAACAGACCAAGGACACGCAGTAAAGCGAAACGTTCTTTACAGATAAAACCCAAGAATTCAAACCTGGGGGCAGCACAAGAATATTGGCAGAAAACCCGGAAAGAGGGAAGGCAGAAAGAAGAAAGATTTGTTTGAACTTTGTTGGAAAACTGCAATATATATAATTGTTGATCGACTTACTTTCATAATCTACTGTCTTATAATTGGTTGTTAAGCATCTATACCCCTAAACTTTTATGTGTAACTAAAGACACTAAGGCCATCTCAATCTGGAACAGAATAAAAGCTGCTCAGCATTATATCATACAGATGTTGAGTGTTTTTCTGTTCACCAGTCGACTGAAAATGAATAAAGATCTGACTGATATTGAAAGGAGTTGATAGAAGTATCAGTGAACCCCGATACCCCAACAGTCTGCTTATATTTGCCACCATTTAAATAAATTTAATCTTTCAATACATTTCTGACCTTTCATTTCACCAAAAAAGTGTCTTGTGTTGTAATTTATAGTAATAAAGATAACTTTGGTATCTGGCATTTCGTTTTAAATATATTGAGTATTGAGTATTTGTCTGAAAGGAATAACAAGGAAATGTATTACATACGTTATTATACCAAGTAAATCTCTTTTCTCTGCATATTTGAATTTATTAGCACAAGTGGGGGCATTATTTTGCTTCCACATTCCCTGCTTATATAAAACAAAAATAACTGATGGTCTCCAATGCAGCAGCGTCCCTACTGGTCCCATTTTCCCAAAAAAAAATGTTCAACACTACTTCATTTTTAACTTCATACTTGACTCAATGTAAGATGTATTCGTAAGCTCTAGCTATGTACCTTTGATATCCCACCACCACCCTTTTCTCTTCTGTACACCCTCTCCTTGTCAATTCTTGGAAATTTAAATAAAATATTATATTCTGTATATTCCAATGATTGTAAGGTATAGTGTATGCCGTACATTCTAATGTATGGTATGGAGTATGCTGTACATTCTAATGCATGTATGGTGTATATACTGTGAATTCTAATGGATGTATGGTCTGGAGTATGCTGTACATTCTAATGCATGTATGGTGTATATACTGTGCATTCTAATGAATGTATGGTATGGAGTATGCTGTACATTCTAATGCATGTATGGTGTATATACTGTGCATTCTAATGAATGTATGGTATGCAGGGCCGGATTAAGGGAATGGAGGCCCCTGGGCTAAGGGGCCCTCCATTCCCCGCGAGGCCCCCAATGTGAGCCGTCCGCCGCCCCCCACACCCCGCGAGGACCCCCCCAAGCACTTACCTGTCAGTGCAGTCCTCCGTCCCGGCGCGCTGTAAGCTCCTTACTGAGGAGATCTCGCGAGAGTTCATGAACTCTCGCGAGATCTCCTCAGTAAGCAGACTACAGCGCGCCGGGACGGAGGACTGCACTGACAGTACTCAGCAGCATCGATCGGGCCGGGGGCGCCCCCGCCCCCGACCGATCAATAATGCTGCTGAGGAGTTTGAAGGGCCCCCTGGATGCCCGAGGCCCCTGGGCTATAGCCCAGTTAGACCTCGGGTTAATCCGGCCCTGATGGTATGGTGTATATACTGTATATTCTAGTGAATGTGTACTATGGTGTATATACTGTGCATTCTAATAATTGTATGGTGTATATACTGTGCATTCTAATGAATGTATGGTGTATGTTGTGCATTCTAATGAATGTATAGTATGGTGTATATACTGTGCATTCTAATGTGCATCCTAGTTCAAGTGTAAATTACAATGTAAAATAAAGCTGTCCAGGATTTGAGTGCTACCTGCAAGAACCGCCAGTATATTTCCTGCATGCAGAAAAAGCAATAAATGTATTTGCACCCCGTGCATTGCAGGTGATTTGTCTAGCAGCAAATTTGCTCCTTTTTTTTGCTTTGCTTATACATGATTCCCATTGTTTTTAGAGTGAGTAATATTTCCTAATGAATCTTTCTGTAGTGGGCTAAGAAGGCTGATTTATCTTAAACTTTCAATCCACAGGTGTG